>NC_081555.1:164033815-164368815 GCF_963082655.1 Stomoxys calcitrans | reverse complement strand
CTTTATCTAATTCTGATCTAATTTTGATGGACCTCGGGGGATGTTTTCATATGAATTATCACAAAATCCGTATCAAATTTCGAGCAAAAAAATATACAAACCATAATAACTGCTGCTGACAAATGACAACATTTTTGCAAATTACCCAAAATCTGATGAACATATATATGGGAGCTATATCTAAATCTGAACCGATTTCTACCAAACTTCTTAGATTTTACAGTAGTCGTCGAGGAAGGCGTTGTGCGACTAGAGGGCACAATTCTAATCCGATTTGGCTGTTATTTTGCATGAGGTGTTTTGTTATGACTTCCAACAACTGTGCTGAGTATGGTTGAAATCGGTCCATAACCTGATATAGATGCCATATAAACCGATCTGGGGTCTTGACTTTTTAAACCACTGGGTCTTGACTTTTTAAACCAGCACAATTCTATGCTGTAATTATGCATGAGGTGATTTGTTATGACTTACAATAACTGTGCTGAGTATGGTTGAAATCGGTCCATAACCTGACATAGCTGCCATATAAACCGATCTAGGGTCTTGACTTCTTGAGCCACTAAAGGGGACAATTCTTATCCAATTTGGCTGAAATTTTGCACCTAGTGTTTTATTATGACTTTCAACAACTGTGCTGAGTATGGTTGAAATCAGTCCATAACCTGATATAACTGCCATATAAACCGATCTAGGGTCTTGACTTCTTGAGTCACTGGAGGGCACAATTCTCACCCGATTTGGCAGAAATTTAGCACGAGGTTTTTTATTACGATTTCCAATAACTGTGCCAAATATATTTCAAATCGGTCCAAAACCTAATATAACTATATAAACCGATCGGGGTTCTTGACTTCTTGAGCCTCAAGAGGGCGTAATTATTGTCCAATTTTGAACAACGTGTACAATATTGTCTGAATCGGTCTTTAGCCTGATACTGCTCCCATATCAACCGATCTTCCTATTTAACTTCTTGAGCCCCTAAAAGGCATATATCTTATTCGATTTGGCTGAAATTTTAGACATAGACTTCTACTGTGGTCTCATTTCAATTAGCACAATTCTCTTCGTTTATCCTTTGTTTGTCTGAAAAGACATACCGGGAAAGAACTCGACAAATGCGATTCATGGTGGATGATATAAAAGATTCGGCCGTCCGAACTTAGCACACTTTTACTTGTTTTTTGCCCATAGACAGGTTTTGTTCAAAGATTGGCTATATCAGACTATATCTTGAGGCCACCGTGGCGCAGAGGTTAATATTTCAGACTATGGCGACGAACGCCTGAATTCAACTCCCGGCGTGAACATCGGGAAAAAAAATTTCAGCTGTGGTTATCTCGCTACAAATGCCCTTCTAACCGATAAGCACAAATCTTGGATGTTCGTACTATAGAAAATAATTACATCTCGCTCGAATACAATGCTGTGATATAAGAAAGAGAACCTCCTCCCAAATCCTTAGTCCCAAAATTAGGAAAAGTAAAGTGCATTTTTTTATTGATATGTGTTTTTCCGTTGGCTACCTGTTGGGAATAATTTTGTTACAGAAACCACATATATGAGTGATCATTATTTTGGAAGTTTTGAAAAATTTGCACTGTAAACGTGCTCAGATATATAGCCACCGTAATGTATGATGTAACCATTCATAAATATATGTTAATATATATGAACGGGCGCATTGAATTGAAAACTATATAGTACATATAAGAGTTCATTGATCGATTTGTGTCATTCAACAAGTTCAGACAAAACTGAATAACGGCAAGGCATTTTCCATTCAGGTTTTTGAATACAATGCCATGTGTGATTCAAGAACTCTTTTAACACGGAGAAGAATAGGAAAACCTTGACAAAGAACCTAGTCCGGTTTCAAGCATCATCAATAAGATGTGAGGTGACAATTGTTGATGGACCAGTAAGTGAACGGATTCGCTTACCCCTAAAAAACCACGTCATTGTACGCTTCGAATTTCTTAAGTCCACTATCAATGATCGGGGAGAAAGGATCGATATAATTGCTATATAGCTTAAGTCCCTATGGAGCTAAACATTGAACTTTCCACATATATCTAATCAAGCCATTTATGTAAAACTAACAAAACCTCTGAAACACAACGAGCACTGCAGAAAACAAAAACAAAACTTTGATTTATTGATGGAATTGTTTGATATTACCTACTTTAAAGGCGAATAGATGTGCAAAGAATATGAGAACTTCTACAAACTACAAGTTGAGAGCAAAGGCCTAGTTGGCTATTTCAGCGGCAAACCTGCTGGCGCCAATACCATCCACTCATCCAAGAGGGCAATGGAAGTGACTGTTTCCACACTTACCAACTCAGCTATACTTGATTGTTCCGAGAGTAGCATGGACTCATTCGACAACAGTACAGATAGTCCTTGGGAGGATTAAAATACAACATTAAGGAGAACAAATAAAAAGTCGTGAAGTTCGGGCCAAACTTTGGATTCCCACCACCTCGGGTTTATATGTACAACACCTTTCGTAGTAATCCGTTGAAAAATGCATAATTTATGCCCGCATAACAGCTTTATCGAAATATGGTCCTACACGGATATTGAGAGGTCTAATAAGTACAAGTCATTATTCAATTTTGTAGAACAAAATATTGGTCTTTTTGGTAACTATATCCAAATATAGACCGATCTGAACCATATACGACATGGATGTCGAAAAGCCTAACATAAGTCGCTGTGTCAAATTTCAGCGAAATCAGATTATATCTGTATCAAATTTTATTTTATTTTATTTTATTTTATTTTATTTTATTTTATTTTATTTTATTTTATTTTATTTTATTTTATTTTTTAATTATATTTTATTTTACATTATTTTTATTTCAATAAAAACTATTTTAAATATTTTTGTTGATTTGTTCACACTGAAATTTAAAGAGCTCTTATTATTTCAATACCCCTCATTCAGTGTCATTTGCTCGCTACAAACTCGTTGGGCAAAAAGTTATCACAACATATGCAACTTGCTAGCAAATGAATACCCTTTCAAAGAGACTTCTCTCTTCCTATCTTCTAATGAAATTACCTGACAATATTTAAGCTAACAATTAAAATACATAAAACTCTTTATTAAATTAGGTTTTGAAAAAAAATTAAAGTTTTCCATTCCCTACACATAAACTTCTGTAACTGTGGACTAATTTGTTCCCGTTTATGTTTAGTTACCCTGGTTTTTTTTTCTACCTGGAAAATTCCTTTTTTATGCCTGTTGCCAAGTGAGTGTGGCAGCAGAGTTGAGTTATGTTCATGGTAATTGCTTTAACTTGTACTAAATGGGCTTGCATGACGACTGCCGAGTGCTTGTACAAGTCCTTGTACCAGCTTCAGGCGAAAGTGTTAAAGGACATGTGAAAAATCTGCTAATGTCAAAATGCGTGACATTTCAAAGGGAATTTTTTTTTGTTGTCGTCCCCTTTTGCAATTTTGAATTTTACTTAGAATCCAACATATGTTCGTTCATTAAGCCAATGGCTATGGCTAAGTGTGCCTCTTAATTGGAGAGGAAAACTAATTTTGCTTTTGCTCTGTTTAAGATGTTTTTGATTAGGGATGTAATGCATTAGGTGAGCCACACAGATGTTGAGCAGAAAGTTTCTGCTAATGTGGGCAACTTATGATGGTATCTTTAAGTTCAATCCAAGTTTTGAAGCATACTTTTAGGAGTGTGGTAAAATTAATACGAATGAAAGCCATGTTGAGGCATATACGAAAATTTAATTATAATAGAAAATTTCCAAAATTTAATGTTTTTGTCACTTTTTATAACAATATAACATTTCACATGGAAACTTTTCTTAAAAATTTTAACACTTAATATTGGGAAAACTTTTTCTTTAAATTAGGTTTTTGTAGAAGTTTATTTTTATCAAACTTTAATTTATTCAACATTACTTTTTTTAGAGTTTTATCTAAAATGAGTTTCAGAAGACAGTTTCGTGAAATGCTGTCATGTCGTAGAACAACTTTTCTCATAACTTTATTATTACAAACATTTTTTTTAATTGAAAACTAGTCGAACCGGGCCCACTCCGCTGCGCCTTCTTTAACACTCAAAAATCTTTTCAGGGGGAGGACACTTCGCCCTGAATGCGGATATCGAATTCGTGCCATTGTAGCCTATGATGCTGAACGCGTTCGAATCCTGGTGAGAACATCGGACACAGCGGCGGTTATCCCCTTTTAATGTTGGCGACATTTGCGAGGTATAATGCCATGCGTGGTCATTTGAAAAATTTTCCCCAAAGAGTTGTCGCACTGCAGGACGCTGTTCGGACTCGTCTATAAAAAAGGTCCCTTATCATTGAGTTTAAACTTGAATCGGAAAGCACTGATGTGTGGGAAAGCAATTCTCATTATTAGGGTAATGAGAATTGCTTTTTAGGAGAGGGATGGCACCTCAGACATTATGACTCAAATATGGATATCAAAGTCGTGCTGCACTTCCAAATCCCTTTAATTTGAACCACATATTGCCATGGCCGGTGAATATGAACCGTTTGGAGGGTGTTTTGGGGCTGGGGCCACCGGCACTGACAATAGATATCAAATTCGTTCTTTATTCCCAACAGAAATGAAGTTCAGTTTATGGGGTGCTTTAGGGGGTACCCCAAAATACTTGGCTCCAAAATTGGATATCAAATTCGTTTTCTACTCTCATATACCTTTCCCATATTGTTATTATGGATGAAATAACCCATTTAATGTATTTTTAGGAGGAAAAACGCCACCTTGACTTGAACGCAAATTTTAATATCATATTCGTAATCTACTCCTGAATACCTTTCATTTGAGTCCCATATAGCCATTATTGGCTAATATGCCCATTTGGGGGTATTTGGGGTGGGCGACCTCCCATTACTTGGACCTAATGTTTTATGCCATTTGAGTCCCATATTGACATGAACTTCGAATATATCTGTTATCGTATTTTAATACGATATTTGTATTTTGGTCTCCATTACCTTTTATATGATACCCTTATTGTGCCCATCAGACCACTTTCGGATATTGCTGGCGTTTTTTGGGTAAGGGGGAGTGTCCGCCTCCACCCAATATCTAAAAATTATATAGCCTATATTTCCTTCCAGACAAACGTACTCAATCTATGAAAATTTTAAGAAAATCGGTACAGCCATACATCATGTATTCATAATGGGTCTAATGGCGTTTTTGAGGGGTGGCGTGCACCCCTATACTTCGATCTGTTTTTGTATACCAGATTCGAAATCTACTCCAATATGTCTGTTTGGGGAGTTTTGGGGTTGGGCGCCCCGTTGGGTACTTGGACTAAAATTTTAATACCATATACGTATTATAATCTCCAATACCTTTCATTTGATACCTTTATTGTCCCGATCGGTCCACTTTTGATTTTGGGTTGTGTTTTTGGCATAAGGGGGAGGGTCCGTCCCCCTTCCGATACCGAAAATTTATATAGCCTATGTTTACATCCCTACCAACCTACACAATATGCGAAAATTTCGAGAAAATCGGTTTTGCCGGTTTTCAGTCTATGCGGAACAAACAAACCGAGTCTCATATATCCGTGATTGGCTTATGTGCCCGTTATGAGCTTTTTGTGGGGGTGGGGTGACCCCCTATGCTTAAACATGAATTTGTATGCCAGATTCGATATCTACTCCTGCATACTTTTCATTTGATACCCATATTGTCCTTTTTTGGTTGGCGTTTTTGTGGAACGGTGGAGGGTACGCTCCCTTCCGTTATCAATAATTTATAAGGCCTATTCGTACTTTCTGACCATATTCTCCTATATTGTCATGATCGTCAAATAAACCTATTTTTTAATGGGTTTAGGGGATGTGGTGTGATTTTTAGTGATTTTCCCTTATTGGCCAAATGGAGATTTTTCTAGAAAATATTGTAGATTTTAATTGCCTTTCCCAAAATTTCGCCTTCATACTTTTGACACAAAAATCGATAGAATCGCCAAGCTACTAGGAAAACACCACGAGTTGCATCACTTTAAATATCTGAAACCAACCACCCATTCCAAAGCCAACCAAAGCAAAACTGCCTGCATATCTTAAAAAAAACTGTTTTGTTTCTCAATGCAACTTTGCAATGTGAACACCCCTAGTCCCCTCCCCATCCAGTTACTCCCGGTTCTATCAGAATTTCTGTTTATGCATCGTTCTTCCTCTTTGCTGTCAATAGAAATTGGGAACACATTGAATAAAGTCTTTTGTGGTTGGTGGCATTGGAAAGACAGACAATAAATATGCTTCAGTAGCAACAACATTTTGTGCCAATTTCCAAACATGTTTTCCAGCAGTTTCAGTTTGCCATATAAATTCGAAAGTCCTTTAGGCCATGAGTAAACAACACAGGCGAGCACACACAAACACACACATACAGAGACATTCAGTTGTTCACTCACATTGAATTGTCAAACATTAACGGGAAAAAGGATGCCATGCTGTTGCTTCACTGGCTTCTGGCTGTTGTCATTGCTGATGATGCTGAGGACCATGATGATGATGCTGATGGTTGTGCCTTTGGATGTTTATGTTACGTTGTTTTTGGAACCGCTGTTTATCTTACTTTCTTTTTTGCTTCGTCGTAGCCTTTCTGTTTTATGAAATGGAGTTTTCTGTTTAATAACGTTAGAAGTGTGTTTTTTTTTTGTAAAAATGCCGCATTGGGATCTTTAAAACATTTTCAGTAGATGATTAATGATATAGATGGCAATTTCAGAAAAGAAACAATTCTTAAAATTAAAATAAGAAAAAATTTAGCCAACTTTTCCTTGAGTTTGAGTATTTCCCCTTAATGTATGCTATACATTTTCAATATGTGCCAATAAAATTTATATGTGCAAATAAAATTAAAATAAGAAAAAATTTAGCCAACTTTTTCTTGGGTTGGAGTATTTCCCCTTAATGTATGCTATACATTTTCAATATGTGCCAATAGCCTGCCCTACACTATAAAGGAGCATCAGAATGTCCCACGGTAGAGTCAGCCCTTAGTTTGCAGCTCTAGATTTGGTATTCGGTAGTACCTTTGTTTTTCTCTCCTCTTACTACACAATAACTCTGTCAGCACAGGAGATTGGTTCAGACGATTTCTAACAATCAATAATACTGAGTGACTGTTTATGAAATTTAATTCTTAATGAACTAAACAGAAATGAAATATACTACCGAAAATGCTAATGTTAAGCCATATTTGTATGGCTTCCCATACTTTTGGGAAAAAAGTTTTTGCTCAAATTGAAAATTAATATTACGTATAATTAAAGCAACTGGATATCAAGGATAAAATTTTTTTGGGTGTATTAAACGTGAAGCTGCCTAATCACAAAAAAATTGCCTGTTGTTTAAAATTTTAATTGAGAATTTTATACACTTTTTACTTTAATATGTTCTGCTGATTAATACAGACTTTTTTAAAATTTTTCCTATACCTCTTGAATTATTTTAAAGACTTTAAGAATAGTAACAAAAATTCGACCCTTAATTTAAAAATTTTCTTTTTCTTAATTGTTACCATTTTTATATGCTTAAAGTTTTCAAATATTGGTTAATTAACATGTGGAGACAAATTTCGTTGCCTAATTTTAGGCTTGTAATATAACTTTGTTTATATGATGAGCAAAACAAACCAAGAACAAGAAAATGAAATAAATATGGTTGTTTATGGTTTTTTTTCTAAATTGTCTTCTATGCTTTTTGTTGCCAGACAATATTTATGTGCAAACTTTTATTGTGGACAACATTTTAAATGAGTTTAACAAACTTTTTCACAGCTCACAAGAAATATTGTAAAACAAATGCCTAAGCATAAGCTAAGCCGATAGACTTAAAATAAACACATAATTTAGACAAGCACTTCTGTAGAAAAAAAGCAAATGGATCTGTTTAATATAAAATGGCAAGAACAGCAGGTGATAGCCTAAGAAAACAAGTATAAATACAAAACTCCATTACCTAACAATGCTCGAAATTGGAAACAAATTTAAATGAAATGGAAAGAATAGCTTGTTGTCTTTAAACGTTACTTTTCTTCATTAGACTAAATTAAAATTTTATGGGCACGTGTAGCTGCAACAAATCCCAATTCCCTTTCATACCAAAATAAGGTTGCCAAATAGAAGTTCGTAACCTTGATGTATGTTCTCTTCTAACACAACATGCTTTCATACAAACACTCACATCTCTCTTCTGATATACAGGGAAACAAAGCAAAAATTCTAGCATACCTGCTTAATTTTTAGTTATATACCAACTATGTTGCATATTTTTGGGGATACGTGACTTTATGAGTAACGCGCTACACCAGTGAAGAATAACTTTTGATTAGACATTAAGAGAAAGAGTATTGCTATCAGTGTACTGGCAAAATTCCGATGTGATGCATGCAGTCTTTGTAGGGGATATAATTCTAGAATATGAAAAATCCCATGCCAGGTGAATTAGTGCTTGCATATTGCAAAGGAATTTTGCATAAGACAACTAAACTAATTAAAAGTTTGTAGAAGTGATATGACCAGACAGCTTGTGGATTTCTGAGTGCATGGATGGGGCTATTGATTTTCTTAGATAGTTGGGTTTTGTATTTCACAGGAATTCTCATAAATATTTGCAATACTTGAAAAGAAATTTGGATTTCAATAAAAGTTTTTGTGAATTTGTGCACAAAATTAGTTTTTTCAAGCTATAGAGAATTTTGTTAATATTTTATTTTTTAAGAAAATATTACAAAAATTTTCAAATATTGACTAAATTTGCCAATAAAAATGTAAGCAAATGTTTCTAGAAATAATGATTTGAAAACAAAATTTGTCAAAGCTTTATATCTAGAAAAATTTGTTTATTTTTAAAATATCTTAACTGTAACGCTGCCCTTACCATAATAGTGTAGGATATGAAACATCGTTGCATAATTTCAGGCATTAAGCTTTTATGTAAAAATATTTTTCGCATATTAAAATTTGAGAATTTTTGAACTAAAATTTACAATCTTCAAAAACATTGCGTAATTTAAGGCATTCATCTTTTATACAAATATATTTTTCGCATATTCAAATTTGCATACCATTTATTATTTAATATTCATCTGTGCCTATGAAAAGCAATAAAAAATGTTTTATAGCTTTTTATATTGCCAATATCCCTTGCCATTGAAATATACATCACCTGTATGTTAAAGCCATAAATATTAAATATTAATTTTGTGATACTGCCTTAAAATTAAGGTGGATAAAAATTCAATACCCATAGAAAAACGTGACCCAGCTTAAGGTGATTAAACTCTTAAACTAAGGTTAAATTGAAATATCTAGACAAAGGCTTTTAAGAACAATTCAGAGTTCTAAATTACATAGTTTAAGAGCTAGGCAATATTTTTGGTATAATTAATTTATGTCAACTTGTTTTATAAAAACCCTTAACAACTTGGGATTTACCTATAGAAGTTTTTCTTTGTTGTTTTTTCATATTCTTAAAAAACAATTCTAAAAATTGTCTGTGAAATGAAATTCTTATCATTTGTTTTGTAATCATCGTTCATTAGGTGGGGGTGCTACCGCAATTGGGAATGTCTTACTCACTTTCTTTTGCTTTCTTTCTTCCGTTTGGTATTTACAATGCTCAATGCTGGTGAAGTAGAAAATTGAAAAGTTAAAATAAAAGTAAAGAAGAGAGAGTCAGCAAAAGGGAAAACTTGTTCTGATTCATGTATCATACCCTACACTAGGTTTTTTCTTTGGCAAAAGCTTATCGTTAAAAAAGTTGCATACTTTTAGGGATTAAATATTTTTAGTAAAAGTTTTGTATTTGAAGAAAACTCCTGACTTGGCAGATAGTGTTCTGTTATGACTTCCAACCATTGTGCCAAGTACGATTTAAATCGGTCTATAACTTGATAAAGCTCCCACATAAACCGATTTCCCGATTTGACTTCTTGAGCCCATAGAAGCTGCAATTTTTATCCAATTTGGCGGAAATTTTGCACATAGTGTTCTGTTATGACTCTCAACAACTGCGTTAAGTACGGTCCAAATCAGTAAATAACCTTATATAGCTCCTATATAAACTGATATCCCGACTTGACTTCTTGAGCCCCTGGAAGCCTCAATTTTCATCCGATTTGGCTGAAATTTTGCACATAGTGTTCTGTTATGACTTCCAACAAGTGTGCCAAGTATATTCCAAATCAATCAAGAACCTCCTCTGTAAGCTGGTCTCTCGATCATCCTTGGTAGATTCGTAAAACTTCTATTTTTGCTGGTTTGATCTTCAACTAAATTTTTTTTTTAAATTTTTAGCAGAATCCATGGTGGTGGGTTCCCAAGATTCGCCCCGGCCGAACTTATCACGCTTTTACTTGTTTAATATAGCTCCCATAGAAACCACTTTTTCGAGTATATCTTTTAAGCCTCTAGAGGGCGCTATTATTATGGGTTTCATTTGAAATTTTGGGCGATGGCTTTCAATAGCTACAGCAAGTTTGGCCCTCTTGAGCATCAACAGGGCGCTGAAATTTGACATAAAAACGTCAGTTGTGACTTCCAAGATCCATGCCAAGTATAATGCGAATCTCTGTATTACCTGATACAGCTCCCATACGAATCCTTCTGCCGACTTGAGTTTTTGAGCCGCTAGGGTGCGCATTTCTTAACCGATTTGGCTAAAATATTACATAACGACTTATGCTATGACCTCCAACATCCGTGCCGTGTATTGTCCGAATCGATCCATATTTTAATTTTTATCCGAATGAGCTGAAATTGTGCACTACCACTATTCCTAAAACTTTCATTCTCTGCTTTAAATTTGGTTTGAATCGGTTTTTAAATGCAGCACCCACTTCAAGCAATCTTCCGATTATATTTTTTAACCCTGTAGAGGGCGCTATTATTATCGGCTTCGGTTGAAATTTTAAACAATAATTTCCCTTATGGCTTTCAATATCTATAGGAAGTTTTGTTGTCTTAAGCCTCTAGACGGAGCACTTCTTATACAAATCGGCTAAAATTTAGTACAAGAAATTGTGCTATAACCTTCAACACCCGTGCTATATACTGTCCGATTCGGTTCATAACATGATATACCTCCCATATATATCGATTTCCCGATTTTACTTCCCGAATCCCTAGAGGGCGTGATTATTATCCGCTTTGGCTGAAATTGTGCACCATGACTTCTGTTATCAGTGGCAACATCCATGCTAGCTATGGTCTGGATCGGTCCCAAACCTGATATAGCTCCCATATAAACCAATCTCAAGATTTCAAAACTTAAAACTTGTTAATTTTTAAACAGTGATTTTGTCCGTCTGTCCCTGTAAGCTGGGTAGGTCGAAATAAATCTATACTTATCAATATCGGCTGTAGGTCATAGTCGTCTCTATTGCTCTTTTCTACCTTTCTGTCTATTAAGCTTTTTCCTTCTCCTTGAGGCAACTTCTTGAGGCTGATGGGTTGATTATACTTCAACTTCTTGAAAAAAGCTGGCAAGAAAAGAGAAATTAAAAGAAACCTGTTCAAGACAAAACCTAAACATCTCCCGCGGCTAAAGCTAAATCAAGCATCAAATCAAACAAGGAAAAAAAAACTTTTCATATTGTTTGCAAAACTTTTTCTAAAAGCAGAATAAATTTAAATTCTACCCCTAACCATGACTATTCTATGGGCTTGAAACATAAGGCAAAACATTCATTACGCGAAAGTGATACCCAAACCTTTTAATCTGTTGTTTAATTTAGGTTGAGCAATGTGTTGAAATTTTTAAAGAGAAAACTCTACAAAGCAAAAAAAGGCTAACCTCATAATTACTGCTTTTATTTTTAAAGCATACTTAGCGGGGCGTTTAATTTAATCAAGAAACTGTGGTCTACCCCCAAGGCGGTATTACTAATTACGTTGTGTACAAATAACCGTCAATTACACAACGAGGATAAGCAAATATTTACAAGCAAAAACATTAAGTTATCCCCAATTTTATTAGGCAAAAGAAAAATTTTAAGAATTTCAGAACCAAAGTTTACTTAGGTTACATGAAAATTAAGAAAAAAAAAAAAATAAATTGCCACATGGTGCCTTTCAAGAAAAAAATGTCGGTTTTGAGTTTAAAGTCAAATGTTTAAAAAAACAGAAAAAAATAGTTTTTCCATACTCTCACGGTTTGCCTCTGTTTCTTAAAGGAGTGTTTATGGGCAAATATACTCTCACTAATAAATTTCTATCCCTTAAACATCAACATTTTAAGTAATGAAAACGGAAAACAATAAATTTAATTTAATAATATTGTGGTTGAAATTAAGCTTTCACATCAGTTAAAAAAATGAAAAGCCCTTGCCTACCTTTAGGCACCCCTTAACAAAACTCGAATCACAAAACAACGCATACACAGTTTGGTGAGGGAAAAGCAGAGACAATTTTCCTTGCAATGCCTGCCATTAAAAAAAGGACAATTGTCTAACCCTGCTCATTTCATCCTTTATTTCAGATTTTTTTTATAAAACAAAGCAGCCACCATAAATACTAAAAGACCTTTGAAATAAGGCCTTTTTGATATAAAAACAAAGAATTTGTACCTTCTCTTCATAAGAAAAGAAAAGAAACCCAACCAAACTAAAAGCAACAACAACTAAAGTTACCTACAATTCACCAACGAAAGTTACTTTTCCAAAAAGCCAAAACAACAGCAACAAAAACTCGCTTCCAGTGATATACCACTCTGTCTAACCTACTCTCGTCAAACCAATCTCAAAATAAAGCAAACAACAGCGCTAAAATGTCATCCAACGAAAGTCATATCTCACCGCCACAGTATATTGTAACCACGCCTAGTGAAGCAGATGCTGATGAGGAACGTTCCGAGGCCGGACACGATGTTGCTGTTGCTCCAGGCAACGCCACCACAACGACCACGGTGTTGGTTGAGCATCAGCAACATCAACAGAGACGCGTTGTTAGTCAAATGTCCCGACAGATAGCCAGTCGCTCGTTTTCCATGGCCTCTGCTTCCAATTCAATTCTCGAGGAGGGCTGCTCTCTGACAGAAGGCGATTTACAACAGCTGAACAAGACGCAACAACAACAACAACAGCAGATATTCACATCCCAAAAATCCATATCGACCAGTGCACGCAGCCAAAGTTTACAATCGTCCGCGGTAACAGGAGCACCCGGAGAATTTGCCATACAATTGACTGGAGGTGGTTGTGGCAATACACTGGCCACCCTACAATTGGGCCAACAATTGAAGGCCCAGTCCAGCACATCCATAGTTTCCAGTGAGCAGCGTTCTAGCTTTATGCAGAAAACCTCATCGACCTCATCCTCCACCTCCAAATCGAAATTTCAAAGTTTCTTACAACAGCCGGAAGCATCGGATCATCCCTCCAGCTCATCATCGGGTACATTTTTGACAGCACATCAAAAACACGTACGACAATTTGTGCGCTCCACCTCGGCCCATTCGGAGGCTGCCGTGGGAGTCTCGATGGCCAGTCGTCCGGAAAAATGTATACGCAGTGCTTCAACCCAAATCGATGAGCCCACTCAGGTGTCCATGGACTCGACAGGAGGTAATAATGTTGAGCATTTGTCGGTGAGCACCAGCAAAATGGGCCTGCATCAATCCTCATCGATATTGATATCAAAATCAGCGGAGACCATAGAAATGAAAGCCTCCTCGGCTTCGTCGTCGGCTGGCATGCGTACCCAGTTGACCTTGTCGGGGGGACTCTTGGCCCCACCAAATCGCAAGATAACCATATTGAGTCCCATACATGCTCCACCGGGATTGCATGATATGTTGAAAAGAGCTGGGCGTTCACCTTTATCGCCGCGTATTAGTTTTCCCGGCAGTGAAGCTGATTTATTTGGGTAAGTTTGAAGAAAATGAATTAAAAATTAAATGAAAAAATTCCAAAAATTCTAAATTTTTCAGCAATCTTTTATTATTATTAAAACAATTTATTTGGTATTATTATTTAATTTTTCTTTCCAAAAGTTGCAGGTTTGGCCATTCAGGGCAAAAACTATTTTTTTCTGCTATAATCGCCTACCCACAAAAACTGTAGCATACCCTTAGGCTTGAATTAGATACAATAAATCTTGCCTAGCATTATATGACAATTTATGAGTTTTATCCTTTTATGGCCATTTTTATTCTCAAAGAATTTGCCAAGATAAATCTTTTAAGCACAAGGACATGTTATCATATGAGTATTAGCATGAGAACACATAATTTATGATGGCAACAAGTAATCAAATGCAATTTTTGTATTTTTTTCTTCTAATATGAACCGAAAACGAAATTTTAAATATTTTATACCAAAAGAGGACATTAGACAAGTATGTTCGAATTAGTTTAAATTTATTGCATTTTTAACGGCTTTTTTTTAATAACTTTTGTCAGGAAAAACAAGCTAAGGAAAGCGGATTGGCGTAAAATCAATCTAGTAAAGACGAGTCTTAAATTCAGCAGGAGAATAAATTGTGATTACTACACCTGTGCTGAATGAACCACTTGTGCTGACTTCAGTCATTCCGTTTGTTACACATTGAATCAATGTCACTTTCCGACCCTTTCTATCCGTCAGTCCGTCTATACGTCCGTCTGTCCGTCCGTCTGTTGCAATCACTCTACAGGCTTCAAAAATTGAGATATTGAGCTGAGATTTGAAATTTTATTTTTCACCCGATTTTGCTGAAATTTCAAACAGTGAGTAATTTAAGGCTTCCCGACAAGTGACCTAAATATAGTTCAGATCGGAATATATTTAGATATAGCTGCCATATAGACCATATCTGCCGATAAAGGGTCTGAAGCCCATAAAAGCTTTATTTATTGCCCAATTTCGCTGAAATTTGAAACAGTGGGTTATTTTAAGCTTCCTGACATCTAACCTAAGTAAGACCGATATGCCGGTTAAGGGTCTGAAGCTCATAAAAGTTTTATTTATTAGCCGATTTTGTTGAAATACAAAATTCAACAGCGACTTATATTTAAAAGACCACTCAATGTCCGTGCCGAATTTGGGTGCATACGTTAATCAATTTTCATCGGATTGTGACGAAAGGGGGCTTACATATATACCCGAGGTGGTGGTTATCCAAAGTTTCGCCCGGCCGAACTTAATTCCGTTTTACATGTTTATTTTATTTTATTTTATTTTATTTTATTTTATTTTATTTTATTTTATTTTATTTTATTTTATTTTATTTTATTTTATTTTATTTTATTTTATTTTATTTTATTTTATTTTATTTTATTTTATTTCATTTTATTTTATTTTATTTTATTTTATTTTATTTTATTTTATTTTACTTTATTTATTAGAAAATAATTTTACTAAGCACCTTCCACTCTTATATCCTCAATTAAATTTTCTACCATTTAGCATTAAATTCATCTCAATCAGCAATTTTACTTGCTCATTATTCCTTAGTTGCTTTTTAATCAGCTAAGTAGAAACAAATAACAAAATCCATTGCATACTTAGCGGGGTAATTTTGCAGACCTTCAAACTAGTTGCTTTAACCAACATAGTGTTCTACCATACAAATAATTTACCCCTCCGTTTGCCCTAGAACTTTCCTAACCTCTTCCAGTAGCTCCTTCAAAATGCAGTTGAGTTTGTGAGTTTTTGCCATTACACAACCCTTTTCATGCATTTATTCGATAATTACTATAATGTTCAGTATTCACTTCACGCTTCATGGATTATTTCAGACAGTGTGGCAGAGTGAAAACAGCAGAACAGCTTCAGTTGCCAGTTGAGTTTAAAAAAACAGTATCAGGTGCTATTGTCTATAGTTGGAGTTTTGTTGAATCAGGACAATTTTTTTTGAATTACTAGACATTAGTAGCTCTACTGGATATCTGTGTAGTGAGAGAGAGTTTTTAGCACACCTATGATAATTTATTTTAATTTGCTTGAAAATGCGAACAAATAATAATATATTAATTAATATTCACTATATTAAAATTATAATATATAAAAAAATTAATCAATCACCGTTTTATGATTTACAAGGCATTATTGTTATCCATTTTTTGCAAACAAACAAACCCCTTTGTAATTGGACTTGATGCTAATCTAATTTTTCTTTTTTTATAGGTAAGTTCATCATAATAGGCAATAAAATAAAACCTGTGTAAGTATGTGTAGATTATTTTTGTTTTATAATTATCATTTACCAGAGGCAACCAAAAATCGCGACATAAAAAAAACAGGGTCAGGCAACTTGGGGGAAGGCCCCACCCAAACGGACATGTTTACCGATTGGACCAAAATTAGTGTCCAATGAAAGATATTTGGAGGTAGAGTACCAATCTTAAATAAAAATTTGTCCCCAAGTGTCTGAGGGTCCATCCCACTCCCAAAAACCACCCCCAAATTGACATGTGGGTCGAACAGGATAATTGTAACTCCAATCGAAGGTCTTCGAGAATGCAATACAAATCTGATAAACTTATTTGGAAGAAGTGTCTAGGGGCCGAATCATACTGAAAGATATACAAGTATAAGATTTCGTCCAGCTTGTTTTTTGAATTCCGTTCATTCCCTAATCCTCTTTCTTATTATAAATCCAAGACAAATTATTCAAATCTAAAAAGACACAAAATGAAAAGTATTACGCAAATGCAAATTCCCTATGTGTGTGCATAAAACGCAAAAGTGAAATGCCTTAATGCGTGTGTGGTGACATTGTCAGGCATTTGGTAACATCATACTCTGCCATATGCAAACATAGTCCCATGCATTCTCACACACACACAAACACACACATGAGCACCAACAGAGATGATACATTTACTATGCGAAAGCATGTAAATGTGCTATCAATTTGCAATATTTTGTGGTTACAATTTAAATTATGGTTTTGTGTCACTGCATGTTGCATGAATGAATAACTGTAGCATACATTTGGGCGTTCAAGCATCATTATCATAAAATGGCTATGTACAGAAGCAAAGTGAAAGCGAAGAGAATAACATGGATGGCATGCTCGCTTGCATACATCATCATCACTTATAGTTGCACATGCCATAGGTGCATACTCCGGACTGCAATAACGAATGACATATCTGCGTGTGTATGGAAGTGCTATGCATTTTGTGTGTTTTTGGTTTTTAAAGAATGACAAAGACATTTGCCTTCATTATCATCACATGCCTCCGATTGCCTCACTTGCATATAAAGGCCGGGAGTGGAGGCCAAATGAAGCATTATTCTCATTGTTGCGCATTTTATTTCAATTCACTTGAACTCTTTTGACATGCAATTAATTTTCATGCAAGTATATTGGTCATGCAGTTGTATGTATGTATGTATTGTATAATGACAACAGGCACAGCCTTATTGCTGTTTGTGCTGGAGCTGTGATTCATTTGTGTGAGGTTTAATGGTTTAACATGATGAACATGGTCTATGGGTTGAATAAAAGGCTCAAAGCAATTGTTAAAGAGTATTGGCGTTAAAGAAAATATAGATGAATGTATATGTATATACAGCTTAACAAAAGGAGATGAGTATTTATTTTCAAAAGATTCCAGAGAGTTTGCTTGTGTGTATGTATAGCAACAAGTAAAAGCGTGCTAAGTTCGGCCGGGCCGAATCTTATATACCCTCCATGTGCATTTGTCAAGTTCTTTGCCAGGCATCTCTTTGTAGGTAAACAAAGGATAATGAATAAAAATTGGTATGCTATAGGAGCCACATTTATCGTGGAAGTTGGAAACCATAGAAGATATCATTGTGCAAAATTTTAACCAAATTAGACAAGTATTGCGCCCTATAGAGGCTCAAGAACTAAAATCGACAAATTTTTTATATGGATCATATATATTTGTCACGTATGTTGAAAGTTGTAGAAAAAGTCACTATGCGAAATTTCAGCCAAATTGGATAATAGTTGCGCCTTTTTGAGCCTCATGAAATATAATCGGGAGATTGGTTTATATGGAAGCTATATAAGGTTATGAACCGATTCAGACCATATTTGGCAGGTATATTAGAAATCATAGAAACAGTGATTGTGCAGAATTTCAACCAAATCTGGTACGAATAAGGCCCTCTAGAAGCTCAAGAAGTAAAATCGGAAGATTGGTTTACATGGGAACAATATCAGGTTTTAAACCGATTCGGAACATACTTAACACATCCAATAAATGTCATAGGAAACGTCACGGCACTTAATTTCAGCCAAATGGGATAGGAATTCATTCGTCCTTGCACTCTTCTGAAAAATGCGATTTTTAAATGATTGCTCCTAAAAGTATGCAAAATTAAAAAAAAAAACTCTCTTAATAATACCATGAATTCATAAAACTTATACCAACCAAGCACATTCCCTGTTCTTTGCTAATAACATAGAATAACCAAAAAGAGGATACTTTTCCAAAGTAGGTCTTAAAGAAGGCCGTTTGCCAAAAAAAAGGAGTCATGCTGTCCCAATTTCTGTATTGACTAAAATCCTAATTCCATATATTTTCGAAGAGTTTTTATATTTTCGTACAATTCATTTGATTAAGATTCGGATTTAGATATAGCTCTCATATAAACCGATCTCCCGATTTGAGTTCTTGAGCATATGGAAGCCGCAATTTATGTCCGATTTGGCTGAAATTTTGAACGCGGTGTTCCGTTATGACTTCCAATAACTGTGCCAAGTACGGTCTATAACCTGGTATAGCTCCCATTTAAACCGATCTCCCGATTTGACTTCTTGAGCCCTTACAAGCCGGCATTTTTGTTCGATTTGGCTATTTTCACGTGGTGTTACTTTGTTACTTCCACCAACTGTGCCAAGTACGGTCCGAATCGGTCTATAACCTGATGTTGCTCCCATATAAACCAATCTCCCGATTTGACTTCTTGAGTCCTTACAAGCCGTAATTTTTGTCCGATGTGGCTGAAATTTTGCATGCAGTGTTCAGTTACGACTTCCAACAACTGTGGGAAATTCGTTTTAAATCAGTCTATAACGTGATATAGCTCCCATGTCAACCGGTCTCTCGATCATCCTAGTTCAAAAAAATTAAAATAATTAAAAACATAAAAGTTATTTATTGCCCGATTTGGCTGAAATTTTGCACGTGTAACATCACGTGCAAAATTTCCTAAGAATCCTTATCCCAATCCTAGCTTAATTCTTGAGCCTTTAGAAGGGTTCAATATTATCCGATTTGGCTTAAATTTTGAACGTGATATTTTGTTATGACTCACAACCACCGTGCTTAGCATGGACTTAATCGACCCACAACCTGATATAGCTTTCATATAAGCCGATCTCACGATTGCACTTTTTGAGCCTCTTGTGAGCATAATAATTATCCAACTTGCCCGTAATTTTTCTCTTAATATTTTGTTATGGCATGAAATCATGCAATATATAATACAAAATCAATTATGCATTATATGTTACAGTCATGCAATATATGATACATATCGATCCATAACCTGATATTGCTGCCATATAAACCATTCCCCCGTATTGACTTCTTAAACCATTAAAGGCTCCTGAAAGTATGCAATGGTTAAATACAAATTTGAATCGTTGCATCCGATATAGCTGCCACATAAAACGTTTTCCCGAATTAACTTCTAAAGCCTATACCCATACCTAAAAGTATGCACTGTTTAAGAACAAATTTGAATTGTTTAGGTTATAAGGGCAAAATTATGTTTTCAATAAGCGGGACCACACACAAATGTCCATTTTATAGAACGAAATTAGTATAAGGACACAGAAGAACAAGTTCGATGGCCAAACAACAGATCCTTTGATCAAGTCGTTTCATTTTTAATCACTTTTCAGCTCTATATGTTACTTTCACACGTAATTTATTTATTGTACAAAATTTGGTCAAAAATTTATGTTTTTGGTATGATAGGGTCTTAATTAAATCGTCTTTTTGTTCTACTGAAGTTTTAGCTTATTGTATGCTCTCTCCCAAAAGTATTAAAAATTTCGTCAAAAATTTTTGTTTTTGGTATGATAGGGTTTTAATAAACTTGTCTTTTTGTTCTACTGAATTTTTTTTCTTATTATATGCCTACCCCTAAAAGTATGCAATATTAAGAAAAATCTGCTTTGTAAAACCTGAATATTCTTTATGAATTCATAATGTTAAATTTGTGTGGTTTTGCATTTAACCCCTTAAATTATGCAATACTATAATTGAGACAGCAAAAAGCAAAAACAATAAAAGTGCATACCAAATAATTCTCATAAATATGTCTTGAAGTTCAATTAAATTTTGCTGCGGTTTCTTTTTGGCACCCACAACAACAAAATTTAAGTATTCTTCACCACAGAGCAAATTTTATTAGACCACTTAAACGTGGAAAAAATAAAAACCTTTTTTTATTGATGATTATGTAAATAAACCTCAATAATTTTTATTATTAGTAATTAGTAGGCTGTGGCAAGCTGTGGGTTTGAATTTTGTTCAAAAAAAGTTCAACCATTACAACATTTCACTACTTCCCTAATTTCCTTCCCTTTGGAGAATAATTTAAAGCTTTAATTCGCCACACTCTCGGGGGACCCAAAGGAAAAATTTTTTTTATGAATGAAATGTAAACACAAAATTAATCCTTTTTGCAGTCACAAAGCTTAAGCCAACATGTGAAGCTTCGGTTCCTTTTGAGTGAGTGAAAAATTTATGGTTGGTATAAATTCCCACGTTATGGTTTCCTATTTCGGCCTAAAAACACCAAAACAAACTGACCGAGAAATTTCAAGGATACAACAACAGCAGCTCTACTAATACCACTACCACAACCACTACCTCTAATGGCTTACATATATTTTTGTGTGAACGTGTATGTGTGTACTGTGTTTGTGTGCTGCATTGATGATGTGATTTGAGTTTTGTTTATGGCATTTGAAAATCAGCAAAATTTTCTCTTGTGATGAATACAAAATAAACGCGTCCTTTTTTTGGACTTTGGGAATTAAGACTTTTTTACCTTTCCATAGCATAAAAGTGTTTGGTATAAAGCCTAATAATTATTTTTCTGTTATTAGGGGTGGGTTGGCTTAAATTATTTATTATGTTTAGTATTTTTCTTGCCACTAATATTTTTGAAGGAAAATACAGGTTTAAAGTTTTTCTATTGATTGACAAGCAGACGGTTAGAAAGAAGGACAAACAGGCAAATAGATTGACAAACAGACAGACAGAACAACAAACAGACAGACAAACAAACAAAATTCAGCGAAATCGGATAAAAATAAAGCATTTATGGGCATTAGAACCTTTATCGGAAAATCGGTGTATATAGTCCGATTTGGCCCGCTCAAGAACTTAACCAGCGTGCATAGAGAAGACGTATCAGTGCCAGATTTCAGTTTAGTATCTCAATTTTTTAAGGCTCTAGAGTCATTACAATAGACGGACGGTCAAAACGGATAGACACACGGACATCGTCAAATCGTCTTAGAATTTTACGACGATCCGAAATATATATACTTTGTAGGGTCTGAAATGGATATTTCGATGTGTTGCAAACGGAATGACTAAATGAATATACCCCCTATCCCATGGTGGTGGGTATAAAAAGAAAAAGATTAAAGTATTAATACAAGTTTTTTCAAAAAAGACTTACCAATGAAATTTTTTTTAACAAAAAGTGCAAAAAATACACCTTTTTCACATTTCTTATTTCCGAACAGTCTAACTTTAAACTAAAACTTTGAACTCAGATGCGAACACTTTTCGCGGCAAAGTTATGGTAAATTTTGTCAAAAATTCAAATCATGCATAAAAATGATAATTGAACCACAAATGCCTTCGTAAACGACAAAATACGAAGCCAATATCGTCTGAAATTTCAACTTACAAAAATTAAAACTCGTATATCCCGGAAACAGGTGGAGATATTGTATACCTCAAGCGGACTTTTTATGGGTTTTTATACCCTCCACCATAGGATGGGGGGGTATACTAATTTCGTCATTTTGTTTATTACTCCTCGAAATATTTGTCTAAGACCCCATAATATATATATATTCATGATCCTCATGGCATTTTAAGTCGAACTAGCCATGTCCGTCCGTCTGTCTGTCGAGAGCACGATAACTTTCGAAGGAGTAAAGCTATCTGCTTGAACAAATACTTTCTTTAGTGTAGGTCGTTTGGGATTGTAAATGGGCCAAATCGATCCATGTTTTGATGTAGATGCCATATAAACCGATCTTGGGTCTTGACTTCTTGAGCCACTAGAAGGCGCAATTCTTATCAGATTTGGCTGTAATTTTGCATGACATGTTTTGTTATGACTTCCAAAAACTATGCTAAGAAAAGTTCAAATCGGTCTATAACCTGATATAGCTGCCATATAAACCCATCCGGGGTCTTGACTTCTTGAGCCTCTACAGGGAACAATTTATATCCGATTTTGCTGTAATTTTACATGACGTGTTTTGTTATGATTTCCAACAACTGTGTTAAGAATGGTTTAAATCGGTCTATAACCTGATATAGCTGCCATGTAAACCGATCTGGGGGTCTTGACTTCTTGAGCCTCTAGAGGGCACAATTCTCGTCCGCTTTGACTGAAATTGCACGTGGTGTTTTGGTATCACTTCCAACAACTGTGTTAAGTATGATTCAAATCGGTTCATAATCTAGTATAGCTGTCATATAAACCGATCTTGGATCTTGCCTTCTTGAGCCAATAGAGCGCGCAGTTCTCATCCGATTTGGCTGAAATTTTGCATGAGGTGTTTTGTTATGACTTCCAATAACTGTGTATGTATGTAAGTATGGCGCAAATCGGTACATAACCTGATATAGCTGCCATATAGACCGATCTGGGATCTTGACTTCTTGAGCCTCTAGAGGTCGCAATTATCATCCGATTTGGCAGAAATTTTGTACAACGGCTTCTTTCATGGCCTTCAACATACGTGTCTTATATGGTCTGAATCGATCTATAGCTTGATACAGCTCCCATATAAACCGATCTCCCGATTTTTCTTCTTGAGCCCCTACAAGTCGCAATTCTTATCCGAATGAACTGAAATATTACACAATGACTTCTACAATGTTCAGCATTCATTTATGGTCCGAATCGGACTATAACTTGATATAGCTCCAACAGCAAAACAGTTCTTATTCAATGTTCTTTATTTGCCTAAAAAGAGATACCGCGCAAAGAACTCGTTTTGTTTTTCGATTTTCTCCCATTTAAATTTAAATTTTATCAAAATTTTGAATTTACTACTTTAAAGAGTTTTTAAATTGTATTTCAACTTAAAATTGTTGGCACCATTTTGTTTAATTTGATTTTCTCTGTTTGCTCTCCCGTTTTAATTACGATTTTGCCGCTAGCTGGTATACCTAAAGATGTGTATCATGGTTTACTTAAGGAGAAGATCTTTCTCCAGCGTTTAACAGATTACATTTTGTGTAACTTAAATTTCTTCAAGAATTTTAAATTTCCTTGCAACTTTAGCTAAAGGTGTTAACTCAAGGTATGACACGTGTATCCTCTTAAATTGTTAGCAAATTGTATTCGTGCGTAAATGTTCAAAGGAATTTTTTACTGATTTTATTTTTGCTCTCAAGGAACACTTGGCTTTGAATTTCAATATTTCTTCTGCTAACCCGTACGAAGAAGAGCACTTAGGAAGTCTGTGGAGCGTGTGATTTCTGTTAATAAGTCTTTGATTGAGTTTCTTGTGATTAAGATGGCTCTGGATGGTTAACAACGTAATGGCGAAACAAATATACACGCACGAGGGATGTGTTTTAAATTGATAATGTTAAGTGAAAACCAGTAGGGAAGGGCAAAAGTCGGGCGTTGCCGACTGTATAATACCCTACACCTACCCTTTAAGTACAATGTGGGTACCATATCCAATTCTGAACCAATTTTAATGGACCCAGGCGGATGTTTTTAGATGGGTTATTAAACAATTCGTAACAAATTTCGAGCAAATATTGTATGTTCAAACTGTTATAACTACGGTTGATAAATGAAAACATTATTGGAAATTTCCCAAAATCTAACGAACACATATATATCGAGCAAAATTCTCAGATAATGTGGTAGTCGTTGAGGAATACGAGTCGTTACCAAACGATTTTCTCAAAATGTTGTTCAGCGTTTTCCTCTATGACTCCCACAATATGTAAAATTTAGGCTAATTTTAATTTCGTTGACTAAGCCAACATACCCAATATAATGTGGGGCATCAAAACGACGGTTTTGGCTGACTTTTACCCATCCTTACTTGCTTTATGCACAAATATCCTTACATAAAGATTATTGAGCAATTTTTTTAATATTCAAAACCCTTCATATTTAAGTTTTACGCCTGGATAGCATTCCGAAAAATATTCCCCTTTCCCATAACCAAGGACAAACCCATAACACATTTCACATTAATGCCATGACGATGAGATACACAAAAAATTGATTAATTTGGCTAACAACTATGAAGGAATATGAGGCAGCCGCAACCCTCATATACCGCCAAACACACTACACCAGAGCATCATCATAGGGCAAAAATTTCAGTTTCAGACTAATGATACGAGCACAGCATCACCAGCACCTGACTGACATTGATGCGTGCGGGTGGGTGGTAGTGTTGACAACGATAAATTTATGTGTTAGTTGAAAATGAAAGTGTGAGTAGCAGCAGGTATAGTGCTCGGTTAGCTATTCTTGGGTTCAATGGAAATTCATTTGTGTGTATCGTTTGTCAGGGTGTGTGTCCGTGTATTCGAAATGCTGCAAATTATTAATGTGCCATAATTAACCACACTTAAGGGGTTTAAACACAAACACGCACTCATTCACTCACTCCATAACACCTCGTTTCATCAAACATAAACACATACAGGTAAATAACACTGGGGAGTAGAGAAATACACACAAACATGTCAACATGTACTCAACAGTGGGAGGCCCTCTCTACCCAGAACTTAGAACTTACATGATGTGGTGAGTTTTGGGGGTGGCGGTTTACTTTGTTTCGTTAGGTACGAAGTCACTGAGAAAGCAATGATGCGATGAAGATTTTATGTGACAACCTTCCCTCCCCCTCTCAAACCCTCTCATCCCTCATTCAATTAGCCACAAGAACATTGTTGACTGGCAATAGCAACCAACAACAATTACAACAATAATGCCTGCTATACAATATCTGTGTATGTGTGTGTGTGTGTTCTTCTCAAAAGCAACTTGATGTCCATGGCAAATAACAAATGTTAGTGGCAATGTTTAAACTACGTGACATTTTGCTGTGGCATATGTACAATTGTTGTTGTACGTTGTTAGTTACAAAAACTGTTGTTTGTTTGTTTGTCTGGTTGCTTGCTGTCTTTCATTTGCTCCACAGCTGAGAATAATCCCATCAGCAATGTCGTGCTATATTGGAAAATAAATTTATAAACATTTGTAGAAAATAGTAAAGGTAAACAACCCTCTACAATCTAAGATGAGTTTAATAGTTAAAATAACTTGTCTTTTTTTTATTATTTTTCTTATATTATTTCTATATATGTCTCAAAAGGGAAATCAAACTAATTAACTTACCTACTACCAACTTAAATGGCTGTTTCAGAGCGTTTGATCGATAAGCTAAGATAACAATAAATTTCTGTGTTTCTTCTCCAATTTCTGCCACCTAGTATGCGTTGCCAAAAAACCTCGTGTAAAATTTCAGCCAAATCGGATAAGAATTGCGCCCTCTGGAGGCTGAAGAATTCAAGACCTCAAATCGGTTTATATGACAGCTATATCGGGTTATGAACCGATTTCAACCATACCTAACACAATTATTGAAATTCATAACAAAACATTTCATGCAAAATTTCAGCCAAATCGGATGAGAATTGCGCCCTCTAGTGACTCAAGAAGTCCAGTCCAAGATCCAAGATCGGTTTATATGACAGCTATATCAGGTTATGAACCCATTTAAACCATACTTAGCATAGTTGTTTAAAGTCATAACAAAACACCTCATGCAACATTTCAGCCAACTCGGAAAACAATTGCGACCTCTAGAGACTCAAGAATTCGAGATCCCAGATCGGTTTATTTGACAGCTGTATCAGGTTATGAACCGATTTCAACCATACCTGACACAATTATTGGAATTCATAACAAAACATCTCAAGCAAATTTTCAGCCATATCGGAAAACAATTGCGACTTCTAGAGGCTCAAGAAGTCAAGATCCCGGATCGGATTATGTGGCAGGTTATGAATTGCGCCCTCTAGAGGCTGAAGAAGTCAAGACCCCAAATCGGTTTATATGGCACCTAAATCAGGTTATAAACGAACAAAAACCATACTCAGCATAGTTGTTGGAAATCATAACAAAACACCTTGTGTAAAATTTCAGCCAAATCGGATAAGAATTGCGCCCTCTAGAGGCTGAAGAAGTCAAGACCCCAGATCGGTTTATATGACAGCTATATCAGGTTATGAACCGATTTAAACCATACTTAGCATAGTTCTTTAAGGTCATAAGAAAACACTTCTTGCAAAATTTAATCCAAATCGGGTAATAATTGCGCTCCCAAGTGGCTCAAGAAGTCAAGATTCAAGATCGGTTCATATGGCAGCTATATCAGATTATGAACCGATTTAAACCATACTTAGCATAGTTGTTTAAAGTCATAACAAAACACCTCATGCTAAATTTCAGCCAACTCGGAAAACAATTGCGACCTTTAGAGGCTCAAGAAGTCAAGACCCCATATCGGTTTATATGGCAGCTATATCAGGTTATGAACCCATTAAACCCACACTTAGCATAGTTGTTGGAAATCTTTACAAACCACCTTGTGTAAAATTTCAGTCAAATCGGAGAAGACAGCTATATCAGGTTATGTACCGATTTCAGCCATACATGGCACAATTGCTGGAATTCATAACAAAACACCTCATGCAAAATTACAGCCAAATCGAATAAGAATTGCGCCCTCTAGTGGCTCAAGAAATCAAGATCCAAGATCGTTTTATATGGCATTTATCTCAAAACATTGATCGATATGGCCCATTTACATTTCCAACTTACCTACACTAATAAAAAGTATTCGTGCAAAATTTCAAGCGGCTTGCTTTACACCTTCGAAAGTGTGCTTTCGACATACAGACGGACGGACATGGCTTAATCGACTTAAAATGACATCTCAGAGGAATATTTTGAGGGGTGACAAACAGAATGACGAAATTAGTATATCCCCATCCTTATTCTTCCTTCTTATTCTTCTTTTTGTACCCACCACCGAAGGATGGGGGTATATTAATTTTGTCATTCCGTTTGCAACACATCGAAATATCCATTTCCGACCCTATAAAGTATAGATATTCTTGATCAGTGTAATAATCTAAGACGATCTAGAAATGTCCGTCCGTCTGTCTGTTGAAATCACGCTACAGTCTTCAAAAATAGAGATATTGAGCTGAAACTTTGCACAGATTATTTTTTTTGTCCACAAGCAAGTTAAGTTCAAAGATGGGCTATATCGGACTATATCTTGATATAGCCCCCATATAGACCAATCCTCCGATTTAGGGTCTTAGGCCCATAAAAGCCACATTTATTATCCAATTTTACGAAAATTTGGAACAGTGAATTATGTTAGGCCCTTCGACATTCTCCGTCAATATGGCTCAGATCGGTTCAGATTTGGATATAGCTGCCATATAGACCGATCCTCCGATTTAGGGTCATAGGACCATAAAAGCTACATTTATTATCCGATTTTGCTGAAATTTGGGACAGTACGTTGTCTTGGGCCTCTCGACATCCTCCGTCAATATGGCTCAGACCGGTCCAGATTTGGATTTAGCTGCCATATAGACCGATCTTCCGATTTTGGGTCTTAGGCCCATAAAAGCCATATTAATTATTCGATTTTGCTGAAATTTGGGACAGTTCGTTGTCCTTGGCCTCTAGACATCGTCCGTCAATATAGCTCAGATCGGTCCAGATTTAGATATAGCTGCCATATACACAGATCTTCCGATTTAGGGTCTTAGGCCCATAAAAGCTAGATTTATTATCCGATTTAGCTGAAATTTCGAAAAGTGAGTTGTGTTAGACCCTTAAAATCCTCCGTTAATTTGGCTCAGATCGGTCTAGATTTGGAGATAGCTGCCATATAGACCGATCCCTCGGTTTTAGGTTTTGGGGTCATAAAAAGCGCATTTATTGTTCGATGTTGCCGAAATTTGGGACAAAGAGATAAGTTATGCCCCTCCACATATTTCTGCAATTTGGTCTAGATCGATCAAGATTTGCATATAGCTGCTATATAGACCGATCTCTCGATTTAAAGTCTTGGCCCCAAAAAAGGCGCTTTTTTAATCCGATTGCACTGAAATTTGACACACTGACTTATTTTATTCTTTTCGACATCCGTGTCGTATAAAGTTCGGTTTATTTTTAGATATATCTACTAAAAAGACCAATATTGTGTTATATACAATTGAACAATGACTTTTATTTATTAGTATTTGGTCCAAATTGCTATATATATAAATATAGCTGCTATGGGGCATAAGGTATGAGTTTTGCACCGGATTTTGACGAAAGGTGGTTTACATATATATCCGAGGTGGTGGGTATCCAAGTTCGGCCCGGCCGAACTTAACGCCTTTTTACTTGTTATTTGAAAATTGGTGACGCATAGTGGGATACAATCGAAAAAAAACTAGTAAAAAATTTGCCGTTTGAAAACAGATAGAGATAAATGTGGAAATTTTCAAGGCCCTAGGTGGTCTGGTCGCCTCTTATAGGCGGCAAAACAATGCTCATCCGAACAATGAGTCGCCAACTACTCAAAACACCTCCCAAATATGAATATTTGTCAAATATGGCTATATGGGGTTCATAAAAGGTATTTGGTAGTGGATAGACAAATTGCTCTGGGGAGATACATATGGTAGTAAGTAAAAAACATATTTTTCGCGTGGTGCAAATGAAGCCGCAGCAGAGCGGGCCCAGGGTACAGCTAGTACGAGTATAAATATGAATGTGTTTGTTCCATTCTATAGACTCGAAAACGACTGAACCGATTTTTTAGAAATTTTTAAAGATTGTGTTGGTTGGCTTGAAAAGAGCAATAGGCTATATAATTTTTTGATATCTGATGCGGGGCGAACCCTCCATCTTACTGTTACAGGGCCGCCAAAAATCAAAAGTGATCGGGTGTGGGACTCGAATGAAAGATATTTAGAAGTAGAAAATGAATAGGTTAAAAATTGGGTCCAAGTATCTTAGGGGCCGCCCCAGGCCTGAAATCGCCTTAAGAATAGCACGAAAAATTAAAAGTGGACCGATCGGGATAATAGAGACTTAAATGAAAGATAATTGGGAGAAGAGTATGAATATGAAATTAAAATTTGTGAATAAGTACCTAGGGAATCGTCCTAAGACCAAAACCTCCCCAAAAGAACCGCCGGAAAAGTTTTTTGGAAGTAGAATACCAAAAGGATATTAAAAATTGAGTCCAAGTACCTAGGGGACCGCTCCAGGCTCAAAGCCGCCCAAAAGTAGCACCCAAATCTAAAAGTGAACCGATCGGAAGATTATGAGACTCAAAAGAAAGGTATTCGGGAGTAGAATACGAATATGATGTCAAGAATTCGATCCAAGTACCTAGGGTGCCACCCCAAGCTCAAAACCGCCTCCAAAGTACCGCTCAAAACCAAAAGTGGACCGATCGAGATAATATTGTTTTCAAATGAAAGGTATTCGTGAGTACCTAGGGAGCCCTCCCAAGATCAAAATCGCTCAGCGGTAGCGCCGAAAATCAAAGTGCACCGATCGGGAGATTATGAGACTCAAATGAAAGGTATTCGGGAGTAGAATACCAATTTGATGTCAAAAATTGGATCAAAGTATCTAGAGTGTCACCCCAAGCCCAAAACCGCCCCAAAAGTACCGTCCAAAATCAAAAATGCACCGATCGGGACAAAAAGGGCTCCAATGAAAGGTATTCTAGATTAGAAAACGAATAGGACCGCCCCAAACCCAAGACCGTCCCAAATGGGCATATAAGACGATCATGATAACATGGGACTCAAATGAAAGGTATTCGGGAGTATATTACTAATGTGGTATGAAAAATGAGTTTCAAGTGGTAGGTAAGTTGCCTACGCCTCAAAACACCTCCCAAAATGCGAATATTTGTCAATCATGGCTATATAGGGTTCATAAAAGGTATTTGGTTGAAAATAAACACATTTCACTGGGGAGATACGAAGTAAGCGTTGCTCTTTGTTTGTTTGTATGTTACCTATAGACTCAAAAACGACTGAACCTATTTTCATGAAATGTTCACAGATGGTAGAGTTTGGCCCCCCAATGGATGTATGGTATCTCCGCTTTTTGATATTCGAAGGGGGAGCAAACCCTTCTTCCTACCTCAATTTTCAAAACGCCAGATCTTTGGTTAGCACACTTATTGTAAGCCAAGAACACGCAATTGGTATAAAACTTTGGGTTCATGTAACCGAGGACGACGCTATACCCCAAAAACCCCCCAAACGGACATGGCCACAGTGCGACACCTCTTTGGAGAGAAGTTTTACATGGCATAGTACCTCACAAATGTTGCCACCACTAGGAGGAGAAAACCACCGCTGAAAATTTTTTCTGACGGTCTCGCCAGGATTCGAACCCAGGCCTTCAGCGTCATAGGCGGACATGCTAAACTCTGCGCTACGGTGGCCTTAGGACTTAGGTTTACATGTTGCACCCATATATTGTATATGGAGGCCACCGTAGCGCAGAGGTTAGCATGTCCGCCTATGACGCTGAACACCTGGTTTCGAATCCTGGCGAGACCATCAGAAAAAATTTTCAGCGGTGGTTTTCTCCTCCTAGTGCTGGCAACATTTGTGTGGTACTATGCCATGTAAAACTTCTCTCCAAAGAGGTGTCGCACTGCGGCACGCCGTTCGGAATCGGCTATAAAAAGGAGGCCCCTTATAATTGAGCTTAAACTTGAATCGGACTGAACTCATTGATATGTGAGAAGTTTGCCCCTGTTCCTTAGTGGAATGTTTATGGACAAAATTTGCAAGATATGGGAGCAATATCCGGTTTAGCACATGTCAATCGCTCCTCCTGGGCACAAAGTATTTTCTAAAGACTCTTGAGATTACTTGTGAATTTCATAGTAATAGGTTTAGTTTTAGTAATAGCTCCTGGTGGCACCACGGGGAATTCAGGTCATCGGTTGAGATTAAAAATGGACCTAGCTTGGCTTTGGCAAGTTAAAGCCATTTGATGAACATGAATACCGTATTATTTACTTTATGTTGTTGGCCCATAAAACTGATTTTAATTTCCTATTATCTGTCTGTCTGTTAATATTGTAGGTCATAGATTATCTTGTCATTGCCAATTTCCCTTTGTAGGTTAATTCATTTGCGGTTTACAGCCTTAATGCAAGGCTGTATATTGTAATTCCTTGAAGGAACATAACATTCAATTCATTTCCAAATCATTTGCACGAAAGGAAAAGATACATCAACATCTTCATTTGGATATGCCAGTGAGATAAATATTTCGCCATGGCATAATAGGGCACGCGCAATTCAAGACCCCATCAATAATGAAGAAACGAAAACAAGATTTCCCCCGAAGCTGACAGCAGGCAGAAATTAAATTTTAATTAATTAACCAAAAACAGCAATAACAACAACATTACCTGTGATGTTTATCGGCTTTGGCTGTGATGAGCTAAAATGATGATGATTATGATGATGTATTTGCTGTGTTTATAATAAAAATGTCGGCGCTAACATGTTAATGGATTGCAAGCCTGAAATGACTGAAATAATCGCTACAATTTAATTGCGAAATCAAAGTGGTAATGGCAATTATCATACAAGGGATGATTATAATAATGGTGCTGATACTCTTGGCAAGCCTCAAATTTATTGAAACATGAAAAGTAGCTATTAACAATCTTCAAAAAGGTGGGGTTTGCCTTTTATTAGTGTCACTCATAGAGACTGATGTTGTTTTCCTTTACACCTGTTTTGTGCCCCGGGTGACGTATGATTTACTTATTATGGTCATTAAATATTACACATACGTCATGTTGCACATACATATTTCATTGATTTTCTTTTTCAGAATTTCTTATATGGAAAAGTTTTACACTGATTACATAAATGACACATGGGTTTTACACTTTGAGGGTTATTTATTAATTACGCACAAGACTCTGGAAAACTTTTTTTTGTTTCACAAAAGAAGCCATTAAATTTTTTATGACTTTAGTTTGGAAACCAAATCAAATTGTTTCTAATGGTTTGCGATATGATTAGGCAATATTTTGAGAGAATTTATTGCTACCAGAAATAGCATGTCTCAGAAGTAGTCATAGAGAGGTTAATGTAGATGGAGTAACAGTAATGAAAAGTTCATAGCAGACAATAGGTTTTAACGAGTAGAGGTTAGCTTTCCTCCCGCCTACTAGAAGAGATTCTATCGTTCTAAGGTTACAACAAGCAAGAGCGTGCTAAGTTCGGCCGGGACTAATCATATATACCCTCCATCATGGTCGCATCTGTCGAGTTCTTTGCGCAGTATCTCTTTTTAGGAAAATGAAGAATAATGAATAAGGACGGAGGAGGAGCTATAGCAAGTTATAGTCCGATTCGGGGCTCAAGAAGCAAAATCGGGATATCGGTTTATATGGGAGCTGTATCAAGCTATTGATCGTTTCGGACCATCTTGCACACTTATATTGAAGGCCATGGGAGGATCCCTGGTACAAAATTTGTGCCAAACCGGATGAGAATGCGAACTCGAGAGGCTCAAGAAGTCAAGACCCAGAGATCGGTTTATATGGCAGCTATATCAGGTTATGAACCGATTTGAATCATACTTCTCACAGTTGTTGGAAGTGATATCAAAACACTATGTGAAAAATTTCAGTCAAATCGGATAAGAATTGCGCCTTCTAAAAGCTCAAGAAGTCAAGACCCAAGATGGGTTCATGTGGCAGCTATATTAGGTTATGAACCGATTTAAACCACACTTAGCACAGTAGTTGGAAGTGATATCAAAACACTATGTGCAAAATTTCAGTCAAATCGGACGATAATTGTGCCCTCTAGAGGCTCAAGAAGTCAAGACCCAAGATCGGTTTATATGGCAGCTATATCAAAATATGAACCGATTTGGCGCTTTTAAAAATCCAACCGACCTACACTAATAAGAAGTATTTGTGCAAAATTTCAAGCTCCTAGCTTTGATCCTTCAAAAGTTAGCCTGCTTTCGACAGACAGACGGACGGACAGACGGACGGACAGACGGACGGACAGACGGACGGACGGACGGACATGGCTAGTTCGACTTAAAATATCAGGACGATCAAGATTATATATACTTTATGGGGTCTTAGACGCATATTTCGAGGTGTTACAAACAGAATGACGAAATTAGTATACCCCGATCCTATAGTAGAGGGTATAAAAATAAGGAAGTATAACTTAGTAGCCCCCGAATATTTATGTGTAAATTGACATATTTTTATACCCACCACCATAGGATAGCAACATATCGAAATATCCATTTCCGACCCTACAAAGTAAATATATTTCAGATCGTCGTAAAATTCGAAGGCAGGTTGTAATCATGATACAGACTTCAAAAATTGAGATATTGAGCTGAATTTGGCACAGATACGTCTTTTTGATGCACAGAGGTTAAGTTCTTGAAGGGGCCAAATTGGACCATATTTGGATATAGCTGCCATATAGACCGATTTGCCGGGTAAGGGTCTGAATCCCATAGAAGCTGCATTTATTATCCGATGTCACTGAAATTTAAATAAGTAAGTTGTTTTATGCCTCCTGACATCCGGCCCAAATATGTATCAAATCTGACTATAATAAGATATAGCTGCCATATAGACCGATCTGCCGGTAAAATTTCTTAAATCGATAAAAACTGTATTTATTACCTGATTTTGCTGAAAATTTAAACAGTGCGTAATTTTAAGCCCCCCGACATACAATACAACCTTAATTTAGTTCAGATCGGTAGATAGTTTGATATAGCTGCCATATAGACCGATCTGCGGACATAGTTTCTAAATCCCGTAAAAGACCCTTTTATTATCCGATTGCGCTGGAATTTGAAACAGCGACTTGTATTAAGCCTCCCGCCATCGGACCAAATTATGATCCAAATCAGACTATATTTAGATATAGCTGACATATAGGCCCGTCTCCCAATTAAGGGTCTTAATCCCAAAAAAACGGATTTTTTGCATGAATTCACTGAAACTCTGACTTGTATTAGAGTTGTTGGGACCTGAATCAAATATGATCCAGACCAGCCCATATCTAGATATGACTATGGATGTGGTAGAGGGGTTATAATAATTCTTAATATATTCATGGTGGAGAGTATCCATAGTTCGGCACTGCCAAACTTAACACGTTTTTACTTGTTATTCTTAATCAATTGAAATTTTAATGACAATCAGCCTATAAGTCTAAAATTTTACGATATTCTTTAAGAAGTACCGAAACATTGAAGAAATACTTTAAAGTCTTACGGCACATATCAAACTCAAATAACTGCAGATGCTTATTCTCAAGACATTCATAGAATATAACACAAGCACGTTTCTTATCGTTGAATTTGCATCTAACTTAAGACAACGAAGAACAAAACTAACAGCAAAACAAGGCAAATAATAAACGTGTTGTGTATGTGTCTATAACTGTTTGCGCATTTGCATGTAAATCTCTGTTAAAGCAAAACAAATGGACTGAGTCTTATCCAAAGCTCACAAAATTCTTCTCTTTGACATTGTGTAGAGATGTGTGTGTTTGTATCAGTAACAAGTTGTGGTAGGTAAGGGTCTTTTTTATCTTCCTAAGTATGAGTGAGTATGAACATGTGTTCTATAAACACACACACACACACACTTCTTTTTGTAGGGGAATGCGCATTTTTTACTTTCTCCACATTTATTTACATTCAGGTGTCTTGGGTTTATTTGTTTGGTGGGTGGCATAACCATATGTTTATTTGTATGTAGATATATGATTTTTTGTTGTTGTTGTTGTTACTCTTGCCGTTTGAAAAACCAACAACCCTGATGAGGTAATAAAGTACTGCTTGAGGTGTTAAGTGTCGACTATAAAATGTACTCTACACTGCTTTAGACAGGTGCATTGTTTAAATACAGGAGGTAGATTAAAAATGAAATAAAATAAAATAAAATAAAATAAAATAAAATAAAATAAAATAAAATAAAATAAAATAAAATAAAATAAAATAAAATAAAATAAAATAAAATAAAATAAAATAAAATAAAATAAAATAAAATAAAATAAAATAAAATAAAATAAAATAAAATAAAATAAAATAAAATAAAATAAAATAAAATAAAATAAAATAAAATAAAATAAAATAAAATAAAATAAAATAAAATGAAATGAATGAAATGAATGAAATGAATGAAATGAATGAAATGAATGAAATGAATGAAATGAATGAAATGAACGAAATGAATGAAATGAATGAAATGAATGAAATTAATGAAATGAATGAAATGAATGAAATGAATGAAATGAATGAAATGAATGAAATGAATGAAATGAATGAAATGAATGAAATGAATGAAATGAATGAAATGAATGAAATGAATGAAATGAATGAAATGAATGAAATGAATGAAATGAATGAAATGAATGAAATTAATGAAATTAATGAAATTAATGAAATGAATGAAATGAATGAAATGAATGAAATGAATGAAATGAATGAAATGAATGAAATGAATGAAATGAATGAAATGAATGAAATGAATGAAATGAATGAAATGAATGAAATGAATGAAATGAATGAAATGAATGAAATGAATGAAATGAATGAAATGAATGAAATGAATGAAATGAATGAAATGAATGAAATGAATGAAATGAATGAAATGAATGAAATGAATGAAATGAATGAAATGAATGAAATGAATGAAATGAATGAAATGAATGAAATGAATGAAATGAATGAAATGAATGAAATGAATGAAATGAATGAAATGAATGAAATGAATGAAATGGATGAAATGAATGAAATGAATGAAATGAATGAAATGAATGAAATGAATGAAATGAATGAAATGAATGAAATGAATGAAATGAATGAAATGAATGAAATGAATGAAATGAATGAAATGAATGAAATGAATGAAATGAATGAAATGAATGAAATGAATGAAATGAATGAAATGAATGAAATGAATGAAATGAATGAAATGAATGAAATGAATGAAATGAATGAAATGAATGAAATGAATGAAATGAATGAAATGAATGAAATGAATGAAATGAATGAAATGAATGAAATGAATGAAATGAATGAAATGAAATAAAATGAATGAAATGAATGAAATAAATGAAATGAATGAAATGAATGAAATAAATGAAATGAATGAAATGAATGAAATGAATGAAATGAATGAAATAAATGAAATGAATGAAATGAATGAAATAAATGAAATGAATGAAATGAATGAGATGATTAAAAAAAATAAATTTTAGCAAGAAATTATTGCTGTTCACATTTTTGGCAAACTTTCTGTTGTTACAGCAAATATTTTTGCTCTTTTTACTAACAAATTTCTCTCATTGTAAGTTTTAACTACATTTTGGCAAATATTTTCAAAAATTTATTTTTTCTTTTTACTTTCAGGTAAGTGCAATGAATTTTCCAAATTTTGGCTGCATTTGAAAACATTGTAAGTTCAAAGGGAACTTTATTGAAATTGCATTTATCATGAATGCTCATTTATTCAATGTTGTTCGATCCTAATTAAAATATCAAAAATATTATCTAAGCTATAGTTATAACCCACCGTAGCCCAAAGGTTAGCATGTCCGCCTATGACGCTGAACGTCTGGGTTCGAATCCTGGCGATACCATCATATGATTCTTAGTGGTGGTTATCCCCTCCTAATGCTTTCGACATTTGTGAGATAATATTCCATGTTAAAACTTCTCCTCAAAGGAGGTGTCACACTGAGGCACGTCGTCCGTACTCGGTTATAAAAAGGAGGCCCCTTATCATTGAGCTTAAAATTGAATCAGACTGCACTCTCATTGATATGTGAAAAGTTTGCCCCTGTTCCTTAATGGAATGTTCATGGGCATATTTGCATAGTTATAATTATTTAGTTTTCCATAAGAGATGTTTTTTGTGCGCTAATAAAATTTTTGCTTAAAATATTTCAAGAGCCCCAAATCAAAAAAAATATATATATACTCCTTTGCCCTATTCTAGGATTAAGTCTTTGCCTCATTTTAGATTGTTGACTTTATCATGTTGATTTTGTCTTAGTATCTGATATTCTACTCTTTGAGTAGTGTATTTGCCTTCTCTCCTTCTTGCCTTTCTAATTTCCATACTTCACAGTTCATAAAAGCAAATCCATTTCCTTCGTCGAGTTGTTCTTTTATTTGAATACTAACCCCACAGACTCACTTACCACACATATTCCATAAAGTGTTGCAATTTTTATCCAACCATCCTTCGCCCTGGCATTTTCGTACTGTTATTATGATGTGTCTTTTATTCAACTGTTTAATATTCATATTTGTTTTTCTGCCTTGTGGTTTCTGTTAGTCAAAAGACCCTTCGTTTTCCTCAGCAGACACTCCGCCTTGCCTTTTACTCAACAAATGTATGATTCTTAATTAATTCCTCTTCATTTTTTCATTGATATTCCATTTTGGTTTCATATTCAGATTCATAAACTTTCTCCCTCACTCTCTCTCTCTCTCTCCCTTCGCCAAATATTTTGATTTTTATTATGCCAAGGAATAAACTAAATAAACAAAGTCCTGGCTCAGTTATACCCACCAGCAGGACATATTTTTTTCGATTTCAATATTTATTTTGTTTTTGTTGTGCAACCAGCTTTTTTGCATGTCGAAGCCTTTGGGTTATATTGCCGTTTTTGGCAAATTTTTCTTTGATTGAGTAAAATCAACTTAAATTCAAACATGTGTTTGCTTGGCCTTGCTGTCTGCTCTTGCTTAGGGGGAGAATCCTTTGTATTTGCTAAATATGGGTGAATTTTCCAACTGCCAATGTTATTTTATTATGTCGAAGCATAACTTTCATATCGTAGAAAATATGGAAAATATTTACCAAAAAAAAAATCATGAGCCCAAATGCGGCTTGAGGATTTAGCTCTGCACTTATAACACTGCAGGATATTTGCAAAAATAGCACATTTGCATAAGTATGTGTGCATATGAATAAGAAATTTGTTTTCCAATAACAATGCATAGTCTATAACAATTTTTTCGCAATGTTTGTATGGCATAAATATATAGGCAGCCATAAAAACTAAATAAAATACAAAAGGAAATAACAAATATTTTGTGCATTTACTTAGTTTGGATGGGATGCCTTTATAATCATCGAACTTTAGAGCTATATCAGGTTATAGACTAATTTGAACCGTATTTGGCATAGTTGTTGGAAGTCGTAACAGAACGACGCGTGATTGTATGGACTCAAGATCGGGAGATCGGTTTATATGGAGCTATATCAGGTTATATAGCGATTCGGACCGTACTTGACACAGTTGTTGGAAGTCATAACCGAAAATCACATGCAAAGTTTCAGCCAAAACAGACAAAAATTGCGGTTTGTAAGGACTCATGAAATCAAGTCGGGAGATCGGTTTATATGTCGGAGCTATATTTGGTTATAGACCGATTTAGACCGTACTAGGCACAGTTGTTGAAGTCATTACATAACACTACATGCAAAATTGCAGCCAATTCGGACAAAAATTACGGCTTCCAGGGGCTCAAGAAGTCAAATCGGGGAATGGGTTTATATGGAAGCTATATCAGGTTATAGACCGATTCGGACCGTACTTGACACAGTTGTTGGAAGTCATAACGGAAAATCATATGCAAAGTGTCAGCCAAATCGGACAAAAATTGCGGCTTGTAAGGGGTCAAGAAGCTAAATCGAGAGATCGGTTTATATGGGAACTATATCAGGTTATAAACCGATTTGGACCGTACTAAGCACAGTTATTGGAAGTCATAACGGAACACTACATGCAAAATTTCAGTCAAATCTGACGAAAATTGTGGCTTCCAGGGGCTCAAGAAATCAAATCGGGAGATCGGTTTATATGGGAGCTATATCCAAATCTGAACCGATATGGCCTATTTGCAATTTCCAACGTCCTATATCAATATTAAGTGCCTGTACAAAATTACAAGCGGCTAGCTTTACGCGTTCGACCGCTATCGTGATTTGGACGTCCGTCCGTCTGTCAGAGCTTCGAGACGATCAAGACTATATATACTTTATGGGGTCTTACACGAATATTTCGCGGTGTTACAAACGGAATGACTAGATTAGTATACCCCCTTCCTATGGCGGTGGGTAAAAAAATTACTTATTTCATTATAACCACCACCGGAGGATAGGGGGTATATTCAATTTAGTCATTCTGTTTGCAACACATCGAAATATCAATTTCCGACCCTACAAAGTCTATATATTTCGGATCGTCGTAAAAATTCTAAGACGATTTAACGATATCCGTCTGTCCGTCCGTCTGTTGTAAGCACTCTACAAATTGAGATATTGAGCTCAAATTTGGCATAGATACGTTTTTTTGGTGCACGCCGGTTGAGTTCTTGAACGGGGTAAATCGGACCATATTTGGATATAGCTACCATATAGACCGATTTTCCGATAAAGGGTCTAATGCCCATAAGTGCTTTATTTTCATCCGATTTCGCTGAAATTTTAAACAGAGGGTTATCTTAAGGCTCCTAATATCTAACTCAAATATAGATCAAATCGGATTACATTTAGGATTAGCTACCGTATAGACCGATCTGCCGATAAACGGTCTAAAGCCCATAAAAGCTTTATTTTTTAACCAATTTCGCTAAAATTTGAAGCATTGAGTTGTTTTACCGCTCCTAACATAGGACTCAAATGTGGTTCAGATTGGGCTATACTCAGATATAGCTGCCATATAGACCGATCTGCCGGTAAAGGGTCTGAAGCCCATAAAAGCTTTATTTATTATACGATTTCGCTGAAATTTAAAACAGTGGGTAGTCTTAGTTCCCTAGACATCCGTCCCAAATATGTTTCGGATTAGACTATATTTAGATATAACTGCCATACAGACCGATATCCCGATAAAGGATTTGAAGCGAAAAAAAGCTTAATTTTTTGTCCGATTTCGCTGAAATTTGAAACTGTATTTAGATATAGCTGTCGTATTGACCGATGTGCCGATTTAGGGTCTCATAGAAGCTTTATTTATTACCCGATTTTGTTGAAATTTGAAATAAAATATTCAACAGTGCCTTATATCTATTAGACCACTCAATATCCGTGTCGAATTTGGAGGCATAAGTTATCCAATTTTCACCAGACTGCGACGAAAGGGTGATTTCATATATACCCGAGATTGTGGGTATCCATAGTTCGGCCCGACCGAACTTAATGCCATTTTACTTGTTTTCTATACGACGATTCGTTGGAATTTTCCATCTTCTTCAGGGTTACGTTTTTATTAATCTTGCAACGTCAACGAATATACATATAATACTAAATAGTTTACATATTTCGACATTCCGTCTTCTTGGTATTATAATATTCTTTAAACCTCTATTATTCCTTTTTGCTTTTCACAAGACTGTATATGTTCTCCCTATAGTTTCTCATTGTAGTTATTATGCCACTTGTCATTATCATCATTTCTCTGCTATGAAGTCTATTCATCGATTTCTATGAAAACAAAATCTATGGCATTTCCAGCTCTTTGCTTTTTTTACTATCCATACTTTAATAAATCGTAAATGGCATAGCATTTATTTGCTCTTCCCATCGGATACATCGAAAATTATTACGAAGGAAGGAAGTCACAAACCATAAGGTTATTTTGTTCATTTTCTATGTGCTATTGCATTGAATGTGTAGCACGTCAATGAGAATGACACATACATCTGTGGGTGTTCCAATTGACATGGTATTTTTCGAATATGAAATTTTCCTTCAAATGTATAAATAAATGAATTGCAATCAAAGGCCAAACTATCATAAATAACTTGCTATGCCATATAAATGCTAAATTGATGGAAAACGTATATTAAGATATTAATAATATAAATGTACATCAAATAAAGAAAATGTTCAAACCAAAATATGAAGTGGGCATGAGACTGTTATGAAAGGATAATCGCTTTATATGCTCGTTTGAAAATTTTTTAATTTGAAAAATTTGCCAAAAATTCATTTCTAGGTGTATGTCCACAGTGACATGGGGCGGATTAATATATGCACTCTCTTTTCAACATAACCTTACCTAACCTATTGGAAAACACCTATGTAAAGTTTTGTGTGCATAACTCTATCCGTTCAAAAGTTCCCAAATTATTTCCAAGATTATTCGAATAGGCAACACTGTGTGGTGGTGGATAATAATTAAATAGAAAAAGTTGTTCTTGCTACAAATGTAGCATGCTTTTAGGATGAAAAATACATTGTAATACATAAGCTCGAGTGATTTTGTTGCAATAAAGTTGAGAAGAAATTAAATGGAAAATGAGTTATTCCAGACAATTAGCAAGATTTTTTCTTGATAGAAGTAAAGAAAGTAAGAAATAAAGTGTTCAAAAAAATAAAAGCAATTAAAAAAATTGCTTAATTTTTTTTATTGCTTTTATGTTTTTGAGAGCAAGAAAGTTGTTAATATTTAATATTTAATATTCTAACTTCTATAAAAGATGAATACATTTCATATCAACAATCTCCCCAATCGGCTATGCAATGTTATGCATTCATATTAACATTGCCTTTATCTGTGCAACATTTAATTGCATACTTTCTCGCTTACCTCTTCATTGTTTTAAGGGCATCGAAACGTGTGAATTGGAGTGGAATAATGAAAATTTTCGAAGGAGAATCAAATAATAATATAATAAGAAAAAATGTAATTTAATACCATTTTTTTCCTGTTAAAACTATAGCTGTATGTAATGGGGGTTTCAAGCGAAAAAAAGGAAATCGAAGGCCATTTGTATTTAATATTTTTCTTTGAATTACATCGCAGATTTTATTGTTTGTTCTCAACTCTTGTTCAGTTCAACTTTCTTTCAACTTTCTTCTGTGAAAGAGTCTTGTGCCTTTTGGTAAGAAGAAGTAAAATTTCTGATAATATTCAATAAGGCGAATTGCAAATTTCCTTTCATAAGAAATACATCCACTTTTGTAAATTCAGTCATCTATAGATGCAGAATTTCCGGATTTTCAATTAAGAAGCTGTCAAATGCAAGCAATTTTCCACGTTTCAAGAAAAAAAAAATAAAGTTATGGAAACATGCTGGGTTGTTTTGGAAAAACGTTATTTAGTTTCTTAATAGAGGTAAATTTTTTTATTTTTCGTGTTTTAGAGAACCAATCAAAATTGATAATTGGTGCATTTAATAACCGATTTCAGAGACATTGGGAGAAATCTGTTGTCTATGAGCTCACAACTGTGCTGCGTTTCGTGAATATCGGACGGTATTTGGATTTAGGGTCTTAAACCTATAAAAGGTGAATTTACCACTCGATTTTGCTGATATTTGACGTGTAGTGGACCTCTCAATATCACTGCTGAACCATTTATGGTTAAGGCTGGTATACAGAGCAATCTCCTGATTTAGGGTCTTGAGCCTAAAAATGGAGCATTTCTCAGAAATCTGAAATTGTTTGTTAACTTCACATCCATATTAAATATGGTTTATATGGGACTACATTTGAAGCTGTCAAATGTTGTTCTGTTTTACGGCCTTGATCCCATAAAACAGCATTTTTTTTATACCCTCCACCATAGGATGAGGGTATATTAATTTCGTTATTCTGTTTGTAACTTCTCGAAATATTCGTCTAAGACCTCATAAAGAATACATACTCTTGATCTTTATGACATTTGAAGTCGATCTAGCCATGTCCGTGCGTCTGTCTGTCGAAAGCACGCTAACTTTCGAAGAAGTAAAGCTAGCCGCTTAAAATCCATCTGGGATCTTGACTTCTTGAGCCGTTAGAGGGTATAATTTTTATCCGATTTGGCTGAAATTTTGCATGAGGTGTTTTATTATGACTTCCAACAACTGTGCTGAGTATGATCGAAATCGGTCCATAACCTGATATAGTGTCATATAAACCTATCTGGGGTCTTGACTTCTTGAGCGTATAGAGGGCCCAATTCCTATCCGATTTGGCTGTCATTTTGCAGGTAATGTTTTGTTATGACTTCCAACAACTGTGTTAAGAATAGTTTAAATCGGTCCATAACTTCATATAGCTGCCATATGAATCGATCTGGGGTCTTGATTTCTTGAGCCACTAGAGGGCGCAATTATTATCCGATGTGGCTGAAATTTTGCATGAGGTGTTTTGTTATGAGTTTCAACTGATATGCTAACTATGGTTCAAATCAGTCCATATCCTGGTAAACCGATCTGGGGTCTTGACTTCATGAGCCACTAGAGGGCGCAATTATTATCCTATTTGGCTGAAATTTTGCATGACGTTGTTTGTTATGACTTTCAACAACTATGCTTAGAATATTTGAAATCGGTCCATAACAAATACTTCTTATTAGTGTAGGTCGATTGGGATTGTAAATGGGCTATATCGGTCCACATTTTGATATAGCTGTCATATAAACCCATCCGGGATCTTGACTTCTTGAGCCGTTAGAGGGCATAATTTTTATCCGATTTGGCTAAAATTTTGCTTGAGGTGTTTTATTATGACTTCCAACAACTGTACTGAGTATGATTGAAATCGGTCCATAACCTGATATAGTGTCATATAAACCTATTTGGGGTCTTGACTTCTTGAGCGTATAGAGGGCGCAATTCCTATCCGATTTGGCTGTCATTTTGCAGGTAATGTTTTGTTATGACTTCCAACAACTGTGTTAAGAATAGTTCAAATCGGTCCATAACTTCATATAGCTGCCATATGAATCGATCTGGGATCTTGACTTCTTGAGCCACTAGAGGGCGCAATTATTATCCGATGTGGCTGAAATTTTGCATGAGGTGTTTTGTTATGACTTTCAACTGATGTGCTAAGTATGGTTTAAGTCAGTCCATATCCTGGTATAGCTCCCGTGTAAACCGATCTGGGGTCTTGACTTCTTGAGCCGCTAGAGGGCGCAATTTCTATCCGATTTGGCTGTCATTTTGCAGGTAATGTTTTGTTATGACTTCCAACAACTGTGTTAAGAATAGTTCAAATCGGTCCATAACTTCATATAGCTGCCATATGAATCGATCTGGGATCTTGACTTCTTGAGCCACTAGAGGGCGCAATTATTATCCGATGTGGCTGAAATTTTGCATGAGGTGTTTTGTTATGAGTTTTAACTGATATGCTAACTATGGTTCAAATCAGTCCATATCCTGGTAAACCGATCTGGGGTCTTGACTTCATGAGCCACTAGAGGGCGCAATTATTATCCTATTTGGCTGTCATTTTGCAGGTAATGTTTTGTTATGACTTCCAACAACTGTGTTAAGAATAGTTTAAATCGGTCCATAACTTCATGACTTCTTGAGCCACTAGAGGGCTCAATTATTATCCGATTTGGCTGAAATTTTAGCATGAAGTGTTTTGGTATGACTTTCAACTGATGTGCTAAGTATAGTTCAATTCAGTCCATAACTTTATATAGCTTCCGTATAAACCGACCGGGGGTCTTGACTTCTTGAGCCGCTAGAGGGCGCAATTATAATCCGATTTGGCTGAAATTTTGCATTTCGTTTTTTGTTATGACTTTCAACTGATGTGCTACGTATGTTCAAATCAGTCCATATCCTGGTATAGCTCCCGTATAAACCCATCTGGGGTCTTGACTTTTTGAGCCACTAGAGGGCGTAATTATTATGCGATTTAGCTGAAATTTTGCATGACGTTTTTTGTTATGACTTTCAACAACTGTGCTAAGAATAGTTGAAATCGGTTCTTAACCTGATGTAGCTGCCACATAAACCGATCTGGGGTCTTGATCGGTTTATATGTGCAGTGCATTGCGTTGGCCAGGATAGTTAAGGATGGAATGGGGAAAAGAACGAGTATTGTTTATTGACATTTGTTTTGAATTTCTGGATGTCTTAGGTAGCGGGAAAGATTCCATATACGAATCGTCCTTGCGAAAAAAGAATTCTCTCGGCAGTGCATGGTCCGATCAGCTGGTAAATCGATTACAAACCGGTGTAAGCTTCTAGAAAATCTTGTATTTCTGACAAACAACCTTAAGTCAGGAATCAGAAAATTGATTTCCTATAAATACATACCGTGGAAGAATGGACTATGATCAAGGGAAACAATAGAGTTGGATACCCTAGCATCTCCAATAAACACCAACACCCGCCTCTGGCTATGGTCAAGCAGCTACAGGCATATTTTTGATGTTCCGGCCCATATATGCGAATATAGTCTGATGTGCGTGGTGTAGGTATTAAGAAGATCAGAAGGAATAAGATACTTCTTACACCTCTTAAGAAAGCCCAAGCACTTGAATGCTTCCATCGACACTTCGAATACATGTCTCGACCAACGGACATCACATTGAATCTTCTTGCCCTGAACATCAAAAGTCTCTGACTGCTTCTCTGATTGCAACAAAATTGGAAATGGTCAATTGTGTTAGATTTTTCGATATTCGTAGCAAATATCATCCAGATTGTACTATATTTGGACTTAGCTCTCAAGAAGCTAAAAGCTTTTGAGCTATTAAAGGCGCCACCAAAATCACTTGTTGTGGTTAACATAATAACTGAATTTGGTCATAGTTCCTCAATATTTCAAGTATTCCAACCTCGTGGTTTTGCCAATATATACTAACTACTATTTCTTTGAAAAGCCTAGCATACCACAAGGCGTCCTAAGTATATTCAAACCCCTGGCATACTTTCTTTCATTCCCAAAAAGGTTTACGTGTTAAAGCTGTGGTAATACCTATACTTACGCCAGGTTACTTGCGTGAACATCGAAAGCAAAACTAAAAAAGAAAGAAATTTCTCTCTAACTTGATTTTCACCCACAAACGACAGACAAAACTAAGAAAACGATGGGGAGAGTGGAGACTCTGAACTTTAAAGAAAAATTACATATGTAATCCACACACACACACACACAGAAAAAAAATTGAAGTTGAAATGTGTGCAGTGTGATGTTTTGTGGTTTCTAAATTTTGCAAAAGTTTTTTTTTTCGACGAAAAACTACTTACTTTCAAGCTTCCGTTCATCATGGTTAAGCAACTATGTGGCGGATATGAAACTGGGCAAAATGGAAACAAAGTTTATTTTAGAATTTTCTGGGCTCATGCCAAACAAGCAAAGTAAAAACTAATAGCCATGGCAAAAAAAGAAGAAAAATGGTAGACGAAGTTATTAAATATTTCTATTTAAACAAAAGTTGTAGCAAAACACCAGGTAATACCTAGTATAAAAACAAACCCAAGGCTTTTTCACTTTTCCCCTAGAATAGAGTAGAGTAGAAAGACTTTTGTGTATCTCATTAGCCTGAACATCACTCCATGTTGTTGGCTGGCAGAGTTTTACAAAAAAGTCTCAGAATATGCAGATTAATTTTAATAAGGCAACTTCAATTATCTTCTCCGATAGATGGTTGCGAGTAGCAGCCATTATCATTGTGGCTATAATGATTTATTAGAATTCATCAGAAGAGGAAATATTGGGCTTTGTTAATACTACTTTGCATACTACATTTCCGGCTAAAATTAAAATACTACAAACCATATTTAACTCAAAAAAGGCTTTTGCAGTAGTCTTTCAATACTCATCACCATAGGATGGGGGTTATACTGTGATAGTCATTCCGTTTTTAATATTGATCTGAGACCCTATAAAGTATATCTGCATGTCGAAATCACAATAGCGTTTGAAGGAATTTAAATATTCGCCAGAATTTTTGCACTGATACTTTTTATTTATGTAGGTCGATGGGGATTGCAAATGGACCTTTGAATTAGATTTAGATGTAGCCGCCACAGCACCCATACAAACCTATCCTCTAATAAGACATCCTAAGCTACAATAAGCCTCAATTTTCACCCGATTTGGCTGAATTTGTTTTCTGATTTCCAACATCCGTCCCAAATGGACCCTGAATCGGTTCATAAACTGATATTGCAAATTTGTCCATGGACATTCCATTAATGAACAGGGGCGAACATTACACATATCACTGCGTTTTGTCCGATTCAAGCTTAAGATCAACGATAAGGGGTCCAATTCAAGCTTAAGATCAACGATAGTCGAGTCCAAATGGGGCACCGTGGAATAAAATCGAAAAAAATAGTAAACAACAATAAAATGTGTTTAACTTAGCAGGGCAAAACAAAAAACTTCATGCAAAATTTTGGACACATCAGATAAGAATTGTGCCCTCTAGATTCTCAAGAAGTCAAGATCCGAGATCGTTTTAATGCCAGCTAATCAAGTTATAAACCGATTTGGACCATGCTTAGCACAGTTATAGTGAGTCATACAAAACAAATTATAAAAAATTTTAGCCAAATCAGATTGGAATGGGGCCGTCTATAGGCTCAAGAAGTCAGGATCCAAAATCGATTTATATGACAGCTATATCAAAACATGGACCGAAATGGCATATTTTCAATCCCAACTGACCTACATAGATGGAAAGTATGTTTGCAAAATTTCCAGCGCTAATCTTTACTCCTTCGAAAGTTTGCGTGTTTTCCACTGACAGACGGACGGACATGGCTAGATCGACGTAAAATGTCATGGCGATCAAGAATATATATATATTTACTTTATGGGGTCTTAGACCAATAGATTTAAAATCCGAATTTTTTTAGTAAATTTGCTGTGGAGGCTGCAAATATTGTGGTCCAAATAATTTTTTGCATGTGTTTATGTGACATATGAAGTAAAACAAGTAAAAAGGCGTTAAGTTCGGCCGAGCCGAACTTTGGATACCCACCACCTCGGGTATATATGTGAACAACCTTTCGTCAAAATCCAGTGAAAAATGCATAGTTTATGCCCCATAGCAGCTATATAGACATATCCAACGATTTAGACCAAATGCTTATAAGTACAAGTCATTGTTCAACCGAGAGATCGGTCTATATGGCAGCTATATCCAGATCTGGTTCGATCAGTGCCAAATTGAAGAAAGTTGTCGAAGGGTCTAAGGCAACTCATTGACCCAAATTTCAGCAAAATCGGATAATAAATGCGGCTTTAATGGGCCTAAGACCCTAAATTTGAGGATCGGTCTATATGGCAGCTATCTCCAAATCTGGATCGATCTGGGCCAAAATGACGAAAGATGTCAAAGGGCCTAACACAACTCACTGTCCAAAATTTCAGCAAAATCGGGTAATAAATGAGGCTATTATGGGCCTAAGACCCATAATAGCCTCATTTATTACCCGATCGGCGGATCGGTCTATATGGGGGCTATATCAAGATATAGTCCGATATAGCCCATCTTCGAACTTAACCTGCTTATGGACAAAAAAAGAGTCTGTGCAAATTTCATCTCAATATCTCTATTTTTAAAGACTGTAGCGTGATTTCAACAGACAGACGGACGGACATGTCTAGATAGTCTTAGATTTTTACGCTGATCAAGAATATATATACTTTATAGGGTCGAAAATGGATATTTCGATGTGTTGCAAACGGAATGACAAAATGAATATAGCCCCATCCTTCGGTGGTGGGTATAACAAGTAAAAGCGTGCTAAGTTCGGACGGACCGAATCTTGGGAACCCCTCACCATGGACTCTGCTAAAAATGTATACAAAATAAATTTAGTTGAAGGGCATAAAGTTATTCTACAATATATACCAAACTTCTGTCAAACCAAAAAAATTTAAAGCTTCTAGGAACCGAAAGAGAATGATCGAGAGACCGGGTTTCATGGGAGCTATATCAGGCACAGTTCTTGTAAGTCATAACAGAACACTACATGCAAAAATTCAGCCAAATCGGACAAAAATTGGGGCTTCTAAGGGCACAAGAAGTCAAATCCAGAGATCGGTTTATATGAGACCTATATCAGGTTATTCGGACCGCACTTGGCAGCGCAATCGGGAAATAAATGAGCCTTTTATAGTCCCTACACCTTTAATAGGAAAATCGGTCCATTTGATGGGAGTTATATCAAGATATAGTTCGACATAGCCCATCGTCGAACTTAAACTGGCTTTAGGCCAACAAAGAATCTATGAAAAGTTTCAGTTCCTTATCTTTATTTTTAAAGACAGTAGCGTGTATCAGGTTCTACACCGAACCGGACCGTACTTGGCATAGTTGTTGGAAGTTTTAACAGAACACTACATGCAAAATTTCTGCCAAATCGGACAAAAATTGCGGCTTGTAAGGGCTCAAGAAATCAAATCGCGAGATCGGTTTATTTGGGAGCTATATTTGGGACCGATTTGAACCGTACTTGGCACAATTGTTGGAAGTCATAAGAGGGCACTATATGCAATATTACAGCTAAATCGGACAAAATTGCGATTTGTAAGGGTTCAAGAAGTCAAATCGAGAGATCGGTTTATATGAAAGCTACTTTAGGTTAGCTTTACGCGTTCGACCACTATCGTGATTTCGACAGACGGACGGACATGGCTGCATCGACTCAGTACGTCGAACGATCAAGAATATATATACTTTATAGCGTCTTAGACGAATATTTCGAGGTGTTACAAACGGATTGACTAGGTTAGTATACGCCCGTTCTATGTGGTGGGTATAAAAAATCTATTTTGAAGAATACATTGCACACAAAAAATTAAGGTATTAAAGCAAGTTTTTTCAATAAAGAGTTATCAATGAAAATACTTTTGTATAACCAAAAAATGCAAAAAAAAAAAAACACTTTTTTCACAGGTTTTGACTTCAAAACTGAATAACATTTAATTGAATTACCAGATGTTAACTCATTCTACAGCAAAGTCATATGAAGCCAATATTTCAAAAAATTAAAATTATTGGTTGCCCAAAAAGTAATTGCGGATTTTTTAAAAGAAAGTAAATGCATTTTTAATAAAACTTAGAATGAACTTTAATCAAATATACTTTTTTACACTTTTTTTCTAAAGCAAGCTAAAGGTAACAGCTGATAAGTGACAGAAGAAAGAATGCAATTACAGAGTCACAAGCTGTGAAAAAATTTGTCAACGCCGACTATATGAAAAATCCGCAATTACTTTTTGGGCAACTGAATAAAAGTCAAATATTTCCAAAATTGGTAAAAGTATTGTGTATATCAAGTGAACTTTTTGTAGAGATTTTAGAGCAGTATCCAGCAAAACAATTATAAAAATCCGACCTTAAAGAAGATTTGGCAGCCCGAACAATGTATCGAAATGCCAAAGTGACCCACTTTAATGCCCTACCAAGAGGCACTTATAATTTTGCACATTATCACCATTTAAAATTTCAAAGAGTTATCTCTATCCGTTCTCAAATTATATATGTTTACTAGTTTTTTTTTTCGATTCTATTTCACTGTTCGGCGTGCCGCAGTACCACGTCTTTTTGGGAACAAGTTTTTATATGGCATGGTGCCTCATAAATGTCGGCAGCATTAGGAGGGGATAACTTTCGCAGACATTTTTTTTTTTTGTTTTCATCAGGATTCGAACCCAGGCATTCAGCTTTCAGCGTTATAGGCGATCAGCATCATAGGCCTTCAGCTTCATAGGTGTTCAGCGTCATAGGCGTTCATAGAGCCCGTAAAAGCTAAAATTTTCACCTGATTTGTTTTAAATTTGTCACAAGCACTTATTTTATGTTTTCCAATATTCGAACCAATTTGTGATGTGAAGCGGTCTAAAAACGCTCATGTTTCCCAATTAAACCAATCCCCCGATTTGGCTTCTTAAAGTTCTAGCAGGATCAATTTTCACCTGATTTTTTGACTCATCCGAATCTGTCTGAATACGGATATAGCACCCCATTAGAAGACCATAGAAGCCCTAATTTTTATAAGATTTTGCGAAATTTGAAGCAAGGACTTTTGTTCAGACTTCCAACATTCTTGCCAAATGTGAACCGAATTGGTTTATATACCGATATAGACCTCACATTAACCGATACCCTGATTTAACTTTTTAAGCCCCTAGAAGCCACAATTTTCACCCGAAATTTGGCACAAAGACTCGAGCTCTGAACTTTAGCAAGTGGTCCCAGTATGATCTGAATCGGTCTATATGCTGATATAGGCTCCCTTAAATAACAAACCCGCGGTATGACTTCTTGAGATCTTAGAAGCCTCAATTTTCAATCTGAAATTTTGGCTGAAATTCGGCGCAAAGACTTCCGTTTTGATTTCCAATATCCGTGCGGAGTATATTCTAAATCGGTCTATTTACTTATATAGGCTCCAAATAAACCAATCCCCAGATTTGACTTCTTGAGTTCCCCCAAAAGCGAAAATTTTCATCTGACCTGGTTAAAATTTGGCACAAGGAATTCTGTTCTGCCTTCCAACAACCGTGCCAAGAATGATCTGAATCGTTCTTTATACAGATATAGGCCCTATTACAACCAATCCCCAGGTTTGACTTCTTGAACCCCTAGATGCCTAAATTGAGGTAAGCTCAGCTGAAATTTGGCACTAAGACTTCTGCTTTGACTTCCAACAGCTGGCTCAGGTATGATCTGAATCGGTCGATATATTTATATAGGCCCCTTTAATATCGATATCCCGATATGGCTTTTTGACACCATAAAAACTTAATTTTCACTTGATTTGGCTGAAATTTTGCACAAAGACTTCCGTTCTGACTTCCAACATCCATGAGTTCTTTTCTGGCTTCCAATATCCGTGCCAAGTATGATCTGAATCGTTCTATATACTGATATTGGCCTTATTTTAACTAATCCCCGTGTTTGACTCCTTGAAGCCCTAGATGCCTCAATTTTCACCTGATTTAACTGGAATTTGGCACAAGGACTTCTCTTTTGACTTCCAACAACAGTCCCAAGTATGATCCGTTAACCCGATGTGACTTCTTGGGACCATAGGAACTTCATTGTTCGCCTGATTTGGCTGAAATTTGACACAAAAACTAACCTTCTGATTTCCCACGGATGTGGCTTCCAATATCCATGCTCTGGCTTCTAATATCCATGCCAAGTATGATCCGAATCGGTCTATGAACTGATGTAGCTCCATATGAACCGCTTCCCGGCTTTGGCTTCTTGAGCCCCCAAAGGAATTCAATTTTCATCTGATATTTCTGAAATTTCATAAATGCTTGTGTGTAATGACATCCTTGCCAAGTATGATCCGAATCGGTCTGTATACTGAGAGAGCCGTCATATAAACCCATTCCTCAATTTGACTTCTTGACCCCTAGAAGCCTAAATTTTGCTGAAATTTAGCACAAAAACTTTTGTAATGATTGCCACCGTAGCGCAGATGACGCTGAAGCCCTGGGTTCAAATCCTGGCGAGAATATTGGAAAAAAATTTTCAGCCGTAGTTTTCCCCTCCAAATGCTGGCGACATTTGTGAGGTACTATGGAAGCCATGTAAAAACTTCTCCCCAGAGAGGTGGCCCACTGCGGCACGCCGTTCGGACTCGGCTATAGAAAGGAGACCTCTTACCATTGATCATGAACCTTAAATCGGACAACACTCATTGATATGTGAGAAGTTTGCCCCGGTTCCTTAATGGAATGTTCATGGGCAAATTTGCAAATACCGATACCCCGTTATGACTTCTTGAGACCATAGATAGAAGCCTTAATCAATTCCCTATTGGGTTGTTACAAAGCACTTCAAATACAAACTGAGTTATGTATTCGTACATTTTCAGCGCTATTCATGATGGTGGCTACTCACTATTCGGCCTGGTCGAGCTTCACACATTTTTCATTGTTTTAAATCATTCTGAAAGGAATTATTGGGTTGCCCAAAAAGTAATTGCGGATTTTTTAAAAGAAAGTAAATGCATTTTTAATAAAACTTTGAATGAACTTTAATCAAATATACTTTTTTACACTTTTTTTCTAAAGCAAGCTAAAAGTAACAGCTGATAACTGACAGAAGAAAGAATGCAATTACAGAGTCACAAGCTGTGAAAAAATTTGTCAACGCCGACTATATGAAAAATCCGCAATTACTTTTTGGGCAACCCAATATTTTATATTTTTAAATACCTGCTATTTGAAGTGGCATGGGGATTAAATCTGCTTTTGGTTTAGCATGCTTTGAATTATTTTTTTTTTTTTTGATTATTTGATAATGTTAAATACCTGCAATTTGAAATGGTATGGGGATTAAATCTGCTTTTTGTTTAGCATGCTTTGAAATTAATTTTAGTTTAAATGAGTAAATCATAATTTGAAAATTGCTTATAGTCTACCATAGAGGCTTGAACAGTGGCGAAGCTTTTAACTAACATTGAAATACAGATATAGCAAAATTACTCCCTTTATAGTGAAGAGCGTTCTATATATTGCTGAAGCTTCTTTTTTGGGAAGAAAATTGGAGTAAATTTGAAATAAGTTGTGACGGAGGGTAATAGCTCTGAGCAGCTTTAAATTTGCAGGCCCATCTGGGTTCATCCCCATCTCAATAGTGGACACAGATCAAATTTGATTAAAACTTTGGCAGTGGCTTTTAGATGGGTAATAAAATCTTCCATAATTTTTAAGCTCCAGTTAAATACTTAAACTTTTAGTTTTCAATTTCTCCTCTTATTTTAATTTCCTTCATAAAGTGTCTAGAACTTTTTTCCTCACTTTCGCATTCATATTTTTTGCTTAGCCAGCCATGCAAACCCTTCCTCTATTAGCTAATTTTTGGCAAGCAAACTGTCATTTGTGTGTTTTTTGCCTTCACACCGAGTTGCCCGTTTGCGTGTGTGTTTTCATGAAATGAATTTAAATTGCGAAGTTTTTAATGTGCTGAAACGGCCTTAATGTTCTGCGAGTATGTGATGTGTGGCCATTTTAAAACTCACTCCTTGTTAATATGCCGTTTGTGCAAAGATAATGCCCAAGCTTAATGCTCCCATTATGGCAATAGTATTTTGGAAGTTGGAAACGTGTTGCGGTGCTAAGGCTGCAAAAACTAACTTGGTTAGTAGATTTTGCCATGAAATCCTACAACGTGTGCAATGTTTGTTCGCAGTTTGCATCCCAAAAGTATGCAATGCATTTGTGGGAATTTGTTAAAACAAATATTTGTAATGGCATGCAGTGCATTTGGGAATTAATTGGAATTAGAAGTGAGAGAAAATGTGATGCAATTCCACTAACGCTTGTTATTATGAAAATTAAAAATATTATTTAGAAAGTAAAAATTATAGAATATATAACCAAAAATTCTTATTTTAGAAAATAAGTCTATTACTACTACTACAACTACTACTACAATAAATTTCTCATGAACATTCCATTAAGGAGCAGGGAAAACTTTTCTCATATCAATGAGTGCAGTCGAATTAAAGCTTCAGCTCAATGATAGGGGGCCTCCTTTTTAAAACCAAGTCCGAACGGCGTGCAGCATAGCGACACCTCTTGCTAGAGAGGTTTTAACATGGCAGAACACCTCACCAACGCAGACAACCACCGAAAGAGTCTTGCAGAAAGCATACGACTGGGCCAGACCCAGGGGTCTCAATGTTAACCCTGTTCACGAGAAAGACGATGGTGGTTGATGCACCACGTTTCCTCAAAAGAACGATTTCAATATCCGACAAGGTCAACTACTTAGAGGTGATCTTGGACAGGAAACTTAATTGAAAATGCTTCATTCAGGAGCGTACTGAGATGGCTTACAAATATTGGACACTATTTGGACGGGCGGTAGGCTCGACATGGGGCCTGAATTCGAGGAATCTACAAGAGCATAATTACTTACTTACGCCTTATTAGTTTGATGAACTGCAATGAGGAAAAAGTGCAACATAAGGGTAATAAAACAGGTTCAGAGAACATGTTGTCATGGCATAGGCGGCATATGGCACTGGAGACTATTCTAGATATCCGAGGAGTGTGAACATCTGTATGGAATTGACATACAGATTAAGTGTGAGTCAGCCACTCCGGCTATGAGACTTAAGGTGATGGGAGAATGAATAGAGGATAAGAAGCAGTTCATACCATCCTGGTATAATCGAGGCGACAATAGGAAACCCAAAAGGATTATGCTTTAACTCCATCGCGAGTGCGCGGTACTATAAAAATTAATAAAAATATTTAAATTTAAGATTTTTAAACTTAAAATTTAAATTTAGGTCATTTTTAAATCATTTGAAGTCTAAATAAATCAGCAATATTTCATTAAACGTTTTAAAGCCAACTAACTCATTCTTGATTTAATTTTCCTCACTAAGTGGAATCTCTTGTTTTTCCTGTTCCACATCAATGATTTACAATACTTACCCCAGGCCTCCTTTGTCATGTTATCTTTTCATTTTAATCTGTCCATTTACTCATTTTTTTTATTCCCTATCTTCATCCAGTTTCTTTTAAGGCAGCCTTTAATTATTGCAAAAACAAGAAAAAACTCACTTGAAATTATTTCCCTGCCGCTGGGGAAGAAGGGGGTCATCAGCAATGGCTGAACTGCTACAGGAGGTGCAACATCAAACATGGCTCATCTCTGCAGGATCACAAAAGCAACTTAAACTGCTGCTGACAAACCCTCTTAACTACCTGCCATCATAGTCCGTGCACCAGCTTAAGGCAAAGGCAATCAATTATTAGTTGTGGCAAAAGAAACGAAGAAAATAAAATCCAGATTAGCATCATTGCCAAGGAGGAGTAGTAAAATGGATCCTGCCCCCCACCCATGAGGCAGAGATGGAATTGTGCATGGGCTATAGATATAAAACTAAGTGAGTGAAAGGTATTTAATGCCTTAATGGGTAGTTGGCTGACTATGATGGCACCTTGCAATGCCATAGTTTATGGAGATTACCAAGAGTTTATGTTCAATTCCATCATTTCCATGCTGTGTGTCTATTGGCCTACACCACGGTCAATGATGGCTTCTAGGATGAGTTTTTTGTTCCAAGGGGTGCCATTTTTTAAGAGTGACAGATCTTGTAGACATCTTGGAGCCACATTATATTTAGATATAAATTATACCAAAGTGTCTTTTACAAGCTATTCAAAATGGTTTTTTATACCCTCCACCATAGGATGGGGGTATACTAATTTCGTCAACACCTCGAAATGTGCGTCTAAGACCCAATAAAGTATATAAATATTCCTAATCTTCATGTCATTTTCAGTCGATATAGCCATTACCGTCCGTCTGTCCGTCCGTCCGTCCGTCTGTCTGTCGAAAGCAGGCTAACTTTTGAAGGAGTAAAGCTAGCCGCTTGAAATTTTGCAGAAATATTTTTTATTAGTGTAGGTCGGTTGGTATTTCAAATGGGCCAAATCGGTCCATGTTTTGATATAGCTGCCACATAAACCGATCTTGGGTCTTGACTTGGGTCTTGACTTCTTAAGCCTCTAGAGGGCGCAATTCTCGTCCAATTTGACTGAAATTTTGCACGTGGTGTTTTGGTATCCCTTCCAACAACTTCGCTAAGTATGATTCAAATCGATCCATGTTTTGATATAGCTGCCATATAAACCGATCTTGGGTCTCGACTTCTTGATCCTCTAGAGGGCGCAATTCTAGTCCGATTTGACAGAAATTTTGCACGCAGTGTTTTGGTATCACTTCCAAAAACTGTGTTTGGTATGATTCAAATCGGTTCATAATTTGGTAAGCCGATAATAAACCGATCTTTGGTCTTGACTTCTTGAGCCTCTAGAGGGCGCAATTCTCGTCCAATTTTATTGAAATTTTGCACGTAGTATTTTGGTATATATGGTATTATATGGTATAAATCAGTCTATGTTTTGACATAGTTGCCATGTAAACCGATCTTGGGTCTTGACTTCTTGAGCCTCTAGAGGGCGCAATTCTCATCCGATTTGGCTGAAATTTTGCACGAGGTGTTTTGTTATGACTTCCAATAACTGTGCTAAGTATGACGTAAATCGATATAGAACCTGATATAGCTGCCATATAAACCGATCTGGGATCTTGACTTCTTGAGCCAATAGAGGGCGCAACTCTCATCCGATTTGGCTTAAATTAAGCATGAGGTGTTTTTTCATGACTTCCAATAACAGTGCTAAGTATGGCGTAAATCGATATAGAACCTGATATAGCTGCCATATAATCCGATCTGGGATCATGACTTCTTGAACCTCTAAAGGGCACAACCCTTATCCGATTTGGCTGAAATTTTGCATGTGGTGTTTTATTAAGACTTCCAATAACTGTGATAAGTATGGCGTAAATCGGTATAGAACCTGATATAGCTGCCATATAAACCGATCTGGGATCTTGACTTCTTGAACCTCTAGAGGGCGCAATTCTCATCCGATTTGGCTGAAATTTTTTACAACGGTTTCTCTCATAACCTTTAACATACGTGTCTAATATGGTTTGAATCGATCCATAGCTTGATACAGCTCCCATATAAACCTATCTACCGATTTTGCTTCTTGAGCCCCCACAAGGCGCAATTCTTATCCGATTAAACTGAAATATTACACAATGACTTCTACAATGTTCAGCATTCATTTAGCGTCCGAATCGGACTATAACTTGATATAGCCCCAATAGCATAACAATTCTTATTCAATATTCTTTGTTTGCCTAAAAATTCTAATTTCATGGTCTGTCACTCTAAACCACAAACACCCTTTGTAAATCTCTCTACTGGCTAGAACCTTTGTTTGCGGTTTGGCGTATTGCAGTTTTTATGCATTTGTTACTCATTCATTCCACAGCAATGCCTTTATGCGATTATATGTAAATTGTGGTGGAATATGGGCGTTTGGGAATTTCTGTTTGTATAAAATCTATTTTCAGAGATAATGCTGACTTGGTGAAACTTCTCTTAACAAACTCGGTAGAATACGGGGAAAGCTAAGGCGATTATCCAAAGTAAGACAGAGTAAAGTAAAAATCACTTTTTCACACGAAGAGATTTAAAATTCTGTATTTTAAAAATACTTGTAAAAAGTTTTTTACACTCAGCAAAGAGCATAAAATGGAGGCCATGGTAGCGCAGAGGTCCGCATGTGACGCTGAACGCCTGGGTTCAAATCCTGGCGAGAACATCAGAAATAATTTCGGCTGTCGTTATCCCCTTCTTATGTTGGCGACATTTGTGAGGTTCTATGCTATTTGAAAAATGGCATGGCAGCCATTAAAGTCTTCTCCCCAAAAAGGTGTTTCGGCTATAAAAAGGAGGCCTCTTATCGTTGAGCTAAAACACGGAATGGGCAGCACTCATTAATATGTGAGAAACTTGCCCCTATTCCTTAATGGAATGTTCATGGGCAAATTTGCATTTGCAGGAGTAAAAATAATCAAAATTGTTACATTGGAATATACATTTTTATTTAGATTATTTTTTTTAATGATTTTTTTTCATTTAGGCTACTTAATTTAAAACAATTTTATTCATTACACCCACCACCATAGGATCGGGGTATACTAATCTGGGCAATCCGTTTGTAACACCTCGAAATATTGATTTGCGATATTTATTCTGGATCGTCTCGAAATGTGTGCACCGGTTAAAGTGAAATTTTGTATACCACCTTATGGTACCCCAAAAACACGAAATTGTTATAAAATTTTAGGGTCAAATAATCTGGGGGAACGCCCCACCATAAAAACCCCCGAACGGACATGTTTACCGACTGGGACAATATGGGTATCAAATGAAAGGTATTTTAGAGTAGAGTACAAACTTGGCATACAAATGTCACCTTAAGGTCTGGGGGTTCCCCACCCCCAAAAACACCACCCAAAAGGACACTTTTACCACTTTGGGTAATATGGGTATCAAATGAAAGGTTTTTAAAAGTAGAGTACAAATCTGACATAAAAATGTATTCCTTGGTGTCTGAGGGGTCTCCCTACCACCAATCGGTATAGTTTTGAATCTAATGTTGTTATACGGATTCAAGAATCTGGATCACGTCCTATCGTTCCGCAGGACATGTAGATCGCAACAATAAAGAACACAAATAAATTATCTTTTGGGTCTTAGCGTCGGGGGGACCGACCCTCTCCTCCCAACAACGCAAAACTGTCATGTAGGAAGACTCAGAATATAGCGTACTCAAATGAAAGGACGTGTCAGAGGGAAATCCCCCTCCCCATATCCTAACCAAAAAAAAAAAGGAATTGAAAATTATATATGAGGGCCGATCAGGATAGAATAGGACAGAAAAAAATGGTATTTGGTAGTAGAGTATATTTTTATACCCACCACCGAAGGATGGGTGTATATTCATTTTGTCATTCCGTTTGCAACACATCGAAATATCCATTTACGACCATATAAAGTATATATATTCTTGATCAGCGTAGAAATCTAAGACGATCTAGCCATGTCCGTCCGTCTGTCTGTTGAAATCACGCCACAGTCTTAAAAAATAAAGATATTGAGCTGAAACTTTGCACAGATTATTTTTCTGTTCATAAGCAGGTTGAGTTCGAAGATGGGCTATATTGGACTATATCTTGATATAGCCCCCATATAGACCGATTCGCCGATTTAGGGCCTTAGACCAATAAAAGCCACCTTTATTATCCGATTCTGCTGAAATTTCGGACAGTGAGTTGTATTAGGCCCTTCAACATCCTTCGTTAATTTGGCTCAGATCTGTTCAGATTCGGATATAGCTGCCATATAGACCGATCCTTCGATTTAGGGTCTTAGGCCCAAAAAACGCCACATTTATTATCCGATTTTGCTGAAATTTGAGGCAGTGAGTTGTCTTAAGTACTTCAACATCCTTTGTCAATTTGGCTCAGATCGGTCCAGATTTGGATATAGCTGTCATATAGACCGATCCGCCTATTTAGGGTCTATGACCCATAAAAGGCGCATTTATTGTCCGATGTCGCCGAAATTTGGGACATTGGGTTAGGTTCAACCTCTTGACATAGTTCTGCATTATGACACAGATGGGTCAAGATTTGGATATTGCTGCCATATAGACCGATCTCTCGGTTTTAGGTTTTGGGGCCAGAAAAAGCGCGTTTATTGTCCGATGTCGCCACAATTTGGGACAGTGAGTTGTGTTGGGCCCTTCGACATCTTTTTTCAATTTCACTCAGGTCGATCAAGATTTGGATATAGCTGCCATAAAGACCGATATCTCGATTTAAAGTCTTGGCCCCAAAAAAGACGCATTTATAATCCGATTTAACTGAAATTTGACACATTGACTTATGTTAGGCTTTTTGACATCCATATTGTATATGGTTCAGATCGGTTTATTTTTAGATATAGCTAAAATGACCAACATTTTGTTATACATAATTGAACAATGACTTGTACTTTTTAGAATTTGGTCCAAATCGGATCATATTTCGATATAACTGCTATGAGACATAAGGCATGCAATTTTCGCTGGGTTTTGATGAAAGGTGGTTTACATATATACCCGAGGTGGTGGGGCCGGCCCGAACTTTGGATACTCAAGATTCTACCCGCACGAACTTAGCACGCTTTTACTTGTTTTATTTTATTTTATTTTTCACCACTTTTTTCTCATTTATTTGCTTTTGTTCCTTGGTAGCATTTGCTAAGTTTCATTGATCTCCTGTGAATATATTTAATAAACCAGTAGCATGGGTCAGTTTAACCCGGCAAAACATTCTGTTTCCAAGATATCCTTAGTTACGTTCCATTCTCTTCCTTCTGGCATGCTCTTCAAACTATAACGATGACAAGATGTAAACTTACTCTTCTCAATTTCCGCTGTATTTCAGGAATATTTTGCTCAATCAGGTTTTACATGTGTATGTCATCTTTGTAAACTAAAATCCAAAGGATCGTTCAACAATATGTTGAGTTTCTCTCCCCCTCTCACCTGTCGAAAAAGTTCATTAGGCATCCATTAAAATGGGGCAGGCTAATATTGACACTAGAGATAACTAACTATTCCCCCAGTTGTTTGATGATATTATAAGGACATTGTCCATGATGACCTATGCAATATTGTTGCAGCTTTCAAATGGCAACTGGCATTGTCATCCTCGTCATCACCACTTGTCCCCTAAATGATTGTGGTAATATTTAACATTTTACACGTGTGTTTACATGGGCATTTACATGGATACGCAGCCTACTAACACAAACACAAATGGTCAAACTTTAAGATGAGATTTTGCTGCCTGTGTGTTACAGGCGTTCGCTTGTCAATCATACTTTGTTTAAGGATGTTGATGTCAATGATGAGGACCATGATGATAAAGATGTCGTCAGTGCAAAATAGCCACAAATATGCCACTCATTCACATTCATGGAGTAAACTCGAACGCTACTTCATTTTACATAATTGGAGGAGAGTATATGTGATGTGGTTGACATTCTTTGTTTCAGCAGAGAGGTAGTGGATAAGCTCAGCTGGAATTGAGTGATCTAGTTGATCTAATTAAAAAAATTAAATTAAAAGACCGAAGCAAATTATATCCACAGTTATCTAAAGGAAGCGCAAATTATGTTGAGCATGTCCTTTCCTTATATTAGTAACGTCCTTTTATCTGCTTGGATTCCTATTGTACCCATCAACTATTAGAACAATTTCTACGCAAACAAAGTTAATTAAAATTGTCATTATCCTTGCTTTCCAAAAGCTCAATCAGCTATTCCGCATGGGATTCCTACTGTACCCACCTACTATTAGAACAAATTCCATAAAATCAAGGGAAAATTTTGGAAATGGTTGGGTGGGTGCTTTTTACCGTAAACTTAAAACTTTGAATTGGCCGTTCCCGAACGTGAAATAAAATGTTCACCGAACTCGCCTCTCAATAAGTCCATTGTTTCGCGTGTTTTGTGGCATGTGACACCGTCTTCTTGAAACCACATGTCAGTCAAGTCAAGGTCTAGCAATATTTATTGTCCCTCAATATTTATTATCTGGTTATAAATGAGTCTCAATTTTGAGCGCTTTAGTTCAAGTTGCAAAGAATATCCCATTATGTACGCTTTAGTACCTATTTTGCGCTGTTTGGTACCAAAAAGTTCGAATTTTGTATGGAGTATTTAGTAACGCATTATATATTTCCTTCTTGTACCTACTACCTTGTACCCAAAATTTCAGACCTCTAGCACCATCTACAAATAAAGTACCAAATGGTACCAGTTTTGGTACCAAAATGTATGAATTTTTAAAAGATCATTGAGTCACCAATCATATATTTCTTAGTTGTACCTAAATGCTAAATTTTAGACCTCTAGCTTCATCTACGAAGAAAGTACCTAATGGTGCCAATTTTTGGTACCAAAATGTGCGAATGGTGAATAGATCACTTAGTCACCCCTCATTTATTTCTTAGTTGTACGCACATGTCAAAATTTAGACCTCAAGATCCCTCTAAACAGAAAGTACCAATTTTGGTACCAAATTGCACGAATTTTTAATAGAACATTTAGTCGCGTATCAACTATTTTTTTGTTGTACCTACATCCCGAATTTCAAAACTGTAGCTCCACCTACAAAGAAAGTACCAAATGGTACCAATTTTGGTACCGAAATGTTAGAATTGTAAAAAAATAATTCACTTGCCCATCATATATTTCTAAGTTTTACCAAATTTCCGACCTCTAGCTCGATCTGCAAAGAAAGTACCAAATGGTACCAATTTTTGGTACCAAAATGTACGAACTCTTAAAAGATCATAGTCACCCATTTTATTTTTCCTAGTTGTACCTGTGTGCCAAATTTCAGTCCTCTAGCTCTGTCTGTAAAGACAGTACCAAATGGTACCAACTTTGGTACCAAAATGTGCGAATTTATAATAGATCATATATTTCCTACTTTTACCTACATGCTAAATTTAAGACCTCTTACTCCATCTGTAAAGAAAGTACCGAATTGTACCAATTTCGGTACTAAACTAACTTTTTTTCCCGTTACCGGTACTATTTTTCTATTTTTTATTTTCACCCTCATCCTTTTGCACCAGATGTCTTTTAAGTCAAATTTAAAAATTCTACCTCTATCCATCCGCCTTGTACAAAATTCTGGGCGGACTTTTTTCGTACCTTTTTGGTACGTTTTTTAGTACCTAAATGTTAAATTTCCAAAAGCTCTTATAGTTTTTGGAAATTTACAAATTTCCAAAAACTCTTATAGTCACCCAGCCAAAGTTGCCATAGTGTACATAAGTTCCGAAATTGAGAGCTCTAATTCAATTTACAAAGAAAGTACCAAATAGTACAAATTGTAGTATTAAACGTACTATTTGTCTCACTTCCGGTACGATTTTCCAAATTTTTTTTACCAAACTTTATTTTTTCGAGACGCTCTTTAATTTGAGCTCAGAAACATAATTATAGCCTATTCCATTCGCGCTGGCCAAATATGCACCATTTCGAACTATTTAGTACTTTTTAGTACCTAAACATACGAATATTTCCAAATCCAGCCTCACAAATACAAAAGGCGGGCGACACCTCCTTGGAGAGAAGTTTTTACCTGGCAATGTACCTCACAAATGTAGCCAGCATTAGGAGGGGATAACCACCGCTGAAAATTTTTCTGATGGTCCTACCAGGATTCGAACCCAGTCGTTCAGCGTCATAGGCGAACATGCTAAACTCAGCGCTAGGTCAAATCCAGCCTTATCCCATGCCTACGACCCAGATGAATTTCCACACATATTTAACTTCATGTGTTTTATGGCCCATTATTCAACCATCATACCCCTTTAGAACTACGCCCCTGTTTCTCTCACTCATGTGGTAGACAACAAACTGACATTTTTATGTGCATACATTGTCATGAGGATATACCACAGCGATATTCCGCTTGCCTCAAATGAAATGGAAATTAGTCCAGCACTTTGGCCTCCTGCATTAGAGGAAGGAAAAAGTTGTACCGGCAGGTTGCAATGGAATTGTTTGGCAAACTGGGGTATCTATCCATGATGCAGAAGAGAATCACAAAACTAATCTCATTGCAAATGAGAAAGGATAAAGGCAAATAGGATGCTACAAAAAAAACGTGGTTATCTCCCAGGACACTTGGCTTAATTAAAGAAAACTAGTTTGACAGTTGATGTAAAAGGATGCTATTGGAGAAAAAAACTAAGTGATTATCTACATCATTGGGAGGATTTGTGAGAAACAAACAAATCCAAACACGGACTCATGCTTATTTTTAGCTATAGTATTTCCTGCTATGAAATGTCTCATATTGAAACATTTTCTGTAACAACTTTTCCAGTTTTACTCAAATTTCCATGGTCCCAAAAGCAATTAGCCCCCATGGCCAATGGATCATACAAATATGCATGCAAAAATTAACGACCATAAAAATTCTAGAATACGCCACCACCACCACTGCAATTCTCAACATCTCAACAATGCAAAAGTGCATTAACAATTTTTTAAATTATGCAAAACAACTTATCTCCAAAATACCGGAAACATGTGGACATGCCTGTTGTCAGTTTTCAAAGGATGTAGTTAGGAAAATGCCATAACAATATAACACACATGCACACCAGCACTAAGCACTTAAAGTGCAGTAGCATGAGAGAGAGAGAGAGGAAGAGTCCTCCTAGCAAAGAAACTTTGTTTATGGGTCATTAGGAAAGGATATTAAAAAGTATTTAAATGCAACGGCATAGTACAAACGATGATGCTCCATATCGTTTGATGCATACGCCCACCACAAGAAATATCTTCTCGTCTAACTGTGGGAGAAATTGCTATAAAAAAGACATCATGTTGAGATTAGTCTGGCAACAGTAGATTTCTAATGACGAAAAGAACCTGCAATCTCGTTTTGGACTACATACTCCCACACCACTTAAGTTTCCGGCAGGAGAAGACGTTTTTGCCATTTCTCTTAACTTGGTAAATATGTTTAGATAATGAGATGTTCTTGTGAGTATTTCGTAACGGGAAAACTTAAAGTGAATCTTTGTTTTCCATATCGCAAAGGTGATTAATGCAATTTTGGGTTTTTAAACACTTATTTCCTATTTATACTAAACATCTTCAAATTTAACAAAGAGTAAACTGTTGGTGTTTACGGAAGAGATAAGGCTGAGATTCTGTTAAGTACTAAATATTGTACTTGTGTAACAAAATCATATTAAAATCGCATTGAATCGATTTCTCCATTCAATCATCAACTTTTGTAATTTAAAAGAATTAACTTAATTCACTTCCGCCATCTAACGTTTAAAAGACAAACTACATTAAAATGAATCTCTTCTCTTATATAAATTTAAAGTGTGTCACCTTGTTATGAGCTTTAAAAACATGAAAAGCTTTTTACAATTTTGCCTATGCTTCCACCATAGACAAACTCAAAATGTTAATTAAATAACTCAAAAGTTCTCCGTTCCATGTCGCCCGGGTTCCATGCGCACACACATATAAGCGACTGAGAAATTGACATTTCTCCCATCTGTTAGAGCTTTTTTGAACAAACTGTTATGAGTACAGATTTTCCTGGCCCATGCTCCTACCAACTACTTGTTTTAGAACAAATGGGCAAACTTTATGGTTCGTGACTTGGGATATCAAGCTTTTGTATGTCGAGCTTTTGCGGATAAATATGGATATAGAAAGTATTTTCTACTAACTTGAAAACAACAAAAAGTTGATTATTTGAAAATGTTGTTACATTTAAAATGTTTTCAAAATCGAACTTTTTTTAATGACTTAAAATTTTTTTAAAACTGGAAAGTTTGTAAAACTATAAAACTTGAAAATTTTGAAAACATCGAAAATTTTTAAACATATTACAATTTTGAAAAATTAAAATTGAATTAAAAAAGATTAGATTTTATAATAACCTTTTAAAGTTTGTAAAATCTTAAATAATGTGTTGAAAAAAAAAAATAAAATCGTTTAAAATTGGGAAGTTTGAGAAAAATGTAAATAAAAATAATTTTGAAAAATTAAAATTTTGTAAAAATAAAATTTTGTAAAAATTAAAATTGTGTAAAAATTAATATTTTGTAAAAATCAAAATGTTGAAATAATTAAAATTTTATAAAAATTTTATAAAAATTTAAATTTTTGTAAAAATTAAAATTTTTGTAAAAATTAAAATTTTTGTAAATATTAAAATTATTGTAAAAATTAAAATTTTTGTAAAAATTAAAATTTTTGTAAATATTAAAATTTTTTTAAAAATTAAATATTTTTCATAAATTAAAAATTTTGTAAATATTAAAAATTTTGTAAAAATTAAAAGTTTTGTAAAAATTAAAATTTTATAAAATTTAAAATTTTTTAAAAATAATTTTTTTTTAAATTAAAATTTTGTAAACATTAAAATTGTGTGAAAATGAAAATTTTGTAAAAATTAAAATTTTGTAAAAATTAAAATTTTGTAAAAATTAAAATTTTGTAAAAATTAAAATTTTGTAGGAATTAAAATTTTGTAAAAATTATAATTTTGCAACAATTAAAATTATATAAATTTTAAAATTTTTTAAAGATTATTTTTTTTTAAAAATCAAAATTTGTTAAAAATTAAAATTTTGTAAAATTTAAAATTTTGTAAAAATTAAAATTTTGTAAAAATTAAAATTTTGTAATAATTAAAATTTTGTAAAAATTAAAATTTTGTAAAAATTAAAATTTTGTAAAAATTAAAATTTTGTAAAAATTAAAATTTTGTAAAAATTAAAAGTGTAAAAATTAAAATTTTACAAAAATTTAAATTTTGAAAAAATTAAAATTATGTAAATATTAAAATTTTGTAAAAATTATAATTTATTAAAAACTTAAATTTTTTAAAAATAAAAATTTTGTAAATATTAAAATTTTGTAAAAAATTTTTGAGTTTTGTAAATATTTATATTTGTAAGAATTAAATTTTTGTAAAAAAAAATTTTAAAAATTAAAAATTTTTTAAAAATTAAAAATTTTTTAAAAAATAAAAATTTTAAAAAAATTAAAAATTTTCTAAAATTTACAATTTTTTTAAAAATTAAAAGTTTTTTAAATATAACATATTATGTAAAATTTATTTAAAAATTTTGGAAAAATTAAAAATTTTGTAAAATTAAAAATTTTGAAAAAAATTTAAAATTCTGAAAAAAATTAAAACTTTTGGAAAAATGTTTAATTATGGCTATTTTTGCAAAAATTTCCATTTTTACAAAAATTTTAATGCATAAAAAAACAAAAAATTGTTTAATTTGAAAATTGTATTTTAAATTTAGAAATTTTCAAAACTTAAAATCTCGAAAATTTTTGAAAAATGTGAAATTAAGTGAAATACAAAATATTGAAATTATTTACAAGAAATTGACACATTTTTAAAATATTTAAAATTTTGTAAAAATTTAAGAAAATTAAAACAAGTAAAAAGGCGTTAAGTTCGGCCAGGCCGAACTTTGGATACCCACCACCTCGGGTATATATATAAACCACCTTTCGTCAAATACGGGCAAAAATGCATACCTTATGACCCCTAGCAGCTATATAGAAATATGTTCCGATTTGGCCCAAATACTAATAAGTATAAGTTGTTCAACTGTGTAAAACAAAATTTTTCTCTTTAGTAGCTCTATCTAAAAATAAACCGCTCTGAACCATAAACGACACGGACGTCGAAAAGCCTAACATACGTCACTGTGTCAAATTTCAGTGAAATCGGATTATAAAAGCGCCTTTTATTGGGCCAAGGCATTTCATCGAGATAAGGGTCTATATGGCAGCTATATCCAAATCTGGACCGATTTCGACCAAGTTGCAGATACATGTCGAAGAACCTATCACAACTCACTGTCCCAAATTTCGGCGAAATCGGACAATAAATGCGCCTTTTATGGCCCCAAAACCTTAAATCAAGAGATCGGTCTATATTGCAGCTATATCCAAAACTGGACCGATCTCGGCCAAATTGGCGAAGGATGTCGAAAGGCCTAAGACAACTCACTGTCCCAAATTTCAGCAAAATCGGATTATAAATATGGCTTTAATGGGTCTAAGACCCTAAATCGGTGGATCGGTCTATATGGCAGCTATATCCAAAACTGGACAGATCTGAGCAAAATTGACAAAAGATGTCGAAGGGCCTAAGACAACTCACTGTCCCAAATTTTGGCGACATCGGACAATAAATGCGATTTTTATGGACTCAAAACTTTAAATCGAGAGATCGGTCTATATGGCAGCTGTATCCAAAACTGGACCGATCTGGGCCAAATCGGCGAAGGATGTCGAAGGGCCTCAGATAACTCACTGTCCCAAATTGCAGCAAAATCGGATAATAAATGTGGCTTTTATGGGTCTAAGACCCTAAATCAGGGGATCGGTCTATATGGCAGCTATATCCAAAACTGGACCGATCTGGGCCAAATTGGCGAAGGATATCGATGGGCCTAAGACAACTCACTATCCCAAATTTCAGCAAAATCGGATAATAAATGTGGCTTTTATGGGTCTAAGACCCTAAATCGGTGGATCAGTCTATATGGCAGCTATATCCAAAACTGAACCGATCTGAGCCAAATTGGCGAAGGATATCGAAGGGCTTAAGACAACTCACTGTCCCAAATTTTAGCAAAATCGGATAATAAATGTGGCTTTTATGGGCCTAAGACCCTAAATTGGACGATCGGTCTATATGGCAGCTATATCCAAATCTGGACCGATCTGAGCCAAATTGACGGAGGATGTTGGGGGGCCTAACACAACTCACTGTCCCAAATTTCAGCAAAATCTGATAATAAATGTGGCTTTTATGGGTCTGAGACCCTAAATCGGCGGATCGGTCTATATGGGGGCTATATCTAGATATAGTCCGATTTGGTCCATCTTCGAACTTAACTTGCTTATGGACAAAAAAAGAATCTGTGCAAAGTTTCAGCTCAATATCTCAATTTTTGAAGACTGTAGCGTGATTTCAACAGACAGACGGACAGACGGACGGACATGTCTAGATCGTCTTAGATTTTTACGCTGATCAAGAATATATATACTTTATAGGGTCGGAAATGGATATTTCGATGTGTTCCAAACAGAATGACAAAATGAATATACCCCCATCCTTCGGTGGTGGGTATAAAAAAGTTTAAAAAAATTAAATAAAAACAAGTAAAAGCGTGCTAAGTTCGGCCGGGCCGAATCTTATATACCCTCCACCATGGATCGCATTTGTCGAGTTCTTTTCCCGGCATCTCTCCTTAGGCAAAAAAGGGATATAAGAAAAGATTTGCTCTGCTATTAGAGCGATATCAAGATATGGTGAGGTTTGGACCACAATTAAATTATATGTTGGAGACGTGTGTAAAATGTCAGCCAATTCGAATAAGAATTGCGCCCTTTGTGGGCTCAAAAAGTAAAATAGAGAGATCGATTTATATGGGAGCTGTATCGGGCTATATACCGATTCAGACCATAATAAACACGTATGTTAGTGGTCATGAGAGAATCCGTCGTACAAAATTTCAGGCAAATCGGATAATAATTGCGACCTCTAGAGCCTCAAGAAGTCAAGATCCCAGACCGGTTTACATGGGAGCTATATCAGGTTATGAACCGATTTGAACCATATTTGGCACAGTTGTTGGATATCATAACAAAATACTACGTGCCAAAATTCATTCAAATTGGATAAGAATTGCACCCTCTAGAGGCTCAAGAAGTCAAGACCCAAGATCGGTTTATATGACAGCTATATAAGGTTATGGTCCGATTTGAACCATACTTAGCACAGTTGTTGGATATCGTAACAAAACACGTGGTGCAAAATTTCATTCCAATCGGATAAGAATTGCGCGCTCTAGAGGCTCAAGAAGTCAAAACCCCAGATCGGTGTGTATGGCAACTATATCAGGATATGGACCGATTTAAACCATACTTGGCACAGTTGTTGGATATCGTAACAAAACACGTCGTGCAAAATTTCATCCCAATCGGTTAAGAATTGCGCACTCTAGAGGCTCAAGAAGTCAAGACCCAAGATCGGTTTATATGGCAGCTATATCAGGTTATAGACCGATTTGAACCATACTTGGCACAGTTGTTGGATGTCATAACAAAACACGTCGTGAAAAATTTCATCCCAATCGGATAAGAATTGCGCACTCTAGAGGCTCAAGAAGTCAAGACCCAAGATCGGTTTATATGGCAGCTATATCAAAACATGGACCGATATGGCCCATTTACAATACCAACCGACCTACACTAATAAAAAGTATTTGTGCAGAATTTCAAGCGGCTAGCTTTACTCCTTCGGAAGTTAGCGTGCTTTCGACAGACAGACGGACGGACGGACGGACGGACGGACGGACGGACAGACGGACGGACATGGCTAGATCGGCATAAAATTTCACGACGATCAAGAATATATATACTTTATGGGGTCTCAGACGAATATTTCGAGTAGTTACAATCAGAATGACGAAATTAGTATACCCCCCATCTTATGGTGGAGGGTATAACAAGTAAAAGCGTTCTATATTCGGCTGGGCTAAATTTTCTATACCCCCAACCATGGAACGCATTTGTCAAGTTCTTTGGCCGATATCTCTTTAAAGACAAACAAAGGAGAATGTATAAAAATTGCTAAGCTATTTCAGCTATACCAAGTTAACCAATTGGGGCCATACTTTGTTTGGATGTTGGAGACCAAAGTGTAATTCATTGTGCAAAATTTCAGCAAAATCGGGTTAGAATTGCGCCATATATAGCTCAAGATATAAAATTGAGAGATCTGTTTTAATGGGAACTATATCAGGCTATGCACTGATACAGGCCATATTCAACACGTATGTTAAAGGTCATACAGAAATTCGCTATACAAAATTTCAGCCAAATCGGATAAGAATTGTTCCCTCTAGAGGCTCAAGAAGTATAATCGGGAGATCGGTTTTTAGTGGAGTTATATGAAGTTGTAAACCGATTTGGGCCATACTTGGCATAGTTGTTGACGGTCAAACCAAAACACTTCGTGCAAAATTGTCGCCAAAAGGGTTAATAATTGCGCCCTCTAGCGGCATGAGAAATGAAGATCCGAGATAGGATTATATGGGAGCTTTATAATGCTATGAACCGATTTGAACCATATTTAACGAAGCTGTTAGAAGTTAGGACAAAACATTTCATTAAAAATTTCAAGAAGTCAAGATCCGAAATTGGCTTATATGGGAGCTGTGTAAAATTATGAACCGATTTACATGGCGCACTTATTGATGGTCACACCAAAACACTTCATGCAAAATTTCAGCGAAATCGGATAATAATTGAGCCCTCTAGAGGCCTACGAGCTACATCAGGTTATGAACCGATTTACACAATACTTGGCGCAGTTGTTAGAAGTTAAAACAAATCACTTCATGCAACATTTCAGCCAAATCGGACAATAATTGCGCCCTCTAGAGACTTACGAAATCAAGATCCGAGATCGGATTATGCGGGAGCTACATTAGGTTATAAACCGATTTAGACCACACTTGGCACAGTTATTGACTGTCAAACCAAAACACTTCATGCAAAATTTTAATCCAATCGGATAATAATTGCGCCCTCTAGCGGCATAAGAAGTTAAGATCCAAAATCGGTTTATATGGGAGCTATACCAGATTATGAACCGATTTGAGCTAAACTTGGTACGGTTGTTAGAAGTAATGCAACATTTCAGCCAAATCGGATAGTTAGTGCGCCCTCTAGAGGCTCAAGAAGTCAAGATCCGAAATCGGTTTATATGAGAGCTATATCAGGTAATTACCCGATTTGAACCATACTTGGTACAGTTGTTAGAAGTTGGAACAAAACACTTTTTGCATCATTTCAGCCAAATCGGATAGTTAGTGCGCCCTCTAGAGGCTAGAGCTATATCAGGTCATGAACCGATTTGAGCGATTCTTGGTACAGTTGTTGAATGTCAAACTACAACAACGGATTATGTGGGAGCTACACTATACTTGGCGCAGTTGTTAGAAGTTAGAACAAAACACTTCATGAGACTTTTCAGCCAATTCGGATAATAATTGCGCCCCCTAGCGGCCTAAGTCAATATCCGATATAACATGGACCGATTTGGCCCATTTACTATCCCAACTGACCTGCATTAATAAGAAGAGTTTATGCAAAATTTCAAGCACCTAGTTTTACTTCTTCGCAAGTTAGCGTGCTCTCGACAGACAGACGGACGGACGGACATGGTTAAATTGACCAATTATGTCAAGGCGATCAAGAATATAATGTGGGACTGTTTAAGAGTCATACTAAAGTTTTTCTAAAACAAAAATAAAATTCAGACGAATGCATGAAATCTTTATTTAAATCGATAGCAAGGTCCATATCATTTAATGTTTGAAGATTATTTCATACAATTGTTGATCGTGACTGCGCCTCAAATGGTCCATCCGCTTAGTTCAATTTTGGCATACTTTTTTCAACATTCTCTCTTCTTCTTCTCTCGAATAAATGCTTCAATGTTGTCTTCCAATTCGACATGAGCTTTTACATAGACCCACAAGAAATAGTCTAAAGGCGCTAAATCTAGGCGGCCAATTGACCGGTCACGAACGTGAAATATTAGTCCATTGTTACGCGTGCTGTGTGGCATGTGCCACGGTCTTGTTGAAACCACATGTCATGCAAGTCAAGCTCTTGCATTTTGGGCAAAAAAAGTTGGACATCATCTCACGATAGCGCTCATCATTCACACTTGCGTTACGATTCGCATCATTTTTGAAGAAGTACGGTCCAATGATGCCACCAGCCCATAAACCGCACCAAACTAAGACTTTTTCTGGATGCATTGGTAGCTCTTGCAATGCTTCCAGCTGATCTTCACACTAAAGTCGACAATTCTGCTTATTTACATACCCATTGAGCTAAAAATAGGCTTCGTCGTAAAATGGAAGAAGCGCGCGATGGACTTTCTTAATTTCATTTTGGTAATAAAATTCAATAATTTGCAAGTGTTGTTCGTTTGTTAGACGATTCATGGTTAAATTATGGACCAAACTGACAAAACGAACGTGAGCTGTTTAAACCAGTGTTTTCAAAAAGATAATAGCTAAAAAATCACCCTTTATATACAATGTTGTTACAAGCGGAATGGCGAAATTTGTAAATCCCTATCCTATGGTGGAGGGTATAATTAAGTATTTTAAAAAGCAAAAGAACAAATATTTCAAAAAATTTTAAAATTTTATAAACATTTAAAAACTTTATAGAAATTTATAAATTTTATAATAATTTATAATAATTTATAAATTTTATAAAACTTTATAAAATTTTAAAAAAAAATTAAAAATTAAAAATTTCATATAAACAGTAAAACAGTTCGAGGCTTCGAGCTTAAAGTTTTAATCGAAAAAACCGGATTTAATCAAACCGACTGAAATCCAAATTCTTAACTGAATTTCATAAACATTTGAAAAACTTTGTTTGAAAATTTTATAAAAATCAAAATTTAAAATTTTTCATCAATTTTTAATTGTTAGTCAGCACTATCATGGAACATTTTATGCTCAATGCATTTTCATCGATTTGTTTTTAGTATACACATACATTCCATTTATTTAGATTATTAAGCTGCATATGCATTTATTTAAATTAGCTGTTGACCGGCCGGTCATTCAGACGCCAGCATTCTGCATTTATTTCATAAAAAAACAGAAATTTCTTGCCTTGAGCCAACAACTACTAGAGAAAAACACACACACACTCACACACAGATTTCATGCAACGAGTTATTTTTGTAGCAATAAACAAATTAATTGCCCCGGAGAATAACCCCCAAATGTGCCAGACAATGGACACAAATTTGTGTAATTTTGTTAATTTGGAAAAATAAAAAAATCAAATGCAATTTTCCACCATGATGATGCAGATGCATGCAATGCTCCTATTCTTGGCAATCTTGAGAAAATATCATTGGACATAAATTTGAATGTTCGTTCCACTTGCGAACAGTGAGGAATGGAAAAGAAACAAAAACTATGCAGAGAAGCAGAACTAAGATGGCATGAAAACCATTAAAATGCCCCCTAAATGCAACAGTGGGTGGTTTTGGGACTCGTATCATCAAGTGTTTGCCTTTCTTTTCAATTTAGCGGAACAGTGGGGGAGACTCTCATGTGAAAAAGTTGAATACCCGGAAACAAGAATTTTCATATGCCTGGTAGATTATGTAATGAAACATTAAGGTGGAGAGAGACCTGTGTCTTTAGGGAAAATTTTATTAAAATTTTGTCCATAGAAACAATTAAAAAGGCGTTAAGTTCGGCCGGACCGAACTTTGGATACCCACCACCTCAGGTATACATGTAAACCAGCTTTTGTCAAAATCCGGTGAAATATGCATACCTTAGGCCCCATAGCAGCTATATCGAAATATATTTCGATATGGACCGGTACAAGTCATTGTTCAATTGTGCATAACAAAATATTGATCTTTTTAGTAACTGTACCTAAGAATAAACCGATCTGAACCATATACGATACTCACTTACTTTTACTTTAATTGGCTTTGACAGAATATTTGTTCCACTAGCCGTACGTAGAATAGCGTTTTAAGCGCCTCGATCTTCTGCGCTCCTCCTAAAATCTCTGACACCAAGTTTCGAGATGTCTCCCACCACTTGAACTTTCCATCGGGCTTTTGGTCTTCCCGGTTTGCATGTACCACCGTGTTTGCCTTCAAAAGACTTCTTTGCTAGAGCTTTTTCATCCATTCTGACAACAGGACCTAGCCAACGCAGCCGTTGTATTTTGATGCGTGTAACTATGGTATCGTCGTCACACATCTCGTGGTTCATACGTCGCCTATATTCTCCATTAACGCAAACTGGTCCATATATTTTACGAAGAATCTTTCTCTCAAACACTCCAAGCACTGCCTCATCTGCTTTCACAAGTACCCATGCTTCAGAACCATATAACAGAACGGGTAGTATCAGTGTCTTGTATAGTATTATAATCTTCGTCTGTCGAGAGCTGGCCTTGTTCCTAAACTGCCTACTTAGTCCAAAGTAGCGTCTGTTTGCCAGTATTATTCTTCGCTTAATCTCAAAACTGGTGTCATTCGTTTCGGTTACGGCGGTGCCGAGGTGGATAAAGTTACTGACTGTCTCAAAGTTGCGGTTCCCAACTTTCTCCATTTTCTATATCTGCACGGTTGTGCAAGGCTTTTTAGGAGTTGAAACCATCCATTTTGTCTTATCTCCATTTACTGCCAGACCCATTTTCACTGTCTCTCTTTCGTTTCTTTCAAAGGCAGCAGTTACCACTTCCGGTGACCGACCTATGATATCGATGTCGTCGGCATAGGCGAGTAGCATATGTTCTCTTGTGAGTATTCTGCCATATCTATTCACATCTGCATCTCGAATAATCTTCTCCAGCAGGATATTAAAGAGATCACACGTCAGGCCGTTCTCCTTATCTGAAAGCTCGTTTATATTAAATGGTTCGGAGAGATTCCTTCCTATTCTAACTGAGGAACGCGTATCAGCAAGTGTCATCCTACAGCGTCTTATGAATTTTGCAGGGATACCAAACTCAGACATGGCTTGAAATACCTTTGAACGGAAAGGAGTATCGAAGACGGCTTTGTAGTCAACAAAGAGATGGTAGGTGTTGATTTGTCCTTCTCGGGTCTTTTCCAGGATTTGGTGCAGTGCGAATATCTGGTCTAGGGTGGATTTACCAGGTCTAAAGCCCCATTGATAGGGCCCAATTATCTCATTGACTTTAGGTTTTAATTTTTCACACAGTACGCTCGAGAGTATCTTGTATGCATTGGGGAGGAGACTTATTCCTCTGTAGTTGGCATATTTCGTCTTGTCTCCTCTCTTGTGTACGAAACATAGTATGCTGAGATTCCAATCATAGGGTATGCGTTCTTCTAGCCAGATTGCGCAGATCAACTAATGCATACGCCTTATCAGCGTGTCGCCTCCGGTCTTAAATAGTTCAGCGGGTAACCCGTCGGCTTCTGCTGCCTTGTTGTTCTTTAGTGGGGTCACTGCTACTTGGACCTCATTCTGACTAGGAGGTAAACATTCTATACAATCATCAGGGATTGATTTGGCGGTATCCCCTTTGCCTCCAACGTCGGTCACCAGCGGTTGGGTAAAATGTTATTTCCATATCCTCAGCATGTTATCTGAGTCAGTTACCAGATTTCCTTCTTTGTCTCTGCAGGAGGATGTGCCTGCACCAAAGCCATCGGTTTGATGTTTAATTCTTTGGTAGAATTTCTGGACTTCATTCTGACTCCTGTACTGATTGCAGGGTTGCTCTATATGCCGCATTCTTGGCTTCAGTATCATCTCGACACTGTTGGTCGTACCATGGGTTTCTTGGAGGAAGCTTCCGGTACCCAAGTACGGATTTCGCGGCATTTTCCATGGAGTGGGCAATAGTTTGCCACTGCGCCATTATATCATGTGCCTTCTTTTACTTTATACGGAACAAAATTATCCTTTGAATATTTATTTTCGACAATTAAAGAGCTTATAGTGAAATACACTGCTACGAAAAAAATCGCTTGACTAACAGCATTACAATATAAATGGCTTTATCTGCATCCCATATGATCAATGAATTCGCTCGGCGGTTTCAGGGTCATCTTAGTTTGGACGTTAGATGTACTCCATTCTTAAAAGACTTTATATGAGCCCGACATTCTCATGGGGATTTTGGGAGTGGGAAGGCCCTCAGGGCGTGGTTGGTGGATTTAGTTGGTGTCCCATATTGCCATGATCGGTAAATACGTATGACCTATTTAACGGCTTTTAGAGGTGAAGTGGTCCCCCAGACACTAAGCCCTGAAAAAGTATATCAGCATTGCGCTCTACTCAAACCTGGTAGTTAATATGTTTTACTTAGGTAAGTTTTGGGGAGTGGGGTTGTACCTCAAACAATTAGCCCTGAAAATATATCAGCATCGTGCTCTAGTCTCAAATATCATTTATTTGAACCCCATATTGCCATTGGCCTCAAAATTGGATATCAAATTCGTTTTCTAATCTCAAATACCTTTCATTTAAACCCCTTATTGCAAAAGTAAGCAAATATGTCCGGTTTGGGGTATGGACCCTAAAAACCATCTATATTGAGATCCAATCCCTTTAAGACCAAAATTGTCATGGTGAGCAAATACGTCCTATTTGGGGGTTGTTATGCGGGTGGGGTGGTCCTCTTGGCAAATTGTCTTCTTTGGGGAATCTTTTGGGAGGCGGTCCCCCAAACACTTGGTTCCACATTGGATATCAGATTCGTATTCTACTTTCAAATACCTTTCATTAAAGCCCCATATTGCCATGGTCAGTAAATAAGTCCTGATTGGGGAAGGGGTGGACCACCAGAAACGTGGTCCCACATTTGGATATCAGATTTGAATTCTACTCGCAAATACCTTTCATTTGAGTCCCATTTTGCCATGGTCGGTAAATATGTCCGATTTGGGTGTGTTTTGGGGGTTGGGGTGGTCCCCCTAGCACTTGGTTCGACAAATGGATATCAGATACGTTTTCGTATCCTAAATACCTTTCATTTGAGTCCCATATTGTCGTGATTGGTCTAACTCTATATATTTGGTAGGTTTTAGGGTGGGGCGGCCCCCCTTGGTACACCATCCGAAATTTGGATACCAAATTTTTATTTTTAGGGTATTATATGAGAGCACACAAATTTTTTTTAATGGCCAAGGCTTTAAATCGAGATATCGATCTATATGGCAGCTAAATGCAAATAATCATTGCTCTAGATCAAATTGCGGAAATATGTGGAGGGACTTAACTTAACTCTATGTCCCAAACTTCGGCAACATTGGACAATAAATGCGCCTTTTATGGGCCCAAAACAATAAATCGGGAGATCGGTCTATATGGCAGCTATATCCAAATCTGAACAGATCTTAGCCAAATTTACGAAGGTAATCGAAGGGCGTAAGACAACTCACTGTCCCAAATTTCAGCAAAATCGGATAACAAATGTGGTTTTTATTGGCCTAAGACCCTAAATCGGCGGATCGGTCTATATGGGGGCTATATCAAGATATAGTCCAATATAGCCCATCTTCGAATTTTACCTGCTTATAGACGAAAAAAGAATCTGTGCAAAGTTTCAGCTCAATATCTTTATTTTTGAAGACTGTATCGTGATTTCAACAGACAGACGGACGGACATATCTAGATCGTCTTAGATTTCTACGCTGATCAAGAATATATATACTTTATAGGGTCGGAAATGGATATTTCGATGTGTTGCAAATGGAATGACAAAATGAATATACCCCCATCCTTCGGTGGTGGGTATAAAAACGTGCTATGTTTGACCGGGCCGAATCTTGAGTACCCACCAGCATGTATTCCGCTGAAAATTTACCATTATTAACTCAGTTTGTATTGGAATTTTTACACCCTACACCACTACTGGGTACATGGTATTATAACTTAGTGAATTAGTTGGTAACACCCAAAAGGAAGAGAGATAGACCCATTGATAAGTATACTCAGAATCACTTTCTGATTCGATTTAGCTATGTCCGTCTGTCTGTCCGATCGTCTTCAAATTTGGTACAGGCATGTTTTTCGGCCAAGAGACGAAGCCAATTGAAATTGAAAAAAATCGGTTCAGATGTGGATATAGCCCCCATATGTATGTTCATCCGATTTGCAGTAACACAGGAAGAGTTTTCTTATGACTCCCGACATTGGGGGTGAATTTCATAGAAATCGGTTCAGATGTGAATATAGCTCCCATATATATATTCGTCCGATTTGCAGTAATAATGCAAAAAAATGGTCATTTGTTACCCGATTCTCTCGAAATTTGGCAGGAAGAACTTTCTTATGACTCTCGACATTAAAGGTGAATTTCATAGAAATCCGTTCAGATTTAGATATAGCTCTCATATATATATATATATATATATATATATATATATATATATCGCCCGACTTTCACTCTTAGAGCCACTGCAAGCGCATTTATTGGCCAATCTTCCCAAAACTGTGTACAACGCTTTCCTCGACGACTTCAACAATGTCTATAAAATTTGCTTGAAATCGGTTCAGATTTAGACATAGCTCCCATATATATATTCTCGCCCAGTTTGCAGTAATAATGCAATCAAATGGTCATTTGTTAAACGATTCTCGCGAAATATGGCAGGAAGGATTTTCTCTTGCTTCTCGACATTATAAATGAATTTCATTGAAATCGGTTCAGATTTAGATATAGCTGTCATATACGAATATCGCCCCATTTCACTTCTAGAGCCACTGCAACAGCATTTTTTGACCAATCTAGACCAAAGTATCGGTGCAAAATTTCAAGCCGATTTTTTTGATTCGTTCGGAAGCTTTCATGATTTCGACAAACCGACAGACAGACATGGCTAGTTCAACTCAGAATGCCAAGACGATCAAGAATATAAATACTTTATAGAGTCTCAGATCAATATTTCGTAGTGCTACAAAAGGATTGACTAGATAAGTATATCCCCATCCTATGGTGATGGGTTTAAAAACGAAGCGACCTCCTCAAATGTAAGGCCTTAACTATTCATGTTTGTTATCTCTCCTTGCAACTCTGAATGTGTGGTTGGAGTAGCATTTTATAGGCCAATATTCATTCACATGGGATGGATTGATGTGAGCAAATACACACACACACATAAACATACTCTTCACTCCATAAGTGTGGTCAATAGCATAAAGTGAGGACATTTACTCAGAAGGGAGCTATCTCTGGCAAAGCCATTCGACCATAACAACTTTTAAGTTGGTTTTCTCATTTTATTTTGTGATACACTAAGTAAGAACATGGTCCTGTAATACCCTATTGCCAGTAACCGATTATTTGATACACATGATGATAATGTGCAAAATCTGAAACACTACTGGGTAAGTGAGTGGGTGTGGGTGTGTGTGTGTGTGAGTTAGGTTTAAGCACCAAGTACTGTGGCTTGCAGGGAAAAGAACACCAAATGTGAATAGATTGTAATTCCATTCCTCTTTTTTTGTGGCCTGGACCTATAATGCGAAGGACTACATATTGTATGTTTCCTTCGCCATTACCTTCGAATTTTTACTTTGCTTGGCAATAAATGCCATTGACATTGATGAAAAGGACATTCTATTGGTTATTCTAAAGGGGTTTTTAAAACAAACAAAAGAACACCAAAGGGGGTTTCTCAATTTCTTTCCAGTAGTTTTGTTTATTTTAGAGCACAAGGGAGTTTTGAGTTATGCATGGATTTATGCTATTAATGGATTATACTTTTTTATCCCCACAAGAGATGATATTTGGGAATAAGGACACATAAATAAATATTTTAAATAAAAATTTGACAAAAAGAAAGAAAAAAAAACAAAATTATTAGTATTTTTATATCAACCGCGGAAGGGTGGGGGTATATTCATTTTGTCATTCCGTTTGCAATACAAACAAATATTAATTTGTGACCATATAAGGTATACATATTCTTGATCGTGGTAAGAATCTTACACGATCGAACTATGCCCGTCTGTCTGTTTTAATCACGCAACAGTCTATAGAAATAGACATAAAAAAGCTTGAAAATTTGCACAGATCATTTTTATTGTTCAGAGGTAGATAAAATTCAAAGAGGGGGTACCTCAAACTATATCCCAATGTAGCCACCATATACACTCATCTCCCAATTTTGCTGAAATTTAGGACTGTGAGGTTTATTAGACTCTTCAATATCGCTGTTAAATTGGACCAAGATCGGTTTATATTTGGGTAAAACTGCCAAATATACCAATCTCTCAATTTAAGGTCTTGGGTCTATAAGTCACATTTATAAACATATTTCGCAGAAATTTGGCACTTTGAACAGTTTTAAACAGATAAAAATAATGTTAAATAACAACAACTTTGGTCGAAAAAACGACGTCGAAATTTGTTAATTATCCTGCAACAATTTATTTTGAATCTTAGCGACCTAAAGTACAAATTAGATCTGGAAAGACACTCTTTGCAAGCCAACACATAACAACTGCAACAATATATCCATAACCAAGATAAAAACCATTTCAACAGCCACCATATGTGCTTTGCGACACAACTTCGATTTAGTGGTGCTTGCTTTTGTTCGGCTCATACTGCTTGTGTCTCGTTCGTTTACTGCTTTGCTCTCGGGGTTTCTCTCTGTCAACCTCTCTCTACTTGCACCAAAAGAATTTGGAAAATTTTGCTGGCGACATTTGTGAGGTACTATGTCAGGTAAAAACTTCTCCCCAAAGAGGTGTCACACTGTGTCACGCCGTTCGGACTCGGCTATAAAGCTTAAATTTATCATTGAGCTTTAAACTTGAATTGGACTGCACTTACTGATATGTGAAAAGTTTGCCCCTGTTCCTTAATAATCGGAAGAGTCCACACATGACGGTCTGTTGGACATGAAGTTTCCCCTTACTTTGTTAAATTGGGTTAATACGGCTGGATTATCAATGCATCACTGGTAGAGCGCTTGATGGGGAAGATAGTGACCAGAGGAACTCCGCAAGGAAGAGTCGTATCTTCTCTACAGTGGCTTTTTATGATCAATGGGACTCTGAGGTCTTTCGAGAGAGAGAGAGCGTTGAAGGCTGTTACCTACGTGGTGGGTATCCGTTTCCCCTCTACCATATCTCAGAGAGCTTTGTGGAAACTGGTATAAATTCCAGAAACACTGAACTGGTGTTTTTCCCTAAGAGGAGGAAGTTGGGTGTTTTAAAAGGGCCTGTCCTGGAGGAGATGAAGGCTGAGACCGGGAATCGTGCACTAGATGTTTACGACGGTCGTTCGGCTAATTCTGATCTTCGGTTGTCCGGTGTGGCACAAAGCTCTGGACAACTGTGCTCTTTGCAGGATGATCGAGAAGGTATAGGGTAATCTCTGGGGTAAGGAGTGTAAGTTCACCGAGAGGCGGGTGAATATCATTCTCGATTTTATGCCCCATATGTTGGGTGTATGATAACAAAGATCGCCATGAGACTGAGGTACCATTGATCTATTCTGGGGAGTGATGGTGTTGCCCATGGAGTCCTTCCTTGTTGATGGGTTTGCACTGATCAAGCTTCTTGGTAGGTTGGACCCCTTCTATTATGACTGCGCGAATACGACATGAGCTTGTGCTGTTTCGTATATAATACTCAAAGGCTCGGTGGCCGAGTACTTCGCGAAACACGGCGTCGCACTGTGGGATAGAATAAAAAAAAAAAAACAATAAGAAATTTCATTTAAGAAGGGATGAAAATAACTCTTTGAAATTTGCAATAAATTTGCAACTAGTTTTTTTCGATTTTATCCCACTGTGCCTTGCTTATCTTGGAGATGACGATTTATAACTGAGGACTGCTAATAGGAGTCTTAACTGGTTATTGCAATGTTAGGTCTTTGACGTTGCGCTGGGCGCTTAAAGAGACAGACTTCTGCAGGATGTGGGATACGACGGAGGGCACCTGTTGTCTCATTGCCCCGTAATTACGAGGAGAAGGCACAGGATAATAGGTGAACACCTATTTCTTAGCCTGAATTCTGTACAGGCTCTAAGACCATTTTTACCGACAGTAAAATTGCCATAAGTGCAATAACAACCAGGACGGTAAGGTCATGAACAGTGTAAGAAGGAGATTAACGCCTTTCTGAGGATTGGAAAATCCGCATCGTTTGAGTGCCGGGCCATAACGGAGTAAGGGAAAATGAAAAGACAGACGATTTGGCGGTGAACGCCAGGGGACTGCCGTCAATAAACTTGAACCGAAGCCTTTCGGGTCGACGCAGTCCGAGTTAAGGGAGTGGGCGACGAATTCGCATGCAACATTGGGGAACAGCGAAACGGTCGGTAGGGCGGTAGGAAAATACTATGGGGGGATCCAGATCGTGAAAAGACGAGGCTATTACTGAAAGGAAGCAAGAAGGAGGTCAGTTGGTATCATAACGGGACACATAGGACTTCGAGCTCACTTATGTAGAATTGGTGTGGCTGCAACTGATAGCATGTGTAGGGCATGCGGGGAAGATGATGAGACGTTGGGGCATTTCCTTTGTCATTGCCCGCCTTTCGCGTCTAACAGATACCGGCACTAAGGTGGAGATACAATGCCAGACATGAACCATCTTTTCGTTTTTAGAGCGCACAACAAGCCGATTACTGGCTTAGGTGTATGTCCATAGTGGCATGGGACGGATTAATATCTGCACCCTCTTTTCAACCTAACCTAACCTAGCCCTCTTATCGTTTTGTAGTTCTAAAGAGGCCTGAATTGACTAACTGGGTCATACTCTCGAGGGTGAGTGTTTTCTTCGTGTATTTCATAACCTTTCGTTCTGCGGTGTATGTTAATCTATTTTTATACCCTCCACCATTGGATGGGGGGTATACTAATTTCGTCATTCTGATTGTAACTACTCGAAATATTCGTCTGAGACCCCATAAAGTATATATATACTTGATCTTCGTGAAATTTTATGCCGATCTAGCCATGTCCGTCCGTCCGTCCGTCTGTCTGTCGAAAGCACGCTAACTTGCGAAGGACTAAAGCTAGCCGCTTGAAATTTTGCACAAATACTTCTTATTAGTGTAGGTCGGTTGGTATTGTAAATGGGCCATATCGGTCCATGTTTTGATATAGCTGCCATATAAACCAATCTTGGGTCTTGACTTCTTGAGCCTCTAGAGTGCGCAATTCTTATCCGATTGTAATGAAATTGTGCACGACATGTTTTGTTATGATATCCAAGAACTGTGTCAAGTATAGTTTAAATCGGTCCATAACCGGATATAGCTGCCATACAAACCGATCTTGGGTCTTGACTTCTTGAGCCTCTGGAGGGCGCAATTCTTATCCAATTTGAATGAATTTTGGCACGTAGTATTTTGTTATAATATCCAACAACTGTGCCAAGTATGGTTCAAATCGGTTCATAACCTGATATAGCTGTCATATAAACAGATCTGGGGACTTGACTTCTTGAGCCTCTGGAGGGCGCAATTCTTATCCAATTTGAATGAATTTTGGCACGTAGTATTTTGTTATGATATCCAACAACTGTGCCAAGTATGGTTCACATCGGTTCATAACCTGATACAGCTGTCATATAAACAGATCTGGGGACTTGACTTCTTGAGCTTCTAGAGGGCGCAATTCCTATCCGATTTGGCTGAAATTTTGCAAGACGTTTTTTATTGTTACTTTCAACAACTATGCCAAATAAGGTACAAGTCGGTTCACAACCTGATATAGCTGCCATATAAACCGATTTGGGATCTTGACTTCTTGAGCCTCTAGAAATCGCAATTATTATCCGATTTGCCTGAAATTTTGTACGACGGATTCTCTCATGACCATTAACATACGTGTTAATTATGGTCTGAATCGGTCTATAGCCCGATACAGCTCCCATATAAATCGATCTCTCTATTTTACTTCTTGAGGCCACAAAGGGCGCAATTCTTATTCGAATTGGCTGACATTTTACACAGGTCTTCAACATATAATTTAATTGTGGTCCAAACCGGACTATATCTTGATGTCGCTCTAATGGCAGAGCAAATCTTTTCTTATATCATTTTTTGGCCTAAAAAGAGATGCCGGGAAAAGAACTCGACAATTGCGATCTATGGTGGAGGGTATATAAGATTCGGCCCGGCCGAACTTAGCACGCTTTTACTTGTTTCTACTCCCTCTTCTCGTCTACTTTCTTCTAGGGTGAACACAATGAACCTAAGGTCTCCGAGTGAAGCGGCTATAAACTGAGGAATGTATGAACATTCCTCGGTTTATAGCCGCATGTGCATTTGATCTGTGTTCGACCTTTGCACAACCTGAATATATTGTGTAGATCGGTATAATAGAGAAATCTTTTGTTTTATGGTCTAGGACAGTGAACTGTGTTAGACCTCTCGAAGTCCGTTAGGAGTTTGGTCCAGGTCGGACCCTATTTCGATTTAGCTCCTAAGGTAAGGAGGTCACCGTGGCGCAGAGATTAACATGTCCGCATATTACGCGGAATTCCAGAGTTCGGATTTTAGCGAGAACCTCAAATTGTTCAGCTGCGGGGTTTCTCCTCTTAAAGCTAAACACATTTTTAATCACTTCCTGATTCGATTTAGCTGGGTCCGTCTGTCTGTCCATGTATGTTCGTAATAAAGTTGCAGGTCGCCTATGCTGTCTGATTGTTGTAAAATTTTGAGCAAGTAATTTTTTTGGTGCATGAACAAACGCTATTTATTTTGAACAAAATCGGATCCGATTTAGATATAGCTCCTATATATGTATATCTTTTATCCGATGTGGCCTTTTTATGCGGTAGTAGCAACATTTTCTGTCCGAACTTCACAAAATTTTTTATGAGGTGTTTTATTTGACATTAAAATATTTGGTCAAAACTTCATCAAAATCGGCCCATTCATGCTTATAGCTCCCACATATATTTTTTAGTCGAGATAAGCTTTTAACTCAACAGTAGCCACAATTTAATACCTATCTAAAGAAAATCTTGCAAGGTTTTATTTATTCTGACTATATTCCTTTTCTCTTCCTTTATAGTTTCCAGTGTATTTGCCAGCATACTACATTTCTTTGAATGAAACAATTAGCCAAAAAATATGTAAAAATAATATCCAATAACTATAAAAATATAACATGACATTGAATGTAACCTTAACATCTTTACTTATTCCCTGTTTTCCTTTCTCTCTCTCTCTCCATCTCCATCTCATTTCAGGTAAGTCTCGTACGGCCCTTTGTTTTTTGTCTTCTAAGGCTTTTCGTAATAAAATCAATCAGTTGCCATTGAAAACATAGAGTGAAATGAAATGAAATGTAAGTACCAGTCAGCATCAATGAAATGCTTCAACTGGAAGAAAATATGCTTAAGGCATTATAACACCCCTTGCCCCCATTGTCCCCCCCGTTGCCACATTTGTGTTATTCTCTACATGGGAGAAAAGTTCAACAAAGGTAATGTGAAACTCTGGTAAATGTTGTGTTCTTTTATTTATTTGTAAGATAGGTAGGTGACTTTAGTACAAAAAGGCAGCATACATCGATCCATTCAACTAAATATGTTGGAGGAGCCCAGATACGATTCGTAGAAAATTTAAATATTTTCGCAATTTCATTTGAAATATGAATAAAGTAACAAAAACCCGGCCACAAATGGCAGACGAGTAGAACACGAGAAAAAGGTTTTGTAGCCTCCAGAATGGGTCGCATATAACAAGTTCTTTGAATGACTTTAATATACAAGAGCTACATCAAGTTATTGACCGATATGTACTGTACTTGTCATGGTTGTTCCAAGTCGTAGAAATATACCACCTCAAATATAAAGCAAAAATTGCGCCTTTCAGAGGCTCAGAAATCACATTGGGATATCGGTGTTTACGACAGCCATATTAGGTTATAGACTAATTTAAACCATACTTGGCACAGTTGCTGAAGTCATACCAAAACGATTTGTTCAAAATTTAAGCCAAATCGGATAAGAACTACGCCTTCTAGAGGCTCAAGAAGTCATATGGGGAGTTCGGTTTACTTAGCAGCTATAACAGGTTATGAACAGAATTGAACCATACTCGGCACAGTTATTGGAAGACACACCAAAATGATAGGTGCAAAATTTCAACCAAATCGGATAATAATTGCGCCCTCTAGAGGCTCAAAAATCTAATCGGGAAATCGGTTTATATAGCAGCTATATCAGACTATGAACTGATTTAGAACATAATTAACCCAGATGTTGGAAGTCATACTAAAACGATGTGTTCGAAATTTCTACCAAATGGGATAAAAATTGCGCCCTCTAGAGGCTAAAGAAGTCAAATCGGGAGATCGGCAGCTACATCAAGCCATGGACCGATTTGGCCCATTTACAATCCCAAGCGATCTACACTAGCAAGAAGTATTTGTGTAAAATTTCAAGCGTCTAGCTGTACTCCTTTGAAAGTTAGCATGCTTTCGTCAAACAGACGGACGGATAGTTGGACTGACAGACGGAGAGGGCTAGGTCAACTTAAAATGTCATGACGATCAAGAAAATAAATATATGTGCGTATGGGATCTTAGAAGAATATTTTCAGGCGTTACAAACGGAGGATACGATAGAATGCGCAAAAAAAATGGTATGGACGGATAGAGGGATAGACAGACAGAGTGATGGGCAGAAAGGGGGAAGGATGGGCAGAAAGGGGGAAGGATGGGCGAAAGATAAAACAGACAGAAAGATAGACGGACGCAGGGATGGACAGAAAGAGAGATGAATAGACAGACAGATGGACAGACAAAAAGATGGACAGACAGAGAGATGGACAGAAAGAGAAAGGACGTACATAGGGAAACACAGACAGGGGGGTGGACAGAGAGAAAGGTGTGCTGACAGAGAGATGGACATATAGAGTGATGGACTGACAGAAGGATGGGCGGACAGTGGGATGGACGGATTGTGGGATGGACTGACAGAGGGATGGTCGGACTGAGGTATGGATGGACTGAGGTAGGGAAACACAGACAGGGGGATGGGCAGAGAGAAAGGTGTGCTGACAGAGGGATGGACAGATAGAGTAATGGACTGACAGAAGGATGGGCGGACAGAGGGATGGACGGATTGTGGGATGGACTGACAGAGGGATGGACGGACTTAGGTATGGACGGACTGAGGTAGGGAAACACAGACAGGGAGATGGACAGAGAGAAAGGTGTGCTGACAGAGGGATGGACAGATAGAGTGATGGACTGACAGAAGGATGGACGGACAGAGGGATGGACGGATTGTGGGATGAACTGACAGAGGGATGGACGGACTGAGGTATGGACGGACTGAGGTAGGAAAACACAGACAGGGGGATGGACAGAAAGAAAGGTGCGCTGACAGAGGGATGGACAGATAGAGTGATGGACTGACAGAAGGATGGACGGACAGAGTGATGGACGGATTGTGGGATGGACTGACAGAGGTATGGACGGACTGAGGTATGGACGGAATGAGGTAGGGCCAGGCACAGAAATGAACGGAGGGAACGCATGGTAGACAGAGAAAAGTACACCGGTGGAGGGATGGACAAACAAAGGAATGGACAAACAGAAGGTTGTGCTGGCAGAGGGATATGCACGCAGAGGGATGCACAGACATAAGAATGGACGTACATAGGGAAACACAGACAGGGATATGCTGCCAGATGGATGCACAGACACAGAGATGGAGTGATGGACTGACGGAGGGATGGACGGACAGAGGAATCTACGGACAGAAGTATGGACGGATAGAGAGATGGGCGGATAGAGGGATGGACAGATAGAGGGATGAACAGGCAGATGGATGGACGGAAGGCGTTGTGGACAGAGAAAAGTACACCGATAAAGGGGATGGACAGTTAAACTGATACACAAACAGAAGGTTGTGCTGGCAGAGGGATTGGCAAACGGAGATGTGCACAGGCGGAGTAATGGGCAGACAGAGGGATGGGCAGACAGTGTAATGGACGTGCAGAAATATTGACGGACAGAGGGTTGGACGGAGGAAAGACCTACCGGACAGAGAGATAGACAGACAGAGGCTTGAACAGACAATATAATGTGCTAGCAGAGGTATTTTCTGTCCATCCCTCTGCTAGCACATCAAACTGTCTGTCCAACTTAGGGACGGATAGAGAAATGGACAGACATGGAGATGGACAGGATGGTCAGACAAGTACACAATTAGAGTGGTGGAGAGACTTATTCCTCTATCCGTCCAGAGGTATGGACGGATAGAGAGATGGACGGATAGAGGGATGAACAGGCAGATGGATGGACGGAAGCCGTTGTGGACAGAGAAAAGTACACCGATAAAGGGGATAGACAATTAAACTGATACACAAACAGAAGGTTGTGCCGGCAGAGGGATAAGTAAACGGAGAGGTGCACAGGTGGAGTAATGGGCAGACAGAGGGATAGGCAGACAGTGTAATGGACGTGCAGAAATATTGGCGGACAGAGGGTTGGACGGAGGAAAGGCCTGGTGGACAGAGAGATAGACAGACAGAGGCTTGAACAGACAATATAATGTGCTAGCAGAGGGATTTTCTGTCCATCCCTCTGCTAGCACATCATACTGTCTGTCCAACTTAGGGATGGATAGAGAAATGGACAGACATAGGGATGGACAGACAGAGTCGTGAACATACAGAGGTATAGACGGACAGAGGGATGGTCAGACAGGTACACCGGTAGAGTGGTGGAGAGACTGAGAGATGGACAGCTAAAAGGGTGGGCTGGTAGATGGATGGACAGACAGAGTGATGCACGGACAGAAGAATAAACAGTCGTCGAGATATGAATGGTTATAGAGATGAATGGATAGAAGGATGAACGGATAGAAGGACGAAGTGATGGGGGGATGAACGTATGGTGGGATGAACGGTTGGAGGGATGAACGGATGGAGGGATGAACGGATAGAGATTTGCTCATATAGAGGAATGGATTAAAGGTGGACAAACATTGGTATGTACAAACATAAGAATGGAGCGCATAGTAGAACGACAGGTGGATGGACAAAGTAGTAGACAGACAACATTTTTTAAACATAGACAGATAGAGAGATGAACGGACAGTGGAATGGGTGGATTGAGGGATGAACGGACAGAAAGATTAACGGACAGAAGGCATGACTGACAGAGAGATAGACGGACGAAGTGATGGACAGACAGAGAGATTGATAGAAAGAAGGATGAGCTGACAGAGAGATAGACAGAGGAATGCATGATGGCAAGATACAGTGATGGACAGACAGAGGGATGGTGAGACAAGTACACTAGTCAACGAATGAACATACAGAGGTATAAACAGACAGAGGGACGGACAGAAAACATTTTTCGTTTTCTACGCTTGAGGCATGAAATCATCCGAGGATATGTAGGTGTATGTGAGGCTCGTATAGGTTAGAGTGGCAATGGGTTTTCTAAACAGACTCACTAACACAATGTTAGTACATCCATAGTCCTATTACTTATTCTTTCTTCCCTCCTTCTGTCTGTTACAAACTAATGCCCCTGGCCTCACTACCCTCCCCTTCCGTTATGGTATATACAAACAAAAAAAGTATGTTCATACTTGTTGGAACCATTATGATAGCAAAGGAGCAGGCCCAAACACTCGAGATACACAAAGAAGGATATAGACAATTAGAAAAGTAAAACAAAAAAAAAAGTTTAGCTTAAAAAAGAGGAAAATGTTTAGGAGGAGGATACAAGTTCATTTCAATGTTGTCATTGTGCAATACATTGATGATGATGATGATGATGAAGAAGCTGCTGATGAGGATGTCAAAGAAAATTATGTCTGCTTTTGAAGGATACCAACCAACGATACAAATTCAAACGCTCACACTACACTCGTTCTATGACAAACAAAGACAAATTCACTACCCTAGAACATTTCTAAAAATAATGATTTAAAGCCATGCCTAAATTGCTTCGAACCTCCTTTACTGGCAGGTCACATTGACATTATGTACGGTCTATTCGTTTTTTGCCTTGCTTGAGATTGGCATAGGAAAATTTAATTCAATAAGAAATCATAGCTGGTATAAAAGTATTGTAAAAAATATTGAATAATCCATAGTAACGATGAAATTTAAAAGATTTTTATCACACTTTAACATAAGTTTTTCTTTAACACAAATTTTTCTTCCACAATTGAAAGCAACAATTTTCCGCAAAAAATCCTACTGATGGAAATCCTTTATCTCACTAGCCAAATCGCCACCGTATCTTTATAGTTATACGATTTATACCCACATCCAATTCAGCCTGGTTACCTGTCGCCATTTATTTGCAATGATATGACCTGCTCCCATCTTCTGTTCACTCTCCCAAAGCCTTAGGTTGAAGAAGTAGGTATGGAATTAACCCCGTCCTAGCCTTGCGGACATACACCTAAGTAATTGGGTTTTTGTGCGATCTACTTATTCTAAGAAAAAACGTGTTTATATCGGCCTCACAAAACTTTTTGACTTTTTGCCCAAATTGAAATATCGCACATATACTTCTTTGGTAGTAGGGGATTGCAAATGGGCCTTATTGGTTAAGATTTTGATTTGACTCCCATATAAATCGATCCTTCAATATGACATCTTCAGCCCCTAGAGGGCGCATTTCTGTTGTTGTTGTGGCAGTGTGTTGTACACTGAGGCGGCAGCCCTTGCCGATAAAGGAATCCATCGGGTCAATCTGGTACGTACAACGGGCTGCCATGGGATTGAGGGAGCATTTCTATTCTGATTTGCCTGAAATTTTACGAAAGTATGATCTAAATTCGAATCCATAACCAGAAATAACTGTCATATATAACGAACTCCCTATTTTACTTCTTGCGCCCCTAGAGGTCGCAATTCTTATCCGATTTGTTTAAAATCACACAGAAGGACTTCTATTGAGGCTTAGTTTTTCAAGTTTTTCCAAAAATTCGATAGGTTAACGATTGTTTGGAATAAAGCCTGATATGGACTACAAACTAGACTTCATAAGCTGTAGTTTCAGGCCGGTTTAAACAAAGTATTTCCACTTATGAGCAGTAGGCCACGCCAAAAAAAAAATGTTTAATATTTTGGCTGATTTTTTCTAAAAATTTAATAGTTCAACGATTATTATACCCACCACCGAAGGATGGGGGTATATTCATTTTGTCATTCCGTTTGCAACACATCGAAATATCCATTTCCGAGCCTATAAAGTATATATATTCTTGATCAGCGTAAATATCTAAGACGATCTAGCCATGTCCGTCCGTCTGTCTGTTGAAATCACGCTACAGTCTTTAAAAATAGAGATATTGAGCTGAAATTTTGCACAGATTCTTTTTTTTTTTTGTCCATAAACAGGTTAAGTTCGAATATGGGCTATATCAGACTATATCTTGATATAGCCCCCATATAGACCGATCCACCGATTTAGGGTCTTAGGCCCATAAAAGCCACATTTATTATCCGATTTTGCTGAAATTAGGGACAGTGAGTTGTGTTAGACCCTTCGACATCCTTCGTCAATTTGGCTCAGATCGGTCCAGATTTGGATATAGCTGCCATATAGACCGATCCTCCGATTTAGGATCTAAGGCCCATAAAAGCCACTTTTATTTAGTTGTGTTAGGCCCTTCGACTTCCTTCGTTAAATGGGACCAGATCGCTTCAGAATTGGATATAGCTGCCATATAGACCGATCCTCCGATTTAGGGTCTTAGGCCCACAAAGGCCATATTTATTATCCGATTTTGATGATATTCGGGACAGTAAATTGTGTTAGGTCCATCGACATCCTTCGTCAATTTGGCCCAGATCGGTCCGGATTTGAATATAGCTGACATATAGACCGATCTCTCGATTTAAGGTTTTGGGCCCATAAAAGAGGCATTTATTGTCCAATTTCGCCGAAATTTGGGACAGTGCTTTGAGTTAGGCTCTTCGACATTTTTATACAACTTGGCCCAAATCGGTCCAGATTTGGATATAGCTGCCATGTAGACGCATTTATAATCCGACTTCACTGAAATTTGACACAGTGACTTAGACCGGTTTATTTTGAGATATAGCTACTGTATTTATTAGTATTTGGTCCAAATCGGAACTTATTTTTGATATAACTGATATGGGAAATAAGTAATGAAATTTTCACCGAATTTTGATGAAAGGTGGTTTACATATATACCCGAGGTGGTGGGTATCCAGAGTTCGACCCGGCTGAACTTAACGCCTTTTTACTTGTTTTGAATTAAGGCTGATATGGATTGGAAAAAAGGCTTCATAACCTATTGTTTGGGGCAGGTTTCTTTGACTTAAGTATTGCCATTATTGCACATTGGTCCACTCGAATATGATTTGTTTTTAATATTTTTACCTAACTTTCCAAGTTTTACCCGAAAACTCGATAATTCCACGATTATTTCGAATAAAGCTTGATATGTGTTAGAAATAAGTCTTCAAAAGCGATCGTTTGAATACGCTCTAGCCTACTAAAGTTTATTTTTATATTTTGCACAGTGGTCCATTTAAAAATGATTTTTTGAATTTATGGCTCATTTTTCCAAGTTCTTTCAAAAAATTCGATATCGCAACGATTATTGGGAATAAAACCTGATATGGATTAGACAAAGGAGTAAGATATCGCAACGATTATTTGGAATGAAGGCTAACATGGACTAGAAAAAAGGCTTCATAAGCTGTCATTTGAGTACGCTCTCAGTGGTTCACGCAAACATTTTTTTTTTTTTTTTTGAATTATGTTGCTGATTTTTCCAGTTTTTCCCCAAATTTCGATATCACAACTATTATTTGGAAAAAAAACCTCATTTGAAAAGTTTTGATATCGCACGGATTTTCTGGAATAAAGCCTGATATGGATGAGAAGCTAAGCTTCATAAGCTGTCGTTTGAGGTATATTCCAAAGACATTTGTATTTCCAATTTTGCACAGTCCACGCGAAGATAATTTGGCTGATTTTTCCAAATTTTTCCCAAAAATTCGAAAATTCAACTTTTATTTTGAGTATAGGGGTATATAGATTCAAATCACAACCTCATAAACAATCGTTTGAGTCCAATATCATTGACTAAATTATTTCTATTTTTGCACAGTGTTTCATCCTAAAATAATTTTTCGAATATTGTGGCCGATTTTTGCAAGATTCTTCCAAAAATTCGATATCGTAACGATTATTTGAAATAAAGCCGAATATGGGTGCAAATCTGACTTAATAAACAGTCGTTTGAGCCAGGTTTCGTCGACTAAAGTTTTTCCATTTTTCTACAATGGTTCAGGCGAAAATTATTTTCTGAATTTTTTGGCTGATTTTTCCAAGTTTTTCCTGAAACTTGGATAATTAAACAATAATTTTGAATATAGAAGTTTATAGACTAGAAGCTAGACTTCATAAACTGTCGTTTGAGTTTGGTCTTATCGACTAAAGTACATTTTTCCCTTTTTTGCACATCTACCAATTTTAAAAACTTCTTCATCTTGCAGCTGCATATTATGGATATCTTATAAAGGGTGATTTTTTTGAGGTTAGGATTTTCATGCATTAGTATTTGACAGATCACGTGGGATTTCAGACATGGTGTCAAAGAGAAAGATGCTCAGTATGCTTTGACATTTCATCATGAATAGACTGACTAACGAGCAACGCTTGCAAATCATTGAATTTTATTACCAAAATCAGTATTCGGTTCGAAATGTGTTCATTCACCGTAACGTTGCGTCCAACAGCATCTTTGAAAAAATACGGTCCAATGATTCCACCAGCGTACAAACCACACCAAACAGTGCATTTTTCGGGATGCATGGGCAGTTCTTGAACGGCTTCTGGTTGCTCTTCACTCCAAATGCGGCAATTTTGCTTATTTACGTAGCCATTCAACCAGAAATGAGCCTTATCGCTGAACAAAATTTGTCAAAATTTCGAACCGAACACTGATTTTGGTAATAAAATTCAATGATTTGCAAGCGTTGCTCGTTGGTAAGTCTATTCATGATGAAATGTCAAAGCATACTGAGCATCTTTTTCTTTGACACCATGTCTGAAATCCCACGTGATCTGTCAAATACTAATGCATGAAAATCCTAACCTCAAAAAATCACCCTTTATAATAAGGTTGTTGTTGTTGTTGTGGCAGTGTGTTATAAACCGAAGCGGCAGCCCTTGCCGATGAAAGATTCCATCGGATCAATCCGGTAAGTATAACCGGCTGCCATGGGATTGTGTATAATAAGGTGAATCAAGTCACCTTATTATACCCTCCACCATAGGATGAGGGGTATACTTATTTCGTCATTCCGTTTGTTACACATAGAAACATTGATCTGAGAAATATTGAACTTGATTTAGCTCTTTTACATGAATACTTCCTATTAGTGAGAATCGGTTGGGATTATAAATGGGCTACATCGGTCCATAGTTTGATAAAGCTGCCGTATAAACCGATCCTGGATCTTAACTTCTTGAGCCTCTAGAGGTTGCGATTTGCTAAGTATGGCGCAAATCGGTACATAACCTGATACAGCTGCAATATAAACCAAGCTGGGATCTTGAATTCTTGAGCCTCTAGAGGGCTCAATTCTCATCCGATTTGGAAGAAATTTTGTACAACGGCTTCTCTCATGACCTTCAATATACGTGTCTTATGTGGTCTGAATTGATCAATAGCTTGATACAGCTCCCATATAAACCGATCTCCCGATTTTGCTTCTTGAGCCCCTACAAGGCGCAATTCTTATCCGAATGAACTGAAATGTTACACAATGACTTCTACAATGTTTGGCATTCATTTATGGTCCGAATCGGACTATAACTTGATATAGCTCCGATAGCATAACAGTTCTTATTCAATATTCTTTATTTGCCTAAAAAGAGATGCCGCGCAAAGAACTCGACAAATGCAATCCATGGTATAAGATTCGGCTCGGACGAACTTAGCACGCTCTTACTTGTTAATTCTCATTTTCGTTTTTAGTATAGGAAATGGGAAAATTTCGATAGATTCGTTACTATGGATATTTATTATTAAAATTATCGAATAGTTGATAGTCGATAGTTTGCCAGCTCTGAGCCAGACCCACTCGCCTCAGACCCAGATCCCTCTGGAAGCACTCTATCTTAGTCGCAGAGTTCTTGGAAAGAAACAACACACTGCTGCAACAACAACAACCGAGGATTGTTAAGCTAGTGATTTGTGTCTCCTCTAGTTTAATTCCGAATTTTTCTTCATTCACTTACTTATGTAACTTTTTCCTACAACCAATTAATTAGCAATGAATCTATTGCATAAAATGCCAAATAGCTGAACTTTTTTTTTAAATTTATGGTAAAATTGTCATTTCATTGAAAAAGTTCTATGAATTACTGTTGTTATGTGGCAAATTTGTGCTCCACTTGAGACATATTGGTTTCCTCAATTACTGCTTCCAAGTCATATCTCTTTGAACATAACCATAGAAGCCTTCTTTTTAATAAATTCATCTAGGTTCATTGACAAATTAACCAAATTATCCCCTCTTTTCATTTTGAACATTTAATTTTTTAATATAAAGGATATACATTTCCTTGGTATCAATTTAAGAATATATTCTACTACTTTTTCGTTTATGGCGCATTCCTGCACAAAAAAAAAATCGTTCATCCTTCATAGACTTTAAATTTTTTCCCTAACATTTAATGGGGACATTTCCTTGGTAACCAATTCATGTCATCATAATTTCTCTTCAATCCATTCCAAAGCGAAAGCCATTTCTGACATGCAATAAAGTACTCTCACTTCTCTCTTACTCACATGGTCGTCTCATTGGTCGTCCATCACAATCAGCCGGGATGTCAACATTATCACCAACACCATGATGAAGATGTATGTGGTGATGGTGATCATCATCATAGTCACAAGCATCGTTGTAGCGCTTTGCCATACACACACACGCAAACACATACACATAAACATAATTTATACGCTCAGGAATGTCAACAATTTCGAATATGTTCCAATTGTTCCAAACATGAGAAGAGAAGAAAAACATGTGAGTAAAGATTGAAAGTGGGCAAAACCGAAGTTTTTGATAGCCTACAAGGCATAACACCCCTTTACCTTAATTTTAAATAAGTAAGAGCGTGCTAAGTTCGGCAGGGCCGAATCGTATATACCCTCCACCATGGATCGCATTAACGAGTTCTTTTTACGCAAACAAAGAATAATGAATAAGAACTGTTATGCTATTGGAGCTATATCAAGTTGAAGTGCGATTCGGACCATAAATGAATTGAATGCTGAACATTGTAGACGTCATTGTGTAATATTTCAGTCCATTCGGATAAGAATTGCGCCTTGTAGGGGCTCAAGAAGCAAAATCGGGAAATCGGTTTATATGGGAGCCGTATAAAGCTGTAGATCTGTTCATACCATATTAGACACGTATATTGAAGGTCATGTGAGAAGCCGTGGTACAAAATTTCTGCCAAGTCGGATGCGCCCCCTAGAGGCTCAAGGGGGCGCCATATAAACCAGATCGGTTTATATGGCAGCAATATTAGGTTATGAACCGATTTAAACCATACTTCACACAGTTATTGGAAGTGATACCAAAGCACTACGTGCGAAATTACGGCCAAATCGAATAAGAATTGCGCCCTCTAGAGGCTCAAGAAGTCAAGACCCAAGATCGGTTTTTATGGCAGCTATATCAGGTTATGAACCGATTTAAACCATACTGAGCACAGTTGTTGGAAGCGATACCAAAACTCTACGTGCGAAATTACAGCGAAATCGAATAAGAATTGCGCCCTCTAGAGGCTTAAGAAGTCAAACCCAAGATCGGTTAAATGGCAGCTACATCAAAACATGGATCGATTTGGCCCATTTACAATCCCAACCGACCTACACTAATAGAAAGTATTTGTGCAAAATTTCAAGCGCCTAGCTTTACTCCTTTGAAAGTTAGCGAGCTTTTGACTGACAGAGTTCGACTTAAAAAGTCATGACGATTAAGAATTTATATACTTTATGGGGTCTTAGACGCATATTTCGAGGTGTTACAAACAGAATGATGAAATTAGTATACCCCAATCCTATGGTAGAGGGTATGCAAAATTCCAGATCTTTGATGTATTGGGTTGCCCAAAAAGTAATTGCGGAGTTTTTTCAAAAGAAAGTAAATGCATTTTTAATAAAACTTAGAATGAACTTTAATTAAATATACTTTTTTACACTTTTTTTCTAAAGCAAGCTAACAGTAACAGCTGATAACTGACAGAAGAAAGAATGCAATTACAGAGTAACAAGCTGTGAAAAAATTTGTCAACGGCGACTATATGAAAAATCCGCAATTACTTTTTGGGCAAACCAATAATTGTTCCGATTTAGGCGAAATTTTGTTTGCAATGTTATGGTAACGAAAATACAATAACTCGAATTTAAAAAAAAAAATTGTGGTCAAGCTACCTGGAGGAATGCCCCTCCCAAGCGGTCATGTTTACTAATCGTTACAATATGAATATTAAATGAAAGATATTTGCAAGCCTGTAATAGAAATTGGCCCCAAGTGTCTTATTTCACACTATGACCCTTTTTCTATCCTTAGTGTAGCGGATCCATAACTTTGTAGAAACTAGACTTCTAAGAAAAGTTAGCACAAAAAGAGAAAAACTAAATATTCCATCTATTTCAAACATTTAGAATGCTTAAAGGGCAAATAATGAAATTTTCTCAATCAAACTGAATCAAACCCAAGTCTCGTTTCTTGGCACATGCAATACACACACACGCACACACTGCTACACATCATAGGAATATCTTCATCATATTAATCCCACCCCCTTGCGTTGGCAGCTTTTTTATCACTCTTACCCAGACAAAGCAGCATAGTTACACGTTTTCCTAATCATAAGCCTCTAAGATTATGATGTGAATGTTTTTGTGACACAAAATGATGAAGTTGTGAAAAATGCTTCTTCAAAGGGTCGTCGTCGTTGTCTAAAAATGTTTGCCAACAACAAGAAAGTATCGATTCAATGAATAAATGGCAATTCAAGAATTTTGTGTATTCATTTCCAACGATAAAGTGACAAAATTGCTAAACTTTGTCCTTCCGCAAACTTCAGTTTCACTCTCTCTTTCCTTCTCTCTCTCTCTCTCTCTCTCTCTCCGTCTCTGTCTTTGTATTACGAATTTAGTTTTAGTTAAATATTTGTATAATAGGGATTATTAAACTTCAGCTTCTGTTTTTAGGGATCAAAAAAAATTAAATTAAGATAATGACATAGCAAACTTAATAATTAAGGTAAGCTAGCAACACTAGAAGGGAGTTAAACAGAGTTAATAAAATAAAAGAAAATTTAAAATAAACTATTATTTTAAATAACAGAAGACGTGCAGTGGGGTTAAGGTTTAAATTTTTAAACTCACCTCCATGGGAAGAGAAATGGACTTTATTTTTATACTTATCACCATTGGATGGGGTATACTAAACTAGTCATTCCGTTTGTAACACCTCGAAATAATCGTCTAAGACCCCATAAAGTCGATAAATTCTTGATCGTCTCGACGTTATGAGTCTGAGATCTAGCAATATCCGTCCGTCCGTCTTTCGAAATTACGATAGCGGTCGAATGCGTAAGGCTAGCCGATAGAAATTTTGCACAGATACTTACTATTGATGGGCCATATCAGTGCAGATTTAGATATATCTCCCATATAAACCGATCTCCCGATTTGACTTCTTGAGCCCTTACAAGTCGCAATTTTTGTCCGATTTGGCTGAAAATTTGCATAAACTGTTCTGTTATAACTTCCAATAACTGTAACTAGTACGGTCCAAATCAGTCTATAACATGACATAGCTCTCATATAAACCTATCTCCCGATTTGAAGTCTTGTGCCCTTGCCCACATGAAATTTTGCATGTGATGTTCTGCTATGACTTCTAACAACTGTGACTAGTACGTTCCAAATCGGTCTATAACCTGATATAGCTCCATATAAACCGATCTCCCGATATGACTTCTTGAACCTTTACAAGCCGCAATTTTTATTCAATTTAGCTAAAATGTTGTATGTGGTGTTTCATTATGACTTCCAACAAGTTTGCTAAGTACGGTCCAAATCGGTCTATAACCTGGTATAGCACCCATATAAACCGATCTCCCGATTTGACTTCTTAAGTCCTTACAAGCCGCAATTTTTTGTCCGATTTGGCTGAAATTTTGCGTGTGGTGTTCTGTTAAGACTTCCAACAACACTACCAAATACGTTCACAATAAGCCTATAACCTGATATAGCTCCCATGTAAACCCATCTCTCGATCATCCTTGTTCGGTTTTAGAAGCTTTAATTTTCGCTGGTTTGACAGAAGTATGGTATATAGAATAAAATTATGCCCTTCATCGAAATTTATTTTGTATACATTTTTAGTAGAATCCATGGTGGTGGGTTCCCAAGATTCGGCCCGGCCGAACTAAGCACGCTTTTATTTGTTGTAGTTTTTTCCTTTGGGAAAGAGATCTAAATCTACCCATTAATTTCGAAAAGGAGTTCAAAATTTTGTCTTTTCTTTGGGAAAGAGCACTAAAGACTATGTTTCCTTTCGGAAATAGTGCTAAAATAACCTTTCCTACGGGAAAAGTAGTAAAACTAACCTTTTCTTTGGGATATATTACCATAACTAGCCTATCCATGGTTCCCAAAGGGTACTTAAACAGTGACACTTAATCTACCCTTTCCTATGTCTTTACCAAAGCTACCCTTTCCCTTGTAAAAGGGTACCAAAATAACCCTTTTCCTAGTTATCGGGTACCAAAGCTACCGTTTCCCTTGTAATAGGGTACCATAGCTACCCTTCCCCTTGTAATAGGGTACCAAAGCTAACATATCCCTGGGATAGAGTACCAAAGCTACCATTTCCTTTGAAATAGGGTACCAAATCTACCCTGGGGTAAGGTGCAAAAGCTACTTTTACCCCTGTGGTAGGGTACCAAAGCTACCATTACCCATGGAGAAGGGTACCAAAGTTACCATTACCCATGGAGAAGGGTACCAAAGCTACCCCCCCCGCCCCCCCTGTGGGATAGAGTACCATAGCTATCCTTACACTTGGGGTAGGGTACTAATGCTACCCTTACCACTGGGGTAGGGCACAATGTTACCCTAACACCTAGGATATGGCACCAAAGCTACCCTTACCTTTGGGGTAGCGTACCAAAGCTACCCTTACCCCTGGGGTAAGGTACCAAACCTACCTTTACCTACTTTTCCCATATTGGGCCTTATGCGCACTTCCTCTTGGGAAAGGGTAACAAAACTACCTTTATTTTTAGGCTAGGGCACCAAAACTACCCTTTTCCTTGGGATAGGGTACCAAAACTTTCCTTTCCCTTGGAATAGGTTACCAAAACTACCCTTTCACTTGGGATAGGGTACTAAAACTATCCTTTCCCTTGGAATAGGGTAGCAAACTTACCCTTTTCCTTGGGATATGGTAGCAAAACAACCTTTTCCCTTAGGATAGGCTACCAAAACCACCCTTTCCCTTGGGATAGGGTTCCAAAACTACCCTTTTCCTTGAGATAGGGTACTCTTTCTCTTTAGATAGGGCAACAATTCTAACCTTTCCCTTAGGATAGGGCACCAAAACAACACTTTCCCTTGGGATAGGGTACCAAAACTATCCTCTCCCTTGGGAGAGGGTACTCAAATTACCCTTTTCCTTCGGATAGAGTAGAAAAACTACCTATTCCTTTGGGATGAGGTACCAAAACTACATTTTCCCTTGGGATAGGGTACAAAAAGTACCCTTTCCCTTGGGATAGGGTACAAAAAGTACACTTTCCCTTGGGTTAGGGTACAAAAAGTACCCTTTCCCTTGGAATAGGGTACAAAAAGTACCCTTTCCCTTGGGATAGGGTACAAAAAGTACCCTTTCCCTTGGGATAAGGTACAAAAAGTACCCTTTCCCTTGAGAAAGGATAGCAAAACTACCCTTTCCTTTAGGATAGTGTACCAAAACTGTCCTTTCCCTTGGGGTAGTGTACCAAAAGTACCCTTTTCCTTGGGATAGCCATATACCAAAACTTCCATTTCCCTTGGCATAGGGTTCTAAAACTATCCTTTCATTTGCAATGGAATACCAGAACTAACCTTTTCCTTGGGATAGGGTAGCAAACCTACCCATTCCTTTGGAATGGGGTGCCAAAACTACACTTTCCTTTGGGATAGGGTACCAAAAATTATTCTTTCCTATAGGATAGGGTACCAAAAGTGCCTTTCCCATGGGATAGGGTAACAAAACTACTTTTTCCATTGAGATAGGGTGTCAAAACTACCCTGTCCCTTGGGATAGGGTAGCAAAACAATCCTCTCTCATGGGAAAGGGTATCAAAACTACCCTTTCCCTTGGGATAGGGTACCAAAACAACCCTCTCTCATGGGATAGGGTATCAAAACTACCCTTTCCCTTTGATGTTGATGAGCATTAATCTTTCGTTTTTGATCCATCTCGGAACTATCTGCCATATATCTTCCACACCACAAATTTCCTCAGGCTAAACGCAATATTAGCTGCACCTTTTCCAAAATATATCTGAAAAGGCTGTAAAATCAGCTTTGCTTTCACACCGGCTTGCAAATAGTGTAAACAGCATCGATCCCGAGATTTTGATTCAAGCTAGTCAATGGATCATCTTGAGTTCACTTATGCATAGTTTCCTATAATACCAATGCCCTACATGTCTGTGGGTTGCCCAAAAAGTAATTGCGGATTTTTCATATAGTCGGCGTTGACAAATTTTTTCACAGCTTGTGACTCTGTAATTGCATTCTTTCTTCTGTCAGTTATCAGCTGTTACTTTTAGCTTGCTTTAGAAAAAAAGTGTAAAAAAAAGTATATTTGATTAAAGTTCATTCTAAGCTTTATTAAAAATGCATTTACTTTCTTTTAAAAAATCCGCAATTACTTTTTGGGCAACCAATTCATCCAGTAGATCGTCCTTAAACAAAATTTCTCCTTCCCATTAAACTTCCTTCTGTAGCAGCAGACGAAAAACTACTTCGAGAGTTTTAACTCTGTTTTTTTTTTTATAGGACAATAGCTGAACCCATCTTTTTTGGGGTCTTTCTCAATCCATATCCTGTTGTTAAATTTTATATTTTCCTAATTGACCTCTCCATGTTCTGAGTAATAGGTATAAGGGGAATGCTACTTATTCCCTTTGTATATTCGTCACCATATTTGAAGGTATGCTAACTTCTTCTGTTTGTATCTCATTGACATATTGATCGGAGACCCTTTATTGCATGATTTTTAAGTCAATTCTAGCATACCCTTCCGACCGTAGATCTGTCCTGATATGACTTCAGAGGCTTACTCTGAGTATTGCAAAATGCAGTATTGTTAATGAACGTTCCATTAAGAAACATGGGGGGAGGATACTTCTGTCATATCAATGTGTGCTATCAGTCATATCAAAGTTTAACATCAATGATGAGGCACCTCTTTATTATTGTCAAGTCGGAATGGCGTGCCACAGAGCGACATAGATTAAGCTTATTTCCTTACCTAAGGAAGTAGTATCTCAAATGTCGCCAAAACTAGCACTGGAAACTATTCGCCGGCCATGACAAGTCGGTTGATACGAATTCAAAGAGCATGCTGCTGAAAGACACCACTTCTTTGAGAAATTATCTATCCTGAAGGATTGGAAGACCATCGTAGCGCGGAGGTTGGCATATCCGCCTATGACGCTGAATGCCTGGGTTCGAATCCTGGCGAGACCATCAGAAAAAATTTTCAGCAGTTGATTTCCCCTCCTAATGCTGGCAACATTTGTAAATTACTAAGCCTTGTAAAATTTCTCTCCAAAGAGGTGTAACACTGCGGCACGCAGTTCAGACTCGGCTATAAAAAGGAGGCCCTTTATAATTGAGTTTAAACTTGAATCGGACTGCACTCATTGATATATGAGAAGTTTGCCCCTGTTCCTTAGTGAAATGTTCATGGACAACATTTGCATTTTGAAGGCCCTACAAAAGTTATCCGGGTTTGTGAGACATTCTGACTTTCAGAGTCATGATCATACTAACCTATGCTTCACTACCTTCATTTCATGTTTGTTTCGTGTCGTTTCGAAGAAAACACTATTTATGTTCCAACTTATACTGTACAGAATAATTTTTTCTCAAAAAATGTGCCTTTTCTGTTAAAAATTTTGTTGCATGGTGTAATCCCTTTTTGAATTCGCATTTTTTCCCCAGCATTGAGTTGCCATTAAAATTCCTTAGTTTTTTTGCTATGCGTATGGCTTTCCCATGGATGTCCATGGACGCATTCTTCTTTTTTTTCCAGAATACAACCGTCCATATTTTTAATGGCTTTATCAAGGTAAAGTTTAATTCTATTTTAATCCGGTGGATAGGACAACATCAGCATATAAATACATCCAATTTTAACCCACGCGCAAGCACACGCGCCTTCACACTCCACACACACACACACCCACATAGCGTTTCCCACAAAATACTCTACATACAATACATATATATCGATATAAATCTGCTCGAACAATGGCCAATATAGTACCCACAAGTCCTTGGACATGTGCTTTATTTAGACAATTTTTGTCTATTTAGACATTACAAATTTCCAATTTTTCCTAAGCTGCAGCAAGGATAATAAGGATGATGGAGAAAATTTAAATTTGATGCTGCTGTATTTTGGCAAAATAAAGGCAGGGAGAGACAAAGAGAGGGCGAGAGAGAGAGAGACAGAGGTTGTTAGTAGGCGTTTGAGTGTGAGGGTTTCCAAGCAGAAAGCTTAAGCATAAGATTAAAAGAGGTAGTCGTTGAAATAGCAGAAGTTTATGTCGCCCTCCTTCTCCCAACTTACTTTACCCCTGGGCTAGGCCATCGATTTTCATAGAAGGTTCACAAAGGTGATGGATGATAATGATGTATTCCATGGTCAATGTGTTCTTTACTTTCACTTTTGCTGGAGGACTTAAATTAGACATCTGTCCCATGTTTTTTTCCTTTTTGCTTGTGCCCGGGTTTTTGTTTTTTGGAAACCAATGTGATTTATAAAAGCAAAACATCATAGATTTTTATCTTAATTTACATGGGATGATGGAAAAAAGGATTGTGCGAACGAAAAATCAAACAACAAATGCATCCTTGTTTTATTATTCACATTGACATCCGATCAATTTGTTGTGGGGGCGAAAAAAAAAATCAAACACAAATCATTGTGACGCAATTTGCCCTAGAGCATCCATGATGATGGCTAATTAATAATATGCTAATGATAATTGTAATGGGTGGGGATACTTTTGACAGCATTGTCATCAAAAAGAATTTAAATCCTTTTTTGCTAGCTGAAACATATCAATAATGCTTTTTAACTGATAGGAATTTAACCTTGCAGTACATGTAGGCGTATAATTTTTTCATATGCGAATTTAATCACGTATACGCACCATTGTAATGACAGTGATGTCAACTTGTGTAGTTTAGCAAAAGTAGCTAAGAATTTCATCAAAATTCATTGAAAAATTATCAAAAACTGTGAATGTTTAAACTTTTCTATTTATGAATTTTTAACTATATTATTTTATTTTTTTATGTAAATTTTTTGGTAAAACAAAATAAAATTAAATAAACTGAAAAAAATAATAAAAATTAAAACGAAATAAAACTAAATTAAAGATTTTCTTCAAAATTGTCACTTTTTTATCATACAGATTTAAAATCCTTTTTCAATAATCGGCAAAGACATTTAACAGCCATAAAATGAAAATGGCGGTACAAGCAGGGTTACCGTTGAGATTTTTGAAAAGTCTCAAAAAAGGGAATTTTTTTCGAAAAAGGATATTTTTTCAAAAAAGGATATTTTTTTCAAAAAATGGTTAAAAACTTTTTTAGTATGATCATCTTGTTTGACCTTTTTATATTGAGGTTGGGGAGACCATCGAAGCTCTAGAGGTAAAAACGTCCACCTTTGACAAGGGATCAAATCCCGGCGAGAACATCAACAAAAATTTCAGAGGTGGTTATCCCCTCCTCTTGCTGGGGGCACTTGTGAAGTATTAAGCTTAGTTGATTAGACGTGTAAACTTGCCATGTGGTGTCGCTCTGTGACAAGCCGTTTGGATTTGGCAACAAAAAGTATTCCCTTATCCTTAAGCTTAACTAGTATCGGAAACTCCTTAATATGAGAGAAGTATCCTCGCTGTTTCTAAATGCAATGTTCATGGACAAATTTGCATACTGACGTTACCATTCATTGGAGAAGATTCGGGAAATTCTTTTAGGGGGTAATTTCGGTTGGTCAACATTTCTGGGCGCGGAATCAAGTGTGACATTTGATTTAGCTTTAGCTTGTTTCCAATAATTCCTGCAGATTTAATTCGAACGAATCGAATACGAAGATGTTAGTAGATTTGACAGTGAACACTATGTCATTACAAGGCACAAAAAGTGTAAACAAAGAACAACTAAAGCAAAAATTAAAAAAGGGTACTGATTAAAAGGTCTCACAAAAAGGTTCAAGGTTTTAACAAGTAAATGCGTGCTAAGTTCGGCCGGGCCGAATCTTATATACCCTCCCCCATGGATCGCATTTGTCGCGTTGTCCTCCCGGCATATTTTCTTAGGCAAAAAAAAGGATAAAAGAAAAGATTTGCTCTGCTATTAGAGCGATATCAAGATATGGTCCGGTTCGGACCACAATTAAGTTATATGTTGGAGACCTGTGTAAAATGTCAGCCAATTCGAATAAGAAATGCGCCCTTTGGGGCCTCAAGAAGTAAAATAGAGAGATCGATTTATATGAGAACTCTATCAGGCTATAGACTGATTCAGACCATAATAAACACATATGATGGTCATGAGAGGAGGATTTCAGGCAAATCGGATAATAATTGCGCCCTCTAGAAGCTCAAGAAGTCAAGTCCCTAGATCGGTTTGTATGACAGCTATATCAGGTTATGGACCGATTTGAACCATACTTGGCACAGTTGTTGAATATCACAACAAAACACGTCGTGTAAAATTTCATTCCAATCGGATAAGAATTGCGCCCTCTAGAGGCTCAAGATGTCAAGACCCAAGTTCGGTTTATATGCCAGCTATATCAGGTTATTGGCCGATTTAAACCATACTTAGCTCAGTTGTTGGAAGTCATAGCGAAACACGTCGTGCAAAATTTCATTCCAATCGGATAAGAATTGCGCCCTCTAGAGGCTCAAGAAGTCAAGACCCCAGATCGATTTATGCAGCAGCTATATAACAACATGGACCGATATGGCCCATTTACAATCTCAACCGACCTACACCAATAGGAAGTATTTGTGCAAAATTTCAAGCGGCTAACTTTACTCCTTTGACAGACAGACGGACGGACGGACATGGCTAGATCGACATATAATGTCACGACAATTAAGAATATATATACTTTTTGAGGTCTCAGATGAATATATCGAGCAGTTACAAACAGAATGACGAAATTAGTATACCCCCATCCTGTGGTGGTGGATATAAAAAAGGGTTTAAATCACCCTTAAGGGTCACAGTGGTAACGCTGGGTACAAGCATACGTATACTTTCTTGTTTTCTACCATTATCAGTATGTATACGCACCATACGCATGACAGTGATGTCTACTTAAGCTGTTATGATTTAATTGAGCGATTATGAAGTAGCAGCAAGCTCTATAAAATGTTTAAACAAAACGCCAGCGAAATCGATTAATAAGCTTTGCCTTTACTTGCTTAAAGCGGGAGATAATTACATTAGACAGGTACACGTGTGCATATATCAGAGTATGGTCTGATCTAAACAAAATGTCGAGTACAATCCATTATTCCAAATTTCAATGTAATCTGATTATAGGTGCACCTTTTATGAGTTCAAGGTCGTTCTTATTGTTGTTGTAGCAGTTTGTTGTGTTCTATCTTTCGTCTGCTGGATTCTGTTGAGTATCCAGATCCAGGAACTGTGCGAATAATATAGGGTGCGTCCAAAGGGCTCTGGGTCTGAGTCGAGCGGATCTGGCTGGCCAGTTAAAGTTAGGTGAGATGTGTCGTGTGGTCCTTGGTCAGAATCGGGACATACATCCTGCATGTCGGCATCAATCCTAACTCCGGCTGCATCTGCCGGATTTTAATTGAGCCGGACCACTCTGGTTTACCTAGGGAGTTCAATTTATTCAGATGCAATGGGAGGCAGTCGGTATACGGTTTCTCTCTTGTAGCGCTGAACCTCAAGCTCAATATTATGTACAATATGTATCTATCCCCAAGATAATGATTTGGATGATCTCTGCGATAACAGCCCAAAATGTATTGCTGAGACAGCATGTAGTTATGTCTGTTATGGAGGATAGGTAGAGGTTAAAATATCACGCAGCCTCGGGAACTCTCTGTTTCACTCTATGAGTTTCGACTTTTTATCCCTAAATTCCACAGATAATTCGCGACCCAGCGTTTCGGGCCTGGCTGGAGGGACGTGTCCTCAAATAGTTTGACATGGCTGAGCGTGTCGAATGTCTTCGATAGGTCCAGAGTCAAGAGGACCGTCCTATCACATGGCCTGGGCTGATTGAAGCCTCGGCAAATGTGTGCGTTGACGGCATGCAAAGCAGTTATTGTGCACTGCAGTCTTCGAAATCCATTCTGATGACAGGCGAATCGAAATTCTCCAACGAGGCTCGGAAGGAGTAGTACCTCAAGCGTGTTGGCTACTGGTGATAGAAGGGAGATCTGGCTGTACAACTCCCCCACACTCGGGTCCTTTTCAGGATTCGGTAGCGATATCACTCTGCCCATCTTTCAGACATCGGGAACTATAAGAGTGTTCAAAGACAGGTTGAGGACAGTTGTAAGGTACTCAACTCCAGGTGGATCCAGATTCTTCAGTGTAGAAATTTCGTTGGGGCCCAACACCTTGGTTGGGGCCCAATGCCATGGATGACGTAACTTCGCCCACGATAAATTACGATGGGTGTCCTTTGCTCGGATACGTCGAATAGCTCTCCTCCTACCCCTATCACTTTCGGGATGCACAATAAATTGACGGTTGAACAACCTGGCGCATCTATTCGGATCAGTCACAGTTATGTCGCCAAAAGCGACTGAGTTCCTGTCATCCCGTCTATCGGGGAAATCGGAATTTCCACTCGCCAACTAGCACATTCGGGGGGCGTGTCAGTTCCAAGCGGCGATTGGTGTACTCTCTGAAGCGATCTTCAGCTTTCTTTTAATTGATAACCGTCCGTCGCTTAGGGGATATGCAGTCGGGTCTTCGGTCGATGTGGAGAATTATGGGGAGGTGGTCTGATCCCAAAAAAATTACGACTTGCCAGGATATGACACTCAGGAGATCAGGGGTTGTAATGAAAATGTCTGGCGAGCTGCTGCATCTGCTCTTAATCCTAGAGGGGCCATCCTCATTGACCGTGCAAAACGTGGAGCTATTTATCTGCTCTGCCAATGCCCCACTGGTCGTTACCTAGGGGCGAATGCCATGAAACGTGATGCGATTTAAAGTCTCCTAAAACCAGATGATTGTGGCCAGATAGTAGCCCACTTATATCGGTATTGTAAGCTTGGCCATTCATTGGATAATCTCGTCGATCTTGCCTCTCAGACTTTTACAATTCAATTGCAAAAAAGATACACTTCCCGGCACTGGGCTGGCAGCAGGGATGCTGCTGTTGCGTATATTACCGTAAGGGAGAGTTCGTGGGGTCACATAGTCCGACGACGAGGAAGCCGAAGGCGACGACGACAATACTTGTGACCCACAGCTGTCTATGTTCGAACAGCGTCTTACAACATATTCAGTGTAACTATATTCCCGTAGTGGAGCAAGGCCAAAGCAAGATCGAAAATGTACCCACTTACACCTCACCCACCGATGATGGAGACGGTTCTGGCAAAACGAACAGAACTAGGATCCGTGGTTCTTTTTTTTCCCGGCACGGATCTGAACCGTGCGGAAATGGCACTCTGGAATGTACTTCTTCCATGACATTTTTTTTTTTTTTTTTTTTTTTTTTTTTTTTTTTTTTTTTTTAAGCAAATTTATTGAATAGGTATCATGCTTAAAGTAATACTACAACTAGTCTCTAATTACAAAGTGACTAACTAGTAGTTTTGATGCAGACGTACTAAAAAATAATTGGGTAATTAGATTAACCTAATACAAAATATTTGAATTAAGATAATTTATTTCTATTACGTAATATGCTATCTATCTTCTATCCTGTGAAGCGTGTTAACAAATCATGGGGTTTGAATCGTTGCAGTCTTCTGAATTGATTAGAATAATCGAGCAGCTTTAGGGCCTCAGGGTTAGTATGTTGCTGGAGCCGCATTGCATGTTTCTGAGCATGGTTAGAGATTTCCTCTTTTACAGTTTTCATTTTAAGATCTCGATGTAAGTCACTATTTCGGACAAACCATGGTGCATTGACAGCTGATCTCATTGCTTTATTTTGGAACCTTTGTATTTTTTCTATATTACTGTTTGAAGCACATCCCCAAAGTTGTATGCCATATTGCCACAGAGGTTTTAGCGTCTGTTTGTAGATCAGAAGTTTGTTGTCCGTTGATAAGACTGAGTTTCTTCCAATTAGCCAGCTTAAGTTACGGTATTTTATATCTAGCTCATCCCTCTTTTTATTAATATGATCTTTCCATGTTAACTTTGAATCTAGGGTAAATCCTAAGTACTTTGCGGAGTTTGCTACTGGTATTTGCTCAGAGTTTAAGTATAATGGTGTATTTCTAGTGTGTACCTTGGAAAAATCCACGTGAACTGATTTATTACTATTTAGTTTTAGTCCCCACTCTTTGGTCCAATTAGATATATTGTTTAAGGCAGATTGCAAGCAAGTTATTGATTCTTTTGAGCTTGAACCTGAAGACATCAAGACCGTATCATCAGCAAAAGTTCCTATGAAACAGTTTTCGTTTAGAGGCATATCATAAGTATAGATAAGATATAAAATAGGGCCTAGGATACTGCCCTGTGGGACTCCTGAGAGTATGGGGTGCAGTTCGGAATATTCATTTTCGTACCGTACCCTGTAGTATCGATCTCTCAGATACGATGTGAGGATATCGCTATAATTTTCAGGAAGCAGCATTCTGAGTTTGTTTATAAGTCCATTATGCCAGACGCCGTCAAACGCTTGAGAGATATCTAAAAATACAGCTGAACAAACCTTCTTATTTTCGAATGCCTTTTCAATGGTATCGGTAACTCTGTGAACCTGTTCAATAGTAGAGTGCTTCTTTCGGAATCCAAATTGGTGATTGGGTATTATATGCCTTGTCGAGACAATTGACTCCAGCCTTTTGCAGAAAAGCTTTTCGAAAAGTTTTCCAATTACCGGAAGAAGAGATATTGGTCTGTATGATTTGGGGTCATGCGGATTTTTCCCTGGCTTTTGTACCATCACTATTTCGGCAACTTTCCAACAGGTTGGTATGTATTTATGTGTTAAAACAGCATTCATAATAGTCGTTAATCTAACAAAGCCATGGTAAGGTAATTGTTTTAAGACATCTCCTTTTATAAGATCGAATCCTCCAGACTTTTTGTTTTTTAATTGTTGCACTGCATTCCATACTTCTTTAATTGTAATTTTTTCAAATGGTTCAAAGGAAGTATCTCGATAAGAATTATTGTTATTGTTGGTAATTATTGGTGACGGATTTGAAAAGGTAGATCTTAAAACGTGGGCGAATGTATTTGCTTTTTCGATATCGCTTTTTGCCCATTGGCCGTTATGATTTAAGATTGCAACTTTTTGTTGTGTTGGTCTATGTTTATTCTTTGCAGCTTTCCATAGGGAGTAATTAGAATAGATGGTTGGATTTAAATTTGCCAAGTAATTGTGAAAGGTTTGATTGTTGTGTTTTTTTGTCAATCTGCTCAGGTTTTTTGTAGCACAGTTTAACCTTCTTTTGTCCCGTGGCGATCGTGTTATTTGCCATTTTTTCCTTAATTTTCTTTTCTCTTTTATTTTATTTAAAATATATTGGGGGTATGCCGTTGCACCTTGGGGGATAATTACCTTCGGTGTACTATTCCAAGCAGCTAATTGAATTATTTTTGTGAAAACGTCTACTTCTTCTTCGATGTCTTCCTTGCTATTAATGGGTGAATGCTTAACTGAGTTCGTAATGAGATGTTTAAAATAGTCCCAGTCTGTATACTTATTAGTTAAGACGGCGCAGGATTGTTTAACATTAGGTTGGCTCGAATACGTCAGATAAATCGGAGAGTGATCAGAACTTAGTTCATGACCTTCTTCTATTATAAGTTTGGTTCGTTCGATTTTTCTAGTTACAAAAAAATCGATCACGTCAGGAATTTTCGAGATATCTGTGGGCCAATAAGTAGGTTTGCCAGTTGAAATTACTGCACAACCCGTATGCTGCAGTGCACGGTAGAGTTCTTTGCCCTTAGGCGTAGTTAGTCTAGAGCCCCACTGGATATTCTTCGCATTGAAGTCACCTCCCATCATAAACTTATGTTTGTGTGCGTTAATAAGTTCTTCATACTGTTTGGATTTTATGTTGTGCCTCGGTGGACTATATACAGATGTTATAGATAACGGAGATTTGTCTACTATAATTGTAACCGTTGTAGCTTGAAATTCCTGTACACCTATCTTATTTTCGAGCCAATGCTCGATCGAGCTTTTAACAATGACCGCGCTCCCTCCTCTTGAGTTATTACTGGGGTGAACTGTGTGGTATATATCATAATTTTTTAACTTTAGGTAGGAGTCTTTGACAAAGTGTGTTTCGCTTATAAGACACACGTCGATATTTTTTTCTATTAATAAGAATTCTAATTCGTTTTTATGCCTCAGTAGACCGTTTGCATTCCATTGCATCACTTTTAACATTGATAACATTACGTTTGTATAAGTGTACCAAAGAAATTTTCTTCTAGTATGCTTAAACGCATGTCTAATGATTTATTGAAGGATTCAATGGCTTCTAATTTAGACAAGATTTTGCTAAGTGTGTTTTCGTAATTGGGCTTACTTGCGTTTGCTTGCTGTGTACTATTTAATTTCGTTGCTGCAGAGTATGATTGACTTGGACGTTGTTGTTGCGGTTGAATTCTTTGTGGAATTGATACTGTATTGGCGGAAGTGCACGGGATTGCTTGTGAGAGATTTTCGACTGGCTGAGGTTGCAGGGTTTTCTGTAATTTCTGTTTATGGTTGCGCAGTTTTTGTAGTTCTTTAGCTACGATACAGCCTCTATAGCTTGCCGGATGTTGCTCACCGCAGTTACAACATTTAGGAAGGAACACAGTAGGTTTTTCGCAGTTTTTTGTTTCATGTTTGCCGGCACATCTGGCACATCTAGGTTGTTTCGAGCAATAATTCTTCGTATGTTTGTAACCTTGACAGTTCTTACATTGTGGGATGTGTTTTGGTAATTTTATTGTTTCAATTTTAACAACAGTATTTAAAATATGTTTTATTTTATAAATACTATCTAAGTTTTCAGTAGGATCAAAACTTAGGATAAAAATATCTAGCGGATCTTTTGTGTAGAAGTGGGTCTTATTGAAAGCATTCAAAATTTTGAAACCTTGAGCTTTCAAGTCCGAAATAATTTCGATGGGGTCGCATGTATGGTGTAGATTCTTTGCAATAACGCGAATAGGTCTTTCATGCTTATTTTCAAAGGAATGCCATGGAATATTAGCCTCATTGAGGGCTTTTGTGACTTCTCTGTAGTCATTGACTTCAAAGGTAGATATTTTTTGGGAGTGTTTGTTTATTTGCTTTGCAATGAAGCCTTTCACTGCTTTAGGTTTAATTATATTACGAAGTTCTCCGAAATTTTCGACAGCACTTACTATAATAGGTGGTGGGCGAAGTGGCCTTGTGGGGGGCCTTGGCTCGGCGGTTTCCGCATTCTCTGGTGTTTTAGCAGGCATCTCTTGGACTGCTGGTGTAGTAGAGACTTCATCGTCAGTTTGCTGTGTCAGGGTATTGGACCTTTTCTGGCTCTTCTTCTTTTTCTTGAGGATCCATTCAGTTTCCCTAGCTAATTCCTCCTCGTCCGTTAGGTACACGGTTGGCTGGACAACATTATTTTCGGCATGGACGCCTGTATTTTCGCTAGAATCTTCCATATTTATTACATCTTCATTGATAGAGAGGTTCTGGTTTGCTGTTTGAATTTCCGCAAACTGTGCTCTTAGGGATACATTTTCCTGGTGGAGTTGATTACAAACATTCTCCAGTGTTTTAACTTTTTCCAAGAGCTCTACATTAATTTGCTCGAGCTCTTTAAGTTTAGAAACTCTGAAACAGCTAATGCTATTTCTTGGAGTGGCGGAGGACGAAGTGTCCTCCATTTCCCCTATTACTTTCAAAATAACTGCCAAATACTTTGGTGGTTATATATGGCAATGCTGTTCATTGTATCATATGGTAAACTGTGATACGAACTTGGCAGCACTGTCGTTGCCCCTATTATGGGAGACACGAACAGATGATTTGTTTTGTGCTGAATATAATTGTCTGTCCCTGTTGTTTATCGTAAAAATATATATTTACTTTTGCCAATAGTTTTCTGTTTTGTGACAAAATGTTTTATATATTGTAAATTATTCACGACACACCAGGTGCACAGCTTCACGTCCAGGTAATCACCCGCGGCGCGAACTAATTGTGATTGGGTGTTAAGTGATCTAACAATTCAGGTTTGTGGTAAAAAACTTGAAAAAAGCAGGAGCACGGTAAAACGAGTACGAACGTGAATAACACTCTCCCCATGACATGACAAGAAAGGATGAACACGTACACTGAGGCGGCAACCCTTGCCACCACTTTCTGACCTTTTTGTTGTTGAAGCCACATTTGCACATGGAGGTAGCGAGCTTCGTCAAGCAACTATAGGTGAGAAGGCTCGTTTCTGTCCATAGAACCAATCGCCGCGGGAATATGATGTTCCGTAGTTATTAAAAGGTGCTAAAAACTCGCCTTGTTTTATCAGCCAAATCGGATAAAAATGTTTCCCTCTAGAGTCTCAAGAAGTATAATCGGGAGAACGGCTTATATAGGAGCTATATCAGGTGGTGAACCCATTTATGCCATTTCAGCCAAATCGATTGTTAATTACGCCCTCTAGCGGATCATGAAATGAAGATGCGAGATCGGATTATCGGATCGGAGCTATAGCGGAGATGTTAGAAGTTCAAACAAAACAATTCATGTTAAATTTCAGTCAAATCGGAAAATAGTGGCGCCCTTTAGCGGCTCAAGAAGTCAAGATTTGAAACCGGTTTATATGGGAGCTTTATCAGGTTGTTAACCAATTTGAACTATACTTGGTAAAATTGTTGATGGTCAAACCAAAACACTTCGTGCAAAATTTCATCAAATTCGGATAAAAGTTGCGCCCTCTTGCGGCTGATGAATGCAAGATTCGAGATCGGTTTATATAGGAGCTATATCAAGTTATGAACCGATTTGGGCCATACTTGGCCGAGTTGTTGAAAGTCAAAATAAAACAAATCGGATAAGTATTGCGCCCTCTAGAGGCTTAAGAAGTCAAGATCCGTTATCGGTTTATATGACATATCAAGTACCTGTCTTTGAAAGCTAGCGGTCTTTCGACAGACAGACAGAAGGAAAGACGGACATGGTTAAATCCATGTTGGGCCTCAGATCAATATTTCGATGTGTTACAAACGGAATGACAAAGTTAGTATGCCCCCATCCTATGGTGAAGGATATAAAAATAAAATATTATGATGAAAAATTACTTTTGTTGTTTTTTGTTAAGTATGAAGATAGATTTTATGGACTATATGCTTAGGCTAAAAAACTGATTTGTACACAATTTTATGGCACTCAAAGAAGAAATGCGGAACACACGGACAAATAGACAAACATACAAACAGGCAGACAGCTCTTCTCTTCGAAGCGTTGCAAACAAACGCACAAAGTTATTGTACTCTTTTCCACAGTTGCGGTATAGAGTAGAATTATTTTAATTTTTCCCGGACCATTTATTTGCACCTTTCTTTAAATTTAAGTTTGAATTTCTACTTTTTTCCAGTGTACCAATATCCACATTCCGCTATGTTTCAAGAATAAATGCCAAATGCAGCTCTGCAAAAGCTTTTTCTTGTAATTGCTGAATGCATTCCCCAAAATATCTTCAAAGAGCAAAGAAAAAAACACAAAGCTTTTTTACAGTTCTCCTAATTTTCCCGCCTTTCAAAGCTATAACCAACGGCATACAACAACAAAAACAACATAAATGAACTGTGAGTGAACCCACCATTAGCAAAGAGCAGAAATTTTATCAATGGCAAAAAAGAAAAATGCATTTGGCCGAACCAAAATGGTGCTCATTGTGAGAAGAGAGCCTCCAAAAATGCAACATGCGCACTTTGCATAACAAAAAGTTACAGGGGTAAGGTAAACAAAACAAGCATAGGTGAAAAAACAGCTCTAATATGTCTTGAAATGTGAGAGAAGAGCTGGTAAATGCATGGTCTGGGTTTACATGTATCTGTTGTTGTTGTCTGCGTATTAGTGTTAAGCAAGTGCATCCATCACTTCATTTAGTACAAAATGCAATTTTCTTGCTGGCCCACAGATGTTTTGTTTCAATGATGTCGTCGTTGTTGTTGTAGCGTATAGTTGAGATTGTTTTTGTTTTTTTTTTCTGCTCGCAATAAACGCGCGCATATTGTGTATTTTGGAGAGTACGTACTCGTCGTCGTCATTCAGCCCTCTTCAAGAGTAACTAGTACTCATCGCATTAGTTAAGAAAAAAATGCTTAATGGTTAGGTGGCATTTGACATTGTTTTTGTTGTCGATGTTGCTGTTGCTGTTGGCTAAAATTTTGCTCTCAACTAATAAAGATTATCAAGAGGAAAATGAGTAGTAGTAGCAGGTAGACATGAGTATGGTAAAAAAGCATTGTATTGCCTAAACAAAAACTACAACAACACCTACATTGCTAAAAGCAGCAGTAAGAGCATAACCATCGTTATTAAAAAAAAGAGATGAGATTTGGTTTGTTGTTTTAGCTTTTGTTTTTGTTTTTGATATAACTAGCGTTGAGTGAATACAAAAAACAATAACAACAGAAAATAAGTAAATTTCTATTACATACATACAGTGGAAGACAGAAAAGTGTCACAAATTGGGGATAAATATTTACAGGCCTTCCCGGTATTTACTGAATAAAATGCAGAGCTGTTTTTTTTAACACTTCAACAGCTGTTTCTACCCAAATGTTCACCTCGCTGTTTATGCCCTATAGGGTATTAAGACTTTGTGTATTTGGCGAAGAAGGGGAAGAGCTAGACCCATTTAGCTTTTCTTTGCTGTTTTTTTCTTGTTTCTTGGAGATACAAGGAAGTGTTGCGTTCATATTCAGGGTTGTACCTGGCTGTGTTGATCCATTAATTTGACATTTGGAATAAACAAACAACTAAATACTCATTTACTTTACTTCAGTTGGCCATTACAAATTTGTTCCTCAACCCGAACGAAGAATATATTTCCAATCGCCTCTATCTTGTGCGCTTCTTTTGCAATCTCTGACCCCAAGTTTCGAGATGTTTTTCTCCACTTGGCCACTCCATGGGAGTTTTCGTCTTCCCCTTTGGTCCTTCTCCAATACCGCAGACTGGTCCTTATATTTTACCAATGATTTTCTTTCAAATACTCCAAGTACTGCCTCATCTGCTTTCGCAAGTACCCATGATTTGGAGCCATACAACAGCATGGCTAGTATCAGTGTCTTGTATAGTGTGATTTTCATCTTTTGAGGGGAGGCTTTGCTCTTGAACTGCTTGCTTAAACCAAAGTAGCATCTCTCAGCCAAACTGATCAGCTGATATTTGTGAGATAACATGATTTGCGATGTTATATTACTTCTAAGGAGATCTGATTCCAATTTACTCTGTAGGTTGGCCGAGGGGAAATACTTCTGTGGATACCCCTGCAAAAGTCCACTAAGGACTTTCTCCTCACAGTATTAGGGAAAGATCTACAAAAATTCTCTGTTGAGCAAGAGGCTCTTGCACCCAAGAGCCTCAACATTAACTCTAAGAAAACAGAGATCTACCGGTTTATAAATATTACATTATTACAAGAAATAACTTAAGGTTAGTTTGGATGGGCGTAGGTTGAATAGGCAATACAACTTGAAAGGTCAGTATACCAATTGCAATACCGGTGAGAATAATAAGAAAATATGTGTGGAATTTAAGAAACTTAAGAAGAAATATAAAAAAAGAACATGGGGTAAGCGCCCATCCATCAATTCACGGTCACCTTATTGTCTACTTGGTGAAAGTCAAGCAGAGATCCTGTTGAAACCATCCAGTCTTATCCACGTATTAGAGAAGACTTCCCACACACATCATCCCATATCAAAGAAAAAACGCATACCTCACAGAAAAAAATGGGTTTCAACCACGAAATTAATTCATCCAATCAATTTTTTTTATTGGAACTGCTTAAATCACGGAAACTACTTTTTCAAAAATAAACCATTTTTGAAAAAATAATTTAAAAAAATTTCAATTAAAAAAATTCCATATTCAATTAAAAACTTTTTCATTAATTTTTTGAAATTTCCAATTAATTCTTATATTTGGTACACAGATGTTTACCTCCTAGAACATGAACTTGTGGTGCATTGTTTGGGCAAAGATCCGTGGGCATTCATATAAAAAACTTCGTCTATAAATTTTGTAGTTGTTGTTGTAGCAGCATGTTGTGCACTAAAGAGCAGCACTTGGCCTATATAGGACTCCATCGGGTAAATCCGGCACGTAGAACCGGATGTCAGGTATTGCTATAGATTCGTCCAAACGTTTAAAAAACGTATGGGTTTTTGAAATGCCCTTTCCTTTATATTATAGGCAACGTTATTGAATCAATTAATTTTTTTAAGAAGATTAAAAAATTTTCAATCACGATTTAAATATTATCTATTAATCTATTAGTTTTTTTCATTGAAATGGCAAAAATTTCAATCACGACTTTAATTGAAATATTTTCATATTCAATTAGCAAATGATTGAATCTATTAATTTTTTTAATCGAAAACGATTTTATTGCCAATTAAATTTTTAATTGAAAAATTTTTTGCGATTTTTTTTCTTGGCTAAGATAAAAAACCTGTGTCCGTAACGCCCCCGTCATGTGCTCAATCCTCTCCCTTGTCATCCTCATCAAGACAACTTCTGCAGTAAGCATTAGCGAGATTCCCATGTGTACGATTAAAGGTCAGCGGTTCCTTCGTCCTTCCTTGGTTGATATAAGACATAAGTGTCCCGCCAGTTCGGCATTCACGCCACCAACTCCGCTCCGCACTGGCCACGCTCTCTAGTTTGCTCAGTAGTTTAACTAGTGGCACATTTTCATGACCAGCCTCATATTCGCTCGAAGTGCTGGAGCCTCATACTGGCATATTCGTTCGCCTTTCCATTTCAGGGAATACCATAGTACAGCACTCGAATCTAAGTTAATGCTATGTCGTAAGGTTGTCCTCGATATTCACATAAATCCTGAGTTTCGAAGGATTTCATTTGCGGTTATCTGAAAAACAGTAAACTCTTCTGTCAGCCTCACCGAGCAAAAACTGCAGTTTATTTTTTCATTTTTTGCGATCCCAAGGAACACGAAGTCCGTTTTTGGGGAAAAGGCTCCTGAGCTTTCTAGGAAACCGAGGTCTCATTCTCTTCAAACACGCAATCCTTCTTCCACTTCCCTCTCTAGGGAGAACTAATCCTGAAGATGCTGCCACGAATAAGTCTCTTGTAAGATAGTCTGGGTACTCAGAATTAACAGTGAACACGCATTTCCTTAATGGCACGCTCTTGGGCAAATTTGCATTGTACTCTTATTGAGGGGATGGTTATGGCAAAAATATATGCAAATCTCTTCGGCACGGTGGCTGGATTTCATACAAGGCAAATTTTTGAACATTCCATTAACGAACATAGACAAAATTCTCACATATCACTTAATGCTGCCCAATTCAAATTTAAGCTCAATGATAAGTGGCCCCCTTTTGATAGCCGAGTTCGAACGGCGTGAAGCAGTACGACAACTCTTTGGAGAAAACTTTTTACATGGCTGCCATATCATTTTTTCATATGGCTTAGTACCTCAGAAATGTCGCCGGCGTTAGGTGGTGAAGCATCGCCTCTTTGGGGAGATGTGTTTCCTTGGCATAACCGCTGAAAATAGTTTATGTTCTCGACAGGATACGAACATGCCTTGACTTCTGATGTCTGAAGCAGCGAAAAAATTTCACAGACTACTACAATTCATAGCAGCGGCGAAATGCCCCGCCCTTTCGTGCACCCTTACAGAGATGACCCCAATATTGGTCGTGGTCTTTCTGTGCAAGATCATATTCCTAATCCAAGCCTTATTGAATAATGCAAAATGTACATTACACATGGGGTCAGAGGCAGCTAAAGGATGGAAACATGGTAGTAAGGGATTAAGATTGCCGAGGATAAACTGAACGCGAAGCCTTCGTGGTAACGCGAATCGATAGATGATAATAGCAAACGCCATACGATGAAATTAATAACCTTTCAGAAGGACGGCAAAAATCGTATGGTAAGATCAGGGTCGCGAGTGGAATTGGAAGTAGATCAGTATTACCTTGCTGGTAGCTTAGCTGTGTTCAAGTCATGTGGGGAGCACGATAAACCATTGGAGTAATTCCTTTGCTAATATTCGGCTTTCGCGATTAAAAGGTTACACAGATTGGGTTTGGCGTCATCTACCGGCCAAACCTTTAAACAGTTTTATAGTAGGTTAATTTGACAGTAATATAAAGAAAAACTGTCAAATAAGTCAACTTTAACGCTCCCTAATGTTTTGTGAATATGGGAAACAATTTCTTACTTTTCGGAATCTTTTAAGAATTAATAGAGTGTACAACGTCCTTATCAGCGCCTTTGGTCTATACCACCAATGGTTTAATGTGAATTGTATCCAGCACCAGGGCGATGGCTATACGAACGCCAATCAAGTAATGAATACATTTTCGCCGACATTAATTATGATGAGCGTAAGTTATGGCTTGTTGAAAATATTTCATCGACACTGTATGTCTGGATATTCTCAATATTGTTGTTGCTGTTATTGTTGTAATTATTGATATTGCACAACACCGCTGCTGTGTTGATATCGTTGCCGCCACCAATCTGGTAGTTACTCTTGGATTTTTCCCCCCAGCTCCTTGTTGTTGTTGTTATTATTATTTTATTATTCTTGCCGACTTTCCACAGACAATATTATGAGAGAGTGCAAAAGCCCATGTGCGTGTGTGTATGTGTGCGAGTGTATGTCTATGCGCTTTACTTTCTGCGTTTAGTTTAGTATTTAACAAAGCAGCTTCTGCTTCCATATTAGTACCAGACTACACTCCGTAGTACTACTAACTGAGTGTTTAACTGCCAGCTGCTGCAGGGCTGCCACAGTTGTTTATAATACATGTAAAAGCCAAGGGGCTTAGTACTCACCCCCAACAGTTACACACAAGCAAGAGGGGGGACAAAAGCACAAGAGCTAAATTTTACACCACACAACGCTAGACAAGGCGTTCATGCAAGACGGACGCACCAGCAACAATAATAATAACGAAGAAAAACAACAACAACAACAGTTGCAATAACTTCTCAAACAAACCAACTCTAAATGTAGTAACGTCGTCGCTGCAGCCCTCGTTGACGCTGTCGTTGTGGTATATTACAACAAACGGCAACGCGAAGCATTTCATTCTTCCTTTGGCAGCAGTTTTTTTTCTTGATTTTTTTTTTGTTTGGTGTGTGCTGCTCATCTTTTGATGCCTGCCTGGTTGTGTGCGGTGTGTTTGTGTTCTAAGTATTTAGCGGCGTCGTTGACATCGCCGTCGCCGTCGTAGACATAGCCCTCGTCGTAGTCAGTTGGTTCGCTCGTTGCTTCGGTTTGTTGGTTGGCTCGTTGCTTGAGCTCGCTGTTCCTGTGTTTATTTCCTCCATCTTTTGTTGGTGGCAGGCGAATTTACGGATTTTTTTTGTTCTCGCGTATTTCGGTATGATGGCCGTCGTTTTACAAACGCAGTAAATTTTGCACAGACGACGATGATGATTTTCGATGATTAAAAGCATGTAGTGTGTACGTTTCAAATGTGCGTGCGTTAGTGAGTGAGTATGTCGATGTCGTCGCTGTCGTGAATCCCAATGATTATTATTACTTTTTTTATATATTTTTTTTTTTGGTGAATGATTCTTTTGTAAAGCAAAACTACAACAACAACAAGCAAACCATACAACCATGAAGATGGTGATAATGATAATCATGTGTGAACTTGTGCGTGTGTGACTTCGGGTGTTGCAAAGAGTTTTAGAGAAAATTAATAAATTCTAATGGATTTTTGTCGGCAAAAATCAATGCAAAAACATCTTCAAAAGATTTTTGTTTTCTATGATTAAAAAGCGAAGCGATGGTGGATGGGGGCACCACCAAGTGACAAAGAAAGAGCCGAGAATAGTGTGCAGAGTGTGACAAGTGAAGTGAAGTGTGGTGTAGCTGCTGCTGCATTTTTAAGTAATTTTGCAGAGTTTTCTTTGTTTTCCGCCATTGTCTGCCCCCGTCTAGCCTAAGTTGAATGAACTCTCTTTGGGGGTGGGATGCAGCAGCATACACACTACATGCCCTTTGTAGTTTGAATGCGGAAAATTAAAAAAAAAAAACCCACTTTGTTATTCACTCACCAAATAAAGTTTTAAGAGCCTGCAAATAGCAGCCGTGCCAACGAAAGTTATTTGTGAGAATTATTACCAACTGTCAATGGCCAAATGCATTCCGTAAGCCTCAGAGTGAAATATGGCGAAAATAAAAAAAGGTCGTAAAACCAAAAATGTGTAAAGCTAAAAAATATATGAATTCCAAGGGGCCATACGTAACAGAGGGCGAGATTAACAGATTTCCTCTATACGTTTGCTCCTTGTACCGGTTTTAGTAAAGATTTTGTGGCTTTGCCTCAAGCCGAGGAAATGAGAAATATTTGTTTGCTTTTAAATTTAAGCAACAAAAATAAGAAAAAAATTAATGCAAGATTATTAACAGTAAAAATAAGTGCAACATACAAAATGTTAATTGCTTTATAATAAAAAATAGCCAACAAACCTTAAGAAAATAACCTAATGAATACTGATTAAAAAAAGCGGCGTGAAAAAAATATGTAAAAAGGTTCAAAAGCTTCCAATTCCACTATTAAGTCATCCAAAAAAAGTGAAATAAGGAAAAAATGTGCAAAAAAAATTGAATAAAAAAACGTGCAAATAGAAACTTAAAAACACAGGAAAATATTTATATAAAACTAATAAACAAATAAATTTTATATTAATAACCGCCAACTTTTTGCTTAAAATCTGTGCTTAAAATAGTGAACAAATACTTTGACACATTGTAAAAAATATCATCCTTTTTAAAAAAATATTTCATGGAAAACTTTATTTCCCTCCATTTTCTCAGTCCTCAATCTCTGGAAAAATTAAGTTATCCAATAATTTTGCAAATTGTTAACAATAACCAAATGCCCCTAAAAGTATGCTTTAAAAACACAAGTGCGCCTCAATCAAATACAAAACAAAAATTTTGTAGTCTCGTGCAACATGAAAAAGTTTTCAAAAAAAAGAAATGTGGCAACAGAAATTTAAAATAAATTAATTAAAAAAAAAATAAAAAATAATACAAATATTTAAAAAGTTTGGTAGTGCTGATAATATCCCGCTTAAATATCTATCGTCTTAGAAAAAAATCAAAAATTATCTAGAAACAAGTAGAACAAAACGCATAAAGTTTGATCCGGAGGAACCCTATGTATCCAAAGGAACAGGAGCAAACTTCTTACCTATCAATTAGTGCTATACAATTCAAGTTTGAGCCCTATGTATCCACCAACATGAGTTTTGCTACAAATTTAAATTGCATATTTTGCCCATGAACATTGCTCTTAGGAACAGGGGCAAACTTTTCACAAATCAATGAGTGCAGTCAGATTCAAGTTAAAGCTCAATGATAAGGGCCCTCCGACACTTTTTGCAAGAGAAGTTTTTACATGGCATAGTACCTCACAACTATTGCCAGCATTAGGAGGGGAAAACCATGATGGTCTCGCCAAGATTCGACCCTAGGCGTTCTGCGTTATAGGCGGACATGCTAAACTCTGCGCGACGGTGGCTTCCTATTGCCTACCAGGAGGGGAATTGCCAGCATTAGGAGGGGAAACCCACCGGGGAAACCCACCGCTAAAAATCTGATGATCTCGCCAAATTTAAAAATTTTGATTTATTTTGAGATTTTTCCTTTAAAGAAAAAAAATCAGGCTAATTGTACCATGAGCATGATTATTAACATTATGAAAAATTATATACTAATTACCGAAAATAAATGGTTAGATGTTTCCATGCTTGGCTAGGACCTCTTAACAGTGGACAATATCTTTTTATAGACCAATAGAGGCCATGTTAGTTGTGTGCATAGAAGTGAACATTTATAATTCCTTAACGTGAGTGTTTGTGTTTGGTGTAAAGTGTTCAACTAGTTTAAAGGTGAAACGCCAATGCCTAATGTACTCTAGAAGATAGGAGCATTATACAAATCTGACCGACAGACGGACATGGCTAGTGACTTACTTTAATTGGCTATGACACAAAATTTCTCCGATTAGCCGAAATTTCCCAAAATTTCCAAGCGCCTCGATCTTTTGCGCTACTTCTCCAATCTCCGTTAACCAGTTTGGATATGCCTTTCACCGCTTGATCTTTCCATCAGAGTTTTAGTCGTCCCGATTTTCGTGTACCACAGTGCTTGCTTTAAAAAAACTTCTATCGCTGCACAGTGGCATAGAAACGAAAAAACTAGTTAAAACAAGTAAAAGAGTGCTAAGTTCGGCCGGGCTGAATCTTATATACCCTCCACATAGAGCTGGCAAACCAACGATAATCGCAACATTCGATATTTTCGATAGTTTTAATAAAAAAATCGATAGTATCGGTGCACAGTGGCATAGAAATGAAAAAAACTCGTTAAAACAACTAAAAAAGTGCTAAGTTCGGCCAGACTGAATCTTATATACCCTCCACCATAGAGCTGCCAAACTATCTATAATCGCAACATTCGATATTTTCAATAGTTTTAATTAAAAAATTGATAGTATCGATGGTTAGGTTACCTAACCTTAGAGACTAACTTAGACAATTTTAAGTCCATTGTGATACCACAGCAGCGAGAGAACAAGGCTTCTGGCAGGAATCGAACCCACGACCCCTGCATTGGTAATCCAAGCACGCTACCAACTCGGCTACCGTGGCGCACGATAGTATCGCTACAATCGTTAATTTCCAAATACCAATATTTCAAACGAAAACGAGAAGTAAAAATCAGGAGATCGATTTACATTGTTGGAATATTAATGCACAGATAAATTCAAGGATAATAAAGTCAGTTGGAAGTTATGAGAAAAATCATTCGACAAAATGCTAGCCTAATCGGATGAAAATTGCGCACTCTATAGGTGCTATGTATCTTAAAGGATACATTCAGTGTCGGATTACTTATTTGATTTAGTTTCTAAAACATTAAACTTTTACGATAGTATCCATCGGAAGAATATCAATCGATACTCAGTCAAAAAATTAAATATCGGTAGTGCTATCGATATTTTGACAGCTCTACTCTACCATGGATCGCACTTGTCAAATTCTTTGAATGGCTTTTTAAATATATACATATGAGCTACTTCAAGTTATTAACCAATATGGAGCGTACTTATCATGGCTTTTAGAAGTCATAGAAAAATACCACCTCAAAAATTTCAGACAAATCGTGTAAAAATTGCGTCCTCTAGTGCCTCAGAGCGTAAAATTGGGAGATCGATTTATATGACAGCTATATCAGACTATCAACCGATTTAGGCCATACTTGGCTCAGTTGTTGGAAGTCATACCAAAACGACCTATGCAAAATTTCAACCAAACAGAATAAGAATTGCGCCCTCTTGAAGCTCAAAAAGTCTAATAGGAAAATCGGTTTATATGGTGCTTATATCAGGTTATCGACGGTTTCAGACAATATTTGTCACTGTTGTTGGAAGTCATACCAAAACCACCTATGCATAATTTCAACCAAATTGGAAAACAATTTCGCCCTCTAGAAGCTCAAGAAGTCTAAGCGGGAGATCGGTTTATATGGTGCCTATATTAGGGTATGGACTGATTTCGACCATACTTGGCACAGTTATTGGAAATCATTCCTCAACGATATGTGCAAAATTTTAGCCAAATCGGTTAATTACTGAGCCCTATGGAAGCTCAAGAAGTCTTATCAGGAGATCGGTTGATATGGCAGCTATATCAGGTTACTAATCGGTTTGAACTACATAAAGCATAGTTGTTGGTAGTCATAACAAAACGCTACGTACAAAATTTCAGCCAAATTGATTAAGAATTGTGGCCTCTAAAGGCTCAAGAAGTCAAGACCCAAGATCGGGATATATGGCAGCTATATCAAAACATGGACCGATTTGGCCCATTTACAATCCCAACTGACCTACACTGAAAAGAAGTATTTGTGCAAAATTTCAAGAGGCTAGCTTTACTCCTTCAAAAGTTAGTATGCTTTCAACAGACAGACAGACGGTAGGACATGGCTAGTTCGACTTAAAATGTCACGACGATCAAGAATATATATACTTTATGGGGTCTTAGACGCATATTTCGAGGTGTTATAAACAGAATGACGAAATTAGTATGCCCCCTTCCTATGGTGGAGGCTATATTAATATTATAAAACTGTAAAAAATCTCAACCTTTTTAAAAAAATATTTCATAGAATGGTTTATTTCCCTCCATTTTCTCAGTCCTTCATCTCTGCAAAAATTAAGTGATCCAAAAATGTTGCAAATTATAAACAATTACCAAGTGCCCCTAAAAGTATGCTTTAAAAATAAATGCCCCTCAATTAACTACATTCTAACTGTTAAACAAAAAATGAAAATTTTTGAAACTGAGGCAAAACAAAAAAATTTACTAAAACTCAAGTTAAAAGAAAAATTTAACTATCTTATTGCATTTAATCCGATCCTATGAAATTCAGCCGCACAGCCAGGAACTATTAAAGAACCCTCTGTGCAAAATATCGTATGAATCGGTTAACAAATAACCACATTATTGACCACTGAACCGATTTCGACCATAGTCCGCAAGCTTTTGGTAATCGTAGAAGAAAGTGTAGTGCAAAGTTATGAGAAGATCGGGTGATGTATGCTCTTGAAAAGGCTCTAGAAGTGAAAGTCGGGGAATACTTGTGTATGCGAACTATATCTAAATCTGAACCGATTTCCATCATACCATACCACCAGTAATATCGAGACTCATAAGAGAAACCTTCGCTCAAAATTTCGTCAGAATCGGTGCACAAATGACAATGACAATTCCAATATTAGTCCAAATCGGATGGACGTATATAAATGGGAGCTATATCTAAATCTGAACAGATTTCTTCAATTTTCAATAGGCTTCGTCTCTAGGCAAACAAAAGTATGTGCCTACTTTGAAGACGATCGGATGAAAATAGCGACCTGTATTTTGTACACAAATGAACAGGGACAGACGGACAGACAGACAAAGCTTAGTCGAAACAAAAAGTGATTCAGAGTCGATCCGTATACCTATCAATGGGTCTACAAATGCATTTAGTTATAATACCCTGTACCACAGTAGTGGTGTAGGGTATAAACATTTTTAGGTGAAAAAAGAAAAGAAATATCTTTAAAATTGTTTTCTTTATAAAAGTGTCCTTGGAAAAAAAACAATAAATACTTCAATATAACCAGTCCACACAAATATCCAAAATATCTCCTCCGTCAAAGATAGTTTCCAAATCGGTATTTTTTTAAGGAAACTGACTGTGCTAGCTACAATTATAGTTAAAAGCAATAACATTTTTGTATGAGTTTAGGGGACATGTGCGGCAGTTATACTCAAATATGCTGCGACTTGAGACACATTTTCAAAAAATTCGGTAATAAATGGATTTTTTATGGGACTTAAACTATCGGGAAGTATGGTATCTAGATGGACAGATGAACATCTCACCATCATCATTTACTTTAGATCGTATCGTATTGGGTCGCCTCCTTCGCTATCCTTGCGGATTCAAGTCTAGGACATTTCTCACTATATTATCTCGCGGTCGGGATAGAATGTGACCCAAGAAAATCCATCCATTTTCTCTTCCGAAATTCTACATCGACAGGGGAAGTGTTTGTTTTTATTTGCAATTCTTAATTTGAAATACGATTTGGCCAGAAACTTCAAATTATTTGTCACAGGCAGTGATTTATAAAAATTTGGATTTTGCGGGTAGTCGTTTGTGTCAACATTCAAGTTGTATAATCATATTTAAAAAATAAATTTCACACTACTGTTGAAGATTCTGACTTTTGTATTATGCGAGATGTCACTGCATCTCCAATCTTTGTTGAGTTCAAGAAAGGCGCTCCTGGCCTTGGTGATATATATGCGTATTTCTGCTTCCGATCCTCCGTTCTTTATTATTTTGCCACCAAAATAGGAGAAGTTGTCAACGTCTTCAATGCCTTGGTCATTTATAGTGAGTGTCAAATTTGATGTTACTATCCTCATCAATTTCGTCTTTGCTGTGTTTATCTTCAGGCCTTCTATGGCAGTATTTTCATTCAATCGTTCCAATTTCGCCTTAATCCGCTCAAAGCGATGCGCAAAGAGGAATATGTCATCGGCGTAGTCGATGTCTCCTAGGAAGTCGTTTATGCCCCAACGTATGCCATAGGGTGCCTCAGCATTAGCTGCTTCTAATACGGAGCCTAATAAAACTAAAAATAGCGTCGGAAATAGAATGCAACTCTGCCTCACTCCTTTATCGATCCCGAAAGGTCGCCTCTCTTTTCCATTGAAGGGGACTGAAACTTTAGCATTCCTTTACAGCTCCCGATTTTTTCAGGGATGCCCTTAGTCAACAGCGTCTTCCACATTAGAGATCTCGAGACAGTGTCAAACGCACGCTCAAAGTCGGTGAATAAAAGGTATAGGTGTTTATTAAGTTCTGCAGACTATTCAGGAGTTAATGTGGTCGACACAAGAAAATTCTGGACACAAAACTGGAACAGGCAGTTTTCCTCAAAATGCTGTCAAGTGCAGGCGAAATACGCTGCAGAAGTAATCTTGCCATCACTTTATTTATTGCGTTTAACAATGTAATCCCCCTCCAGTTTTTACGCTGGGTGAGGTCACCCTTCTTTGGGATTGTTAGCATGATCCCTTTTTCCTTACCGAGGGTGATCGCTTGAGCTATGGGGTGTGCCCGATACCATACCATTGCCAGGGCCGGCTAATTTACCGTTTTTGAGTGGAACCAGAATGGCTTCAATTTCTTCGCAGGTGGGTGGGGCTGTGGATATATCCCCGCGTGGGTTTCGGCGCACTGGGGGATAAGAAAGGTCGGAGTTTACGTTCTTTGGCCTTACATTGTTGCTGCTCATTTGTATTATTGACTCGTAAACACAACGCATGTTTCCAATGTTAGCTGCATTTTCGGCTTGCTCTCTCAGCATATAAAAATATATTCACTTATCTCTGCGAACTAGGCGTTTGACCAGCGAGACGGTGGCGCGATATTCAGTCCTGGCTGCGGTTTTTTGTTACCCTTGATTTTGCCCGTAGCACAGCGTTGCGTAGACGTTTCCGGTGTTATATGGGTTGCCCAAAAAGTAATTGCGGATTTTTTATATAGTCGGCGTTGACGAATTTTTTCACAGCTTGTGACTCTGTAATTGCATTCTTTCTTCTGTCAGTTATCAGCTGTTAATTTTAGCTTGCTTTAGAAAAAAGTGTAAAAAAAGTATATTTGATTAAAGTTCATTCTAAGTTTTATTAAAAATGCATTTACTTTCTTTTAAAAAATCCGCAATTACTTTTTGGGCAACCCAATATTTCCTCCAAAGTTTCGTTGCTTATCCATGGTTTTTGGGATCGTCGAACAATGCCTATGATAGAGGTGGCCTCGTCTCCTTACATGCTGTTAAGTCGTTACATGCCGTTAATGTTGTCTTGTATTCGCGCGATGTTTCGGGGTCTTTTAGGTTTAAGAGTTTGAACTTTGTGCTTTTTGTTTGAGTCCTTTTTGCGACGGCTGGTCGTAGAAGTAGAGTGGCCACTAAGAGCATGTGATCACTAGCGATGTCGGCTCCTCGTCTAATTTTACATCCATTTTTACATTTGCTGATAAGTATTGGGTTGCCCAAAAAGTAATTGCGGATTTTTCATATAGTCGGCGTTGACAAATTTTTTCACAGCTTGTGACTCTGTAATTGTATTCTTTCTTCTGTTATTACTTTTAGCTTGCTTTAGAAAAAAAAGTATATTTGATTAAAGTTCATTCTAAGATTTATTTAAAATGCATTTACTTTCTTTTAAAAAATCCGCAATTACTTTTTGGGCAACCCAATACATGGTCGATTTGATTACGGGTGTTCCCAAGCATATTTGTCTATATTTTTATGGGGGAATTTTGTGCCTCCAATAAGGAGCCGGTTTCTTGCGCATAAATCAACCAATCTGTCGCCATTGCCAACCGTGTTCTGAATTTATAGGTCGTCATCGGGGTGTAATTTCTTGTTGATGTTTCTATAATCATGATTTTTACATGGATGGCGGATTGGGCAATCGCATCGGTACATAGTACTGGGGCTGTCAGCGATCCTATAGGCCGGGTTTTCTTGATGATAAATCTTCTGAAAATCTGTGAACGCCACCGTTGGCTTTTTATTTTGGCACATCCTCTGCCGACCCTACTGCACGGATCCATCGGGTTCGTATCCATGCAAGCGGGACACCAACTGCTTGTGCTTACTTTTTGGTTTGCTATCTAATGAGCTTTGCCCCAATCCACCACCTGGGGAGGCGTCCCATAGGAGAAGTAGCATGGAAACTCCGCGCGGAACTGTGTTGATGTAGGGTATAAAAAGGCAAGGAAATATTTTGTTCATTTTTGCTTGGAGAGCACCTATTTTTTTCATGTATAAAATGAAAAATATTGTAGTTTAATTTGTATTACTTAAATTGGTTTTTCGGGGGGTTCTTAAGGTTCTTAAGGCCCGGTTAACTCTACCATTTAGTTGGGTAACCCTTTTGTGGTCTTCAATTTGGGGGACATTTTGCAACTAACATTTTTAGCGAACCTGGGAGATATTTGGCCAAAATCCTTGCACGTTTTGGAAAAAGTCATTAGAATTTCAAATTGTTCTCCTCCTTAAAGTTATCTCGAAATGTTCTTTTAGGTTTTTAGGATCAGACCAATAAATCTTTGTTTTTAGTAGAAAATCCAGGGTTAAATGCCCCTAGGGCATATAAACGGATGAAGCTGGCTTTTAATGCATTTTCCATTACATCTCTATGGAAATTATGACCCATTCTATGAGAATTCTTAGGTTTGGAAACCACACCATACCATGAAAAAGCACCCCCAAACTGTTATGTAGCCTTCATCAAAATTTTTGGCTTTTAAAGTGAACTAAGAGTAGGGGATAGATAAACAGACTTTTTCCTAAAACCGGTTTTCAAACTATTCGAAAAATGAGTTTTTTTTTTAAACCGGTTTAAGTATTTGAGATTTTTGAAAACCCGGTTAAGCCGGTTATTTCGTTATAAAAGTAAAACCTTTTTAGGTTTCTTTAAAGTTTGATATATTTTCGCTTAAGACAGAATTTCGATAAACCCGGTTTATCAAAAACCCGAAAAATGGGAATTTTCAAGAAACCGGGTTGTATATTCGGCTCAAAAACCCGGTTTTCAAAAACAGAATTGATCATCCTAACTGAGGGTGAAGTTCTTGGCAGTAAATGTAACCCTAGGAGATAGATATAGTCTTCTTATTAACCGATTTGACTTCGTGAGTCCCTAAAGGTCAATCATGCGGCAAATTGCTTTCTTTAGTAAAGTGCTCACATAAGATAAGTTTATAATGTGGGTATTTTGAGCAAGATTCATGTTGGTGTATATCCAAGTTTCGGCCGACTTTTTGTCTAAGCTTTTCATTGTACTTGTCTCTCTGAAATATTAATTTAATGAAAATGCTCAAGCAATCGTAAAGTGAAAAAATATATGTATGTAAAAATATTACCCTGTTACCCACATGCTTGTGCAAGAGCAACCCAAAACGAAGCATATTGGTGTTTAAGTTAAAAAAGTTGTTTTAGTGAGTCAAAACTATTAAACTTATAATTTTGGGAAAGTTAATAATAATTAATACATTCCTCAAATTTAACATGTCTCTAATACAAATTGCAATTTTACGTGTTTTACTATAGCAGAATATGCATTAAAGAGAAAATCTTATAAACAAATAAAATGCAGTGTGATTAAAGTCTCCGAAAAATAACTCCATTTTTGGCAATACTGCAAAGCAGGCAACTATTTGCCAATGTAAAACCAAAATCTTTATTAAAACGAATGTTTTAGAAACAAAAATTAATAAAAAGTCAACATCAACAACAACAACAACCCAAAGCTCAAAGCCAAATTAACAACAAAAACACCAAGAATAAAATCTCATCATCACCATCCCAAAGTCTTCCCCGCAAAAAAAAATAAAAGAAAATCCCAGCATAAATACCCAAAATTAGCATAAAGGCCACCCTCGCACAAAAATTCAAGCAACACATTGCCCATCAGCCAGTGGCTGCAGTTTCTCTGAGTGTATTACATACACATATCATACGTTTGCTCTTCGGTTACATCTGATGTGTGGTGTGTGGTGGTGTTCTCTGGATACGCAAAGCGAGCAAAGCCAAAAACACACAAAAAGAGACAGCATAGCTTCAGAGAGGCCAGAGCAACGAGTCAAACATGTGTGTGCCCCAGTGAGAAGAGAAAAATGTTTGAAAAATTCTAAAAAAAATATAGAAAAAAACCAAAACTTGTTTAAACAAAAATAAATTAACAAAAAATCAAAGATAACCCAAAGAGAAAATCTGCTCAAAATATAAAGAAAAAAGTTTAAAAAAATAGGCAAAACACCACTGCGGGTTCAGTGGAATGTTTGTTGCGAAAAGACCAACAAACCGAAGAAAACAACAGCAAAGCGCAAAACAAAACACAACACAAAAGCAATCAAACAAAAAAAAAAATTAAAACAACGCGGCTTTTGGCCCATGGAGGAGCAAACAAAAAAAGAAAATTATGTAAAATTTGTATAAAACAAAATAAAAGTAAAATCTGAAAATTCCAATTGCAGTGTCAAACCAGCAAAAAAGTGTGTGAAAATTAAAAGCCTTAAAATAAAAAAAATCCCCCAGCAATCAATGAGGCCTAGTGAATTCAAAAGCAAGCCAATAAAATAGTGCAGTGTCAAACCTAACCTTAAATGTTGTATCTATTTCTGTCTCAACCACACCACACCCTCTTCCATTAAACCAAAAGAAATCCCAAAAAAAGAAAAGAAAGGCAAGCATTTAAATCTTAAATAAAAATAGCCAATAAAAAAGGAAAACTTCCTTCTTGTGTGTAAATAAAGCTCTGGGGTGCCCTTTATTAAATTTTTTTTTTTTGTTAACAAACGTCTAAGGTCACCGGGTTAAGGTGGCGTCCTCCAAAATAAAAACATTGGAGGCAAAGGCTTTGCATGGAACAACACCACCTCTTCACACAACAAATGCCGCAACTGATAAACAACAACAGCAGCCACCACAACAACAACAGCAGCAACAAAGAAAACTATCACATGAGGAGGAAGTCTTGGTCATACGCAAAGTTCGACGTGAGCAACAACATAGAGATAACAAAGCAACAACAGCAACAACAACAAGCATAACAAACAAATCAACAATTATCAACACCACCATCTCCACCACCACCGCCACCAACAGAAATTCTGGCTGCTCTGCGGCAGCCACCACAGCCAGCACACCACGACCTACGGTAACAACAACTACAACATCGAGAATTTCAAACAGGCCACGTACTTCGGTAACATCCTCCTCATCCAATTCATCCTCCTCCCATAATAATTCAACAAATTCCCGTAAAAATATCAGACTACAGTTGCCAACACAGCAACAGCAACAACAACAATATCAGCACAATTTACGCTATAAACTTCAACCTTTGGTGCAGCAGCAGCCGCAGCCCACGCAACAAAGTAAATCCCACAAATCTTCGCCTCCCCGCTCTCTAATAGCCACACAGAAATTCACCTCCAAACAATTGCTCAAAGCCACCACAAAGGTGAAAAAGAAAGCCAAACAGCTGACCTTCGATCACACCAAGTGTTTGATAAATGTGAAAGCTCCAACCACCGCTGCCACAGCCACAACAACTTCAACACCCCCACCGCCTACGCTCAGCACAGGCTCAGCAAAAATCTCTAGCAATTTTCGTAAATTTTCTTTACCGACCAATTTACCACAACATTTTCCCCATAATCCATTGTCTACAATAAATTCCCCACCTCTACTGAAATCAGATCCCTCATTAGCCTTTAATCACCATCATCAGCAGCAGCAACAACAACAAAAGCAATTGAAATCAAAATCTAAAACTACTAGGCGTATAACAAAATTTTTAAGAGCTGCCTCTTCGGCTTCATCGAATTCACCACACATCAAGGGTAGGCGTAAATCGTCAGCCGCCTCTATTGTTGAGACAGCCCTAGCGGCGGCTGGTGTAACTCTAACCCCAGCATCGGCGTCGTCAGCTTCGGCCACCGAACTTTTGGGTGCTAAAACTCCAACACCAGCCTCACACTGTGGTGATTTTAATTGTGGCATTGGTGGTGGTGGTGGTAGCGGCGGTGGCAGTGATAAGGGCAGCGGAGCTGGAGTTGTAAATTGTGAGAGTGGTGAAGAGGTTGGCAACGAAACCTCAACGTGGTGCGGTGGTGGTGTTAACTTTCTAGTGTATATGGTTTGTTCATTCTGCTGTTGTTGTTATAATTTTCGTAATTCACCCACAAGGTAAATATTTCGAGGATCCCATTGAACTGATTTATGATAATGACTTTAGATGGTAGTTAAAAAAAAAAAAAAAATTGCGATAAATTTGATTTTTGTCTTATTAAGCCTTCCTTCCCCTTACCAAAATGTTTTAAAAAAGAGATGGTTGCATTGATTTTGAGCGAAATTTTTTTGTAACGTTCTGGTACCTCAAACTTTGGGGTCAAATAACTTGAGGGAACGCCCCAAATTAACATATAATATGTAAAATTTCCCAAGAACACAAAGGAACATATCAATGAGTGCAGCCAGTAAAAGTTTATCCTCAATGATCCTTTTTTATGTCGGGTCCCAACGACACCACTTAGTGGGGAAGTTTCAACATGTTAGAATACCTCACAAATGTATCCCGACGGCATTCGAAACCAGGCGACCGGCGTCAAAAGTTGAACATACTAACCTCAGCGCCAGGGTGGCCTCCTTGAACTTGAGTCAAATGCATTGTTTTTAAGAGTAGAGTAAGAGCTTGATCAATAAAAAAGGTCCCAACCTCCTAATAGAGCACCCACCCCAAAAACCCCAAACCGGACATGTTTACCGATTTGTACAATATGGGTACCAAATGAAGCGTCTTGAGAAGTTGAAAACGAATCTATTAAAAACATTTGGGATAAAATGCCTACCCCCACCCTCTTTAAACTTCCCAACTGGCCCACCTACTCCCTAAACTCACCAACCGAACAGGAAGATTGACTATTTGAAACTTAAATGTATGGTTTTTGGAGTGTAGAGTACCATTAGGATATAAAAACTGGTCTCCGATTGTTTGAGGGCCGTTCCACTCCTAAAAAAGCATGTAGGCAACCCGGGACAATTAGATACCAAAAATTTTAAGAATATTTTACCATGAACATGTGTTGGGCCGTCCATCAATAACCACGCTACCGCCTTTAAAAATGTTTATATTGAGCTGAAATTTAACACACATCAATTTTTTTCCCAACGCCATGGGATACCTCGAAATATTGATCAGAGATCCCATAAAGACTCTCTACTAACTGATACAGCTCCAAAATAAACCAATTTCGGGGTTTTTTTATCCAATTTTGGTGAAATTTCGCACTAACAGTTATGTTATGACTTCTAACATCCGTGCCCTGTACGATCCAAATCGGTCTAAAAACTGATGTAGCCCCCATATATACCGATCCCCGAATTTGAGTTATTGAGACCCTAAAAGCCTCAATTTTCACCTAATTGGACAGAAATTCTACACAAAGTCTTCAGTACCGACTTTCAACATCCTTGCCTATCATGATCTGAATCGGTCTATAAGTTGATATAGCCCCTTAAAACCGGTTCCCGAATTTGACTTCTTGAGGCACAAAAAGCCTCAATTTTCATGCGGTTTGGCTGAAATTTGGGACAAAGACTTCTGTTATGATATCCAGCATCAATGCCAAGTCTGATTTGAATCGGTCTAAAAACGGATGTAGCCCCCATATAAACCGATCCCCGGATTTGGCTTCTTGAGGTCTTAGAAGCCTCAATTTTCACCTCATTTGGCTGAAATTTGTAAAAGCCTTCTGTACCGACTTTCAATTTCCTTGCCAATCATGATCTGATTCGGTCTATAAGCTGATAGAGCCCCTTATAAACCGGTTCCCAAATTTGACTTCTTGGGACACTAGAGCCTCCATTTTCATGCGATTTCGCTGAAATTTGACACAAAGGCTTCTGTTATGACTTCCGGCATCCATACCAAGTCTGATTCGAATCGACCGATGAACTGATATTGCCCCCGTATAAGCCGATCCCCGGTTTTGACTTCTTGAGCTTCTAGAGTCTTCAATTTTCACCTTATTTAGGTGAAATCTGGCACTTCTGTTGTGAGATCCAACATTCATGCCGAGTATGATCCAAATCGGTCTATAAGTTTATATAGCCACCATTTAAACCGATCCCCGGATTTGGCTCCTTCAGCCCCTAGAAGCCTCAGTTTTCATCCGATTTGTCTGAAATTTGGCACAATGACTTCTGTTTTCACTTCGAACATTCGTTCCTATTCTGATATTAATCGGTCTAAACACGGATTTAGCCCCCATATTAACCGATCTCCGGATTTGATTTCTTGAGCCTTAATTTTCCCATAATTTGCCTGAAATTTGGCGCAAAGACTTCTATTCTGATTTCCAACACCCTTACCGAGTATGATTCGAATCGGTCGATAAGCTTATATAAACCCTCATATAAACCGATCCCCAGATTGGTCCTCTAGAGTTTCTAGAAACCTCAATTTTCATCCGATTTGGATAATGTGGTACAAAGACTTCTATTGGGTTGCCCAAAAAGTAATTGCGGATTTTTTAAAAGAAAGTAAATGCATTTTTAATAAACCTTAGAATGAACTTTAATCAAATATACTTTTTTTACACTTTTTTTCTAAAGCAAGCTAAAAGTAACAGCTGATAACTGACAGAAGAAAGAATGCAATTACAGAGTCACAAGCTGTGAAAAAATTTGTCAACGCCGACTATATGAAAAATCCGCAATTACTTTTTGGGCAACCCAATATACAAATATATGGGAGCTATGTCTTAATCTAGACCGATTTATATGAAATTTTTCACTCGCATTGGGACTTTAAATAAAACAACACACGCTTAATTGTGTAGAAATCGGGCAAAAATTGTGCCTACCACAGCCTTTACCATGCCAAATTTGTAAAGATCGGACCAAAATTGTGGCTTCTGCAACCTTAAAAGACCATATCAGATGAAAGATATATGTGGGGGTCATATTTAAATCTCAACCGATTTTTAAGAAATTTTTCCCACATTTGAGGACTATGCCAAGTTTTGTAAAGATCGGACCAAAATAGTGGCTTCTACAGCCTTAAAAGGCCATATCGGATGGAAGATATATATGGGAGCTATATCTAAATCTGAAACGATTTTAATGAAATTTTGCAAACTTATGAAGGCGTCAAATAAAGCACCCCATACCAAATTTTGTTAAGATCGGACCAACATTGTGGCTTCTACAGCCTTAAAAGACCAAATCGGATGAATGATATATATGGGAGCCATATCTAAATCTGAACCGATTTTTATGAAATTTCGCACACTTATGAGGGCGTCTAATAAAGCAGCTCATACCAAATTTTGTAAAGATCGGACCAACATTTTGGCTTCTTCAGCCTTAAAAGTCCATATCAGATGAAAGATATATATGGGAACTATATCTAAATCTGAACCGATTTTTTTAAAATATTGCACACTTATGAAGACGTCAAATAAAGCACCTCCTACCAAATTTTGTAAAGATCGGACCAAAATTTTGGCTTCTACAGCCTTAAAAGGCCAAATCGGATGAAAGATAGATATGGGAGCTATATTTAAATCTGAACCGATTTTTATGAAATTTTGCACACTTATAAAGACATCAAATAAAGCAGCTCATACCAAATTTTGTTAAGATCGGACAAAAATTTTGGCTTCTTCAGCCTTAAAAGTCCATATCAGATGAAAGATATATATGGGAACTATATCTAAATCTGAACCGATTTTTTTAAAATATTGCACACTTATGAAGACGTCAAATAAAGCACCTCCTACCAAATTTTGTTAAGATCGGACCAACATTGTGGCTTCTACAGCCTTAAAAGACCAAATCGGATGAAAGATATATATGGGAGCTATATCTAAATCTGAACCGATTTTTATGAAATTCTGCACACTTATGAAGACGTCAAATAAAGCACCTCCTACCAAATTTTGTAAAGATCGGGCCAAAATTGTGACTTCTACAGCCTTAAAGACCATATCGGATGAAAGATATATATGGGAGCTATATCTAAATCTGGACCGATTTTTATGAAATTTTGCACACTTATGAAGACGTCAAATAAAGCACCTCCTACCAAATTTTGTAAAGAACGGACCAAAATTTTGGCTTCTTCAGCCTTAAAAGTCCATATCAGATGAAAGATATATATGGGAGCTATATCTAAATCTGAACCGATTTTAATGAAATTTTGCAAACTTATTAAGACGTCAAATAACGCGCCTCCTACCAAATTTTGTAAAGAATGGACCAAAATTGTGGCTTCTACAGCCTTAAAAGGCCAAATCGGATGAAAGATATATATGGGAGCTATATCTAAATCTGAACCGATTTCGTTCAAAATCAATAGCGTTCGTTCTTGGAGAGACTTGGGCAAAATTTCATGACAATCGGACAATAAATGCGACCTGTAACTTGATCACAAGAATGCATGGACAGACAGACGGACATGGCTAAATCGAATCAGGAAGTGATTATAAGCCGATCGGTATACTTATCAATGGGTCTAGCTCTTCTCTTTCAGTGCGTTGCAAACAAATGTGCAAAGTTATAATACCCTGTACCACAGTGGTGGTTTAGAGTATAATGAGGTAACTTATCATTGGGCTCATATGCAAGTTTCCGCATAATTTCATCAAAATCAGTGCAGACTTCGCGATATAGCTACCCAATTAATGTCCCCATATATTTTGTGTAAAATTTGCAATGTCGGCAGACTAGCGAGTTAGCTACCAACTCGACTACCGGTGTCATGTCTGTGTAGCTTTGATTGTCTATATTTATATGTGCAGCATTACCTAACCTCACATATAATGTATGTCACATTTATACTTTTTTTACAAACTGGTAGGTCAAGGTATTTATTTTAGGCCTATAGAATTATCAAAAAAATATAAGTAAACAGTTTCTATCTATTTCTAGACTCTCAATTGCAATATGGTATTCTTAACTTAACTTTTGTACTTAGTTTTCCAAACTTCAGTACAAATAAACGTTGTTACTATTTACCCTAACTAAATCAAATGATCCCCATATAAATTTATAAACGTTGCCTATCTACTATTTCCCCCCATTCACCATATCTCTTATTATTAGTCAACACTTCATTACTTTTATTCTAGTCTATTGAAAAAGCAAAAGCAAAAAAAACTAATCAACTACAAATGTTTAATTAAGGCATAACATTAAAAATACCATACTAGAAGCATTTCAGGCCAAACTCAAATACCATTCGTTTAGCTATTTTTATTTCTTCTTCGATTTATTACACTTTGGCTGTTTGTTAGCCCAAAAGTGTGTCTTATTTTATGCTGTTTTTAGATTTATTACAGAGGCGTGTATGTAGTACAACTACAAAGAAAGTATCAATCGATAGTTTGTTTATTCGTTGGTTAATGAGAATTTTTGCAAGAGTGACTCTATTTTTGGTTGTAAATGAAAGTTTTTTCAAATCGTGCAAAACTGCATCTATAACTAATTGTGCTGTTATAACCACGTATATTGGCCCTAAGCCAATCTCAGGTTATATCAGGGTAGACGTGTAAGGAACATCTGAACGACTTTTGCATATAAAGGCCAATATTTCAACGTCCTAGATGGCGCGGGAGCTTCTTGGTAGACCCATGAAATTGGTCGCCTTGAACTTTGGAAAAGTTATTTCGAATTGTTTTCCCATTTCCAGGATAGTGGAGTGCCCTTAAAACACTGCAAAATACTCCGCCAGAGGTATACAATATCTCTTGTGGTTATAACATCAGCCAAACGGGATAGTAACTGAGCCCTCTAGAGGTTAAAGCACTCAAACCTTAAGATTGGTTTATATGGCAACTATTTGAGGTTATGGACCGATGGCAATCGGATAACAATTGCGCCATCTAGGCGCTCAAGAAGTCAAGACCAGAGATTGGTTTATATGACAGCTTTATCAGGTTATATATGGATTTAGATCGTACCCGCCAAAGTTGTTGGAAGTCCTAACAAAACGCCACTTAAACGCTTTCAAGCAAATTGAATAATAATTGCGCCCTCTAGAGGCTCAAGAAGTCAAATCGAGAGATTTTTGTATGGCAACTATGTAAGGTTGCGGTTATCAAAACAAAACACATGCGAAATTTCAGCCAAATCGATTAAGAATTGAGCCTTGTAGAGACCCAAGAAGTCAATATCCGAGATCCGTTAATATGGCAACTAGTATATCAAAACATGGACCGAATTGGCCCATTTACAATCCTAATCGACCTGCAATAATAGGAAGTATTTGTGCAAAATTTTAATCGCCTAGCTTTACTCTTCGAAAGTTGGCTTACTTTTGACAGACAATTGTTGGAAGTCAATAGAACACTATCTGTAAAATATTAGCGAAATCGTACAAAAATTGTGGCTTCCAGGAGCTCAAGAAATCAAATCGGGAAGTCGGTTTATATGGGAGCTATATCAGATTACAGAACACTATCTGCAAATTTTCAGACAAATCGGGCAAAAATTGCACCTTCCAAGGGCTTTATGGGGTCCTAGATCAATATTTCTAGATGTTACAAACGGAATGACTAGATAAGTATACCTCCATCCTATGGTGGTGGGCATGAAAGCTGAATGCATGCATGCGCAGGAGATAATTCAAATTTCATAGATTCTACCATCTTTGCAAAGTCGACAATTTCACATGTTGATGACTTTTAGTTCTATCATTGTAAGTTTCATTTCATTTCATTATGACTAATGCCAAGTTTTTAATTTCATTTCTATTCGTTGAACCAAATCTTGTGTGTTCGTTCTAGACTTTTTCATATATTCTGCAAAGGGTGTTGTATTTATGCAAATTTTCTGATAATTCGTTCAAAGTGATATGTATCACCATATTTACGAATTCTTAGTGTAACCAAAGATGCCACAAATATACTCCTTTATTCCGTTGGTGTAGTATCTCGGCAGCACTTCCTTTTAATGATAGCAGGAGTTCAATTGCCTTGTCGTTGTCATTCCATGAATTTCTGTAGGCTACAGTTTCGAACTGGAATTTGAAGATATCAAATGTTGTAGATCGATCAAACGTTGGAGTTTTGATTTAAGTGGCGTTGTCGTTAACGCGCATTGGGCCAACTTTAATTTTCAGTTTTGAAGTTTCTTCTCGATGTCCAGTAGCTTCTCGACATGATTTTCTTATAAATATCGCCAGGATTTATAATATACAGCTCCTTAATATGACCTTCCACGTTTTACGCCCTTCTGTTAATAAATTAAGAGAATTCCTACAGTTTCTCGTTCGCAGTTTTAGAGTTTTCTAAGAATCTTTCCTTCAACCTTCAGGAATTTTCTTCCATCTCTCTGGAAGTGTCTTCCTTTCTAGAATTGTCTTCCATTATTGTTCGTTTGCAATTACTTTACTCAACAATGATTTGTTGATCTACTTACTTGCTTTACGACTCACTAACTGCTGTTTGCTGATACGTTTGCAATACGCGTTTTCAGATAAGACTGAAGGCCAAAACAGAATGAGTGCGTTGAGCTTTGGTTTTGAGAGAATCGTTGCAAAAACGCAACTCTGCACACAAATTCCACAAAAGCAACGCGAGAAGTTTTAAAAATTTTCAACTGTGACGCTTGAAACTGAGTGTCATTCGGTGTTGCCACATTTGAAGTAGTGTTTTTGGGCGTCAAAGTTAAAAATTGTTTAACTTTTGCGAGTTGCTTTTTTAACATTTGTTGCAGAGATGCATTTTTCAACTCCACGCTCCTCAATGCGCTTATTCTGTGCTTTGTGCCACTACCTGAAATACCTCTTGCTGGCCCCATCGATGTTTCGAGAATACCCAATCTGGTAACTTTGATATCTAGTATCCTCTCGATAACATGAGTCAAAACACAACGAATAAGAGAAGAACAATGAAGAAATCTTAGGGAATACCAGGATGCACTAGTGAGGTGAGATCATGCGAGCAGCTGAGTATAATTTTTTTATTATTGTTTTTATTTTGCAGTATATCTAAATGTCAAAGGCTTGATTTCACAGCTGTGATATTTTTCTAAAATCATAAAAAGGTGTTGTATTTGATCCTATTCCACACATAAGTAACAAAACAGTGTTATAATGATGAAAATACAAATATAAACCCCATTTCTAGAAGATAAGTTGTAAAACAAAGTTTATTCCTAAAACCACTTTGACATTTCAATTTACGGCATTTGCCACTCAAGGTAGTTTCGTTGGGAGTAGATTTTTGTTGTTGTGCTAATGACACTACCTCTAAATTGTATCATGAAGGAATAATGGAAACAATATGTGATGACGTAATAAGAGCCGTTATAATTTGAAATTTAAAATAACTAAAATTAAACACAAGCGACATTAAAATTAGTAAACCCCAATTATTACAATATATTCTTGGTAGCCATGTCCGCCCGTACCTCAGTCTATCGAAATCGCGATAGCGGTCGAACGAATTAAGATAACCTCTTGAATTTTTGCACAGATACTTATTGTGGAAGGTCGTTGCGGATTGCAAATTGGTCATATCGGTTCAAATTTGGATAAAGCTCCCATATAAGCAGATGACCTGATTTGACTACTTGAGCCCCTGGAAACCGCAATTTTTTCCCGATTTGGCAGAAATTTTGCATTAAGTGTTTTATTGTGACTTTCCATAACTGTGCAAACTTTAGTGATTTGAGCTTAAGATAAATAACTTAATTTAAAGATTTTCTAGTTGGGTGGACGAATGATTGTTTACTAAATATTAAAGAAATTTTATCCTTCACATTGCGTCTTTTTTACAAAGAAAAAATTTTTCTAATGAAGATCGAAAATTTGTTGAATAATTTTTTTTTTTTGTTTGTAGTATTTAAATTAAAATGTATTTTACCATCTTTATTATAAAAATTTTTTACTTTACTAATTCTAATCATTTTCTTTACAGGTATGTGTTCACATAACAATTATGCTGATACTCTAATTATAATGGTTCGAATATCCGATGTAACTCGTATGTATAAAATAGACTTAGATTTTAAGAATATTGCAAACTTCAACAGCAGCAATTAAATGTCCTAGATCTTAAGGATTGTTATGAGGATTTTTGAAATATCAAAGTTATAAAAGGAAAATGGAATAATAATACAGACTAGTTCTAACCCAAAACTTTTTGTATTTGGTAAATTTTTGGATTATTTTTTACTTCATGAGAGAAGTGTAAATTTTTTCTCAGTGTTTTACTTGCAAATCGCCTTGGATCTAAGGCAATTTATTAAACTATGGCGGTAGTACAAATTTTGTCACTTTGATGATAATGCCATTAATCCAAATATATTGACCACACTTTGATTACTGTTATCAGATTTGATCTGATTTATAATATTTTTAAAATATTGAAAAATGATTAAAACTTATGAGATTTGCATGAATGAAAGTGGGGCAAAACAAAAACCCCCCAAAAAAAATTAAATACAAATTATTGTGAATTATTAAGTCGATTTTTTCTTGACAACTCTACTATATTCCATATTCCAAATTATCTCTGCAAATCCCTAGAATGGCTTGAATGCGTTGTCTTATATTTCTATAAGATTAAGTGCCTGTGCCACTAATTTTGTGCCACTGAAAATGAAAGATTTCCCTTAGAAAGATATGAGAGAAGAGAAAAACTGTACAGCCTGTCCCACCAATTATACTTCACTGAAATAAATGGCGCGGTTCACTTCAGTGTCTATTTTTCCATTATGAAATCAGTTGTTTTTGACATTAAGGCACAAAAAGGCACAGCTGATTTCATAATGGAAAAACAAATGATAGAGTGATTCGAAACACTCATTTGAGTGACAAAGAATTAGTGGTACAGGCTGTTAAGTTCTTCCCTAATATCCTTTTTAGAAATTTTTCAAAATGCGAAGTTCATATTTGGGTCGTTTTATATACCAGTCAAGCGGATTCGATAGATTATGGATAAATAAAACGCTCTTTCCGCTTAGCGCTTTCTACTTTAAACGTTGGCAGCACTGACACACATCCAAAATAATCAAATCTCAACAAAACAAACAAAATAAGTCATTTTAATTTTAAATAAATGTTTCTCGGAGTTCATAAATGTGACTTTTTTAAAATCCTAAGGAATTTTTTACCTTCCAGAACGTATAATCATTGAATAAATATGTTGCGTTCTTCCTTTTAATTTTTGTCATTCAGATTGAATGATGACACAACATGTTTTTAATAATCTGCTATAAGATACGCCGCTTAGCTTATCGGGGATAGCATTTTTGTCCATACAAACTTTAGCGAGAAAAGCAAGAAAATCCGCTTAATGGGTAAATAAAACACAATTGCCTATGTCGATATTATAAATATGGCAACATCGACACAAATTGTTCCCAAGATCATGCAAAGTATACATCAACATCTTACAAGGCTCTTTTTGAGATCTCCCCTAACAAGTGATTGTATCTGTATTTAGATTGTTGAAGTTTTTCTCTACTGAAATAGTCATACCTCCAAATGTCAAAGGTTCTGATAATAATTTTTAACTTTCAACACACCTCTTGTGGCAACTCTATACATGCAATTATCAACCAACTGAACTTCGTTCATTACTAAGTGATGGGAACTTTTAATGAAATCCTCTCATAAATTCTTCAGAAATTTTTGACAGCTGTCAAAACAAACAACAAAATAACAAGGCCATGCAACCGCAAAGTAACGTATAACGCAACAGCAAATTAATAAAGTTTGGGTAACTGACACCGTCTACTTATTATGCGAAAAGGGTCTGAAAACAAAAGAGAGTAGGTTTTAACTGTTTCCCATAACTCCAATTATTTACAAAAAAAAATAAATTAAAAGTTTCTTTAAACCACAAAACCCTTAACAAATGAAGTGAAGCATATAAAGTGTATTAGGAGTGAGATGGCCCTACCTCTCTCTCTCTCTCTCTCTCTCTCTCAATCCATACATCCCCCTTCTTAATGGTTAAGGAAGTTTAAGGGAAGGCCAACTGCCAACATCTGGAAGAAGGTCGTTCAAAAATCCCATGCAAACCAAATAACATCATACAAAGCCTCATAAGTAGAAGAAGAAACATTTTTTCTCTCTCAACTATCTCCCCACAACATATCTTTTTTCGTTTCCATTTTGAAATGTCAAAAATCAACCACAACATTTCGTATTTGACAGTTTACACAAAATCAAATAGGGCAAAATGTAAATGAAATAGAAATCACGTAAATGCCAATGCAGAGATGTTGAAAAAAAAATCTCTACTATATGGCATATGAAGAAGAGAGATGCTTTAGCATCTTTGCCATAAGAAACTGTCAAATATTTTGACATTTTCCCTTCAAACACTGGCTGTGTGTGTATCTAGGGCGAAAACATTGAACACCAAAAAAAAAAAAACAAGAAAACAACAACAAGCCTACTCACAAAAAAGGGATCCAAAAATGAGATAAAACAATCAAAACAAATGCCATCGAAGAAAACGTGGGATAGGAAAATCTAAAGCATGCGCTGTGTGGCCCCAACTCACTATAGCAAAATATGTTGTGGTCTCTGCCGCAGTCGCTGCTGTAGCCAAGTTTCTCGCAGCACATGAGAGAAAACAAAGCGGCAACCATGCCATTGTAAGGGGCAAATTTTTGTAAATATACACAAAGAGATAACAAATGAGAGAGCTTAAGGTTTTGCAATGATTTTCCCTACAAGTTTGGTGTCTCACTAAGGCTCGCGATCAGTGTTGCCATACATATCAGTTTTAGGACATTCATCTAAATGAATAAAAAAACAAACAAAAAAGGAAAATACTGTAATATGAAAGAAAGTAAAGAAAATAAAATAAGATTAAATAAATAAAAAAATAGCTACCGTAATTTTTCGAATAAAAAATACCTAAGTATGTATATAAGAAAAACATTAAAAAAAGGAAATTGAATAAAATAAAATAAAATCCAAATAAAATGAAACGGAATGAATTGAAACAAGTAAAAGCCCGTTTTTTCGGTCGGGACGAATCTAATATACACTCCACCATATATCGAATTCGAAAAGTTCTTGGAATGACTTTCAAATACATTCCCCCATCTTATGGTGTAGGGTTTATATTTATTTTTATACACACCACCATAGGATAAGGGGTATACTAATCTAGTTATTCCGTTTGTAATACCTCGAGATATTGATCTAAGACCCTAAAAAGTATATATATTCAGGACCTTTTCAACTTTCTGAGTCGATCTAGCTATGTGCATCCGTCCCTCCGTCTGTCGAAATCGTTCTAACATAAAGCTAGCCGCTCGAAATTTCGCGTAAATTCTTCTTATTTATGTAGATCTTAGGTATTTCAAATAGGCCATATTGTTTCAGATTTTGATGTAGTCCCCATATAAACTGATCCCCAGTTTTGAATTCTTGAACCCCTATAAGCAGCAATTTTTCCGATTTACCTAATAGTTGGCACTTATTCTATGACATTCAACATCAGTTCCAAGTATAATCCGAGTCGGACTACAAGCTGATATAAGCCGATAACTGAAATAGCCCCCCGATCTACGGTTTCGAATTCTTGAGTAGCTATTAACCTTATCCGAATTGGCTGAAATTTTGCTCAAAGGCTGAGATGACTTCCAACGTTTGCGACAAGTATGATCCAAAAAGCGACAAGTATGTAACCCCCATATAAAACGATCCGCGGACTTGACTTCTTGAGCCTCTAGAATCCTTTATTTTCAACAGATCTGGCACACAGACTACCTGTATGACTTCCAGCGCTCATTCCAATTTTGATTTTATTCGATATATAAACTGATATAGCTCCCATATAAACCAATTCACGGATTTGACTTCTTGAGTCGGTGGGAGTCTCAATTTTGGCACAAAATTTTTAATGATTTTCAAAATATATGTCAAGTACGATCCGAATCGGTCTATAAACTGATATAGCACCCATATAAACCTATCCCCGCTATCGAATTATTGAGCCACTATAAGCTTCAACCGATTTGTTTGAAATTTGGAACAAAGTCTTCTGATATGACTTCCAACATTTACGACAGGTATGATCCAAATAGGTCTAGAAGCTGATATAACCCCCGTATAAACTTATTCGCGGATTTGACTTCTTGAGCCCTTAGAACCTTTAATATTTACCAGATTTGGCACAACCTTTATGACTTCCAACATGAGTGTCAAGTACGACTTGAATCGGTATATAAACTGATATAACCCCCATATAAACTGATCCCCGGATTTGACTTCTTGAGTCCCCAGAATTTTCAATGCTCACCTAGTTTGGATGAAATTTGAAACAAACATGTATTTAATGACTTTCAATATCCGTGTCAAGTATGATTCCAATCGGTCTTTTTACTTATACAGCTCCCATATAAACCGATCCGCGGATTTGAATTGTTAAACCTCTAGAAACCTCACTCAATACTCGATTTGATGGATTACAAAGTAGTTCAAATACAAACTGACAAGGTGGTTGATACACAAGATTCGACCGGAGCGAACATAGCTCATTTTTACTTTTCTCATTCTACTTTATAATCATCATCGAAATGAGCTTTAGATAATGGTGATGTATTGCCCCAAAAGGGTTTTAATGTCGCAAATCCTTTCCATTTCAACTTGCCTATCCGGCTTTTTAAGCAGCATTTTGTCAGTTTTTCTGTGGGAATAATTGCAAAAAAATTGCAACCCTACTTCACAGCTTTAGTGGTGACCACTTGCAATTGTTTTGTTTACATTTAAATGTTTAATGAACTATATAAAAGAGTTTTTCTTTTAAATCTGCTCGCTCTCTATGTGTTGCTCATACTGGGACTCTCTGTCTCTCGCCTAACTGTTAGGCTATTTGTTTATATTCGGGAAGACCAGAGACCAAATGGAACCACAACGAATGCCGACGAAATGTTTCGCAAAACTTTGGCGCTCTGCTGCTCTGTGGCTGGCGCTGGGGTGCTGTTTATGGCATTGGGTGTATACATGTTTAGTTACCCTTCCCTTAACACACTTGGTGACATGTTCGGCAGCAGCAGCAGATGTTGCGGCGGCCACTGCTGTTGCAGTGTTATTGTTGGGTGGCCGATTTTACCCCATTTCGTTTTAAGCTCTTTTGGGTTGTTTGTATGTTTCGGCCGGCAGCACTTCCCCCCCAAAGATTTTCATAATCACTCTCACTCTCATATTTGGGGTTTTTTGTTCCCTCTCTCTCTCTCTCTCTCTCTCGGGCAGTGTTGTGTTTTCATAACTTCGTCGAGCGGTTCGTGATTTTTCAACGTTGTTTTTTCTTCTTCTTTACGTTTCGTTTCTTCTTCTGTGTTGTGTGTGCTTTGTGTGCTGCAATGCCTTCTGTGTCTCGTCTCTCGTCTAGCAAAAAATGAAACTCACATTACCTACAAAAATTTAGTTAAAAGTGATTAAATAATGATTTAGCTGAGAAGGAAAATTACTAATAAATCAGCCATAAAAGTGCAGACAAAAATATTTACGAAATTACCCCCAAAAATATGGAAGCAATTGTTTAGCAAAAAGAAAAACCACTTGAATTGCCGTCGTGCCGTCTAAAAGGAAAAATAAAAAATAAGAAATAAAAGTGTCCAGCAACAGTGTTGTGAGAAGCCTCTATAAAGAAGACATATGAAAAGAACGGAATAGAACGGTTTGTCGGTCGGTCGGTCGGTCGTTCGTGCGGTCATACAACGAGAAGAGGAAGAAACAGCGGAACCCTATCAAGCAAAAAACTAAGAAGAAGAAGAAGAACAATCGCGTATGAAAACGATGTGATAAGTTATTAAAAAAAAAATAACAATAAACCAAAAAAACAAGTGAAAACTGCGCTTCCTTAAGGGGTAATGGCCACTTTTTAGCAATTCCCCTTTAAAACACACAAATGTGCAAATTACTTAATTTCTTTTAAATGCATAAAGTTTATTCTACTCCTAGCCTTCTTCCACAGCTGTGCCTGCCTCGTAATAAAACTCTGGACATTTTAATTAGCTTATCCCAAAAAGCTTTACAAAGTTTTTGTTGCTAAATCCTATCTCTATAAATTCGCAGCGAAATTCAAATGAAATCTAAAACTTAATTACCCAATAACCCTTAGCCCTCATTCCCTGCTCTAATATCGCGTAAATCTCAAGCCTCTTTTAGCTTTTAGTGTTCTCCTTTGCCTATTCCCCCACAGCCTGAGGTGGATAGGTACTAGGCGTGAGGAAACACTAGTTTACAAATTTGGTGTTGTTTGCGTGGGGCGCGTGCCATGGCAATGTTGTACTTCTTTTTTTTGCCGCTAGGTATATAAGTAGGTATTTATAACCTATGGAATTTGTTTATTTTTGAATTGTTATCGTTTGCGTCATTTTTTCTGTGCAAAACTGGACAGAATAAAAAAAATTCTCTTATCGACATCTAAATGGCATAGCCATCAACTGCGACGAAATTCTTATGGGAAGTTTTGTTTGATAAGATACAGTGGTCCAGAATAGGAGTTTTAAATGTTTCAAATTTTAACAAACTTGTTGAATGAGTGTGCTGGAATTTGATCAGACTTGAGGGTGTTGCTTAAAAGTGAGTGTTTTGATAATGAAGGATGGCTAGTAAAACTATGCTCTTTAGTCACCATATTCACCTCAACACACCATTAAGGCCTAAGGGTTACCTACATTGTCAATAAGGCTTTTCATATTGAAAAAGTGTTTCAAGAAGTCGGCTCATAATAGCAATTTCTGTGAAATGTAGCAAAAAATGGGCAAAGTTCGGCCGGGACGATTCTTGGGAACCCACAACCAAGTATACTCTACGTACCAAATTTCTTACAAACAGGCAAAAATTGAGCTCCTAGGGGCCTTAGAAGACAAGTCTTGAGATTAGTTTCTATCGCAGCTATTGGGTTGCCCAAAAAGTAATTGCGGATTTTTCATATAGTCGGTGTTGACAAATTTTTTCACAGCTTGTGACTCTGAATTGCATTCTTTCTTTTGTCAGTTATCAGCCGTTACTTTTACCTTGCTTTAGAAAAAAAGTGTAAAAAAAGCATATTTGATTAAAGTTCATTCTAAGTTTTATTAAAAATGCATTTACTTTCTTTTAAAAAATCCGCAAATACTTTTTGGGCAACCAATATATCAAGTAATAGGCCGATTTGGACCATACTTGGTACGGGTATTGAAAGTCGTAAAAGAAAAATTTCAGCCAATTCAGAAAAGAATTGCATCTTATAGGGGCTCAAAATGTCAAATCGGGAGATTGGTTTATTTGGGAGCCATATCAGGTTAAAAACGGAGTTGGACCATACTTACCACGTATATTGGAAGTCATAATAAAACACTCTGTGCAAAATTTTAGACAAATCGAACAAGTATTAAGGATTCTACGAGCTCAAGAAGACAAATCGAAGGACAAAATCTGAGGCGATATGGCCCATTTCTCATCCCCAAAGATCTACATCATTAAGAAGAATCTGTTATAAATCTCTATATTAAAGACTGCTATAGTGTTTTCAACAGACAGACGAACATAAATAATTCGACTTCGAACTTCAAGACGATCGCAGAACAAGTTTTGAAGTGTTACAAACGGAATGACTAAATTTGTTTCCACTATTATCGCATTAGAAACTGTTTACGGTATTGTTGTATAGTTCTTGAACGAACTAGTTCTATTAAACGAATCACTTAAGTAAACAAATTGCTAGTGGGATTAGTGAGGTGTTACATAGTTGATTTATCCTCCCAACGTCTTTGATTCCCCTCTGAACGTTCCATTAAGAGATAGTGGAGATACTCGTATCAATAAATGCTCAACGATTCCTGTTCAATGACAAGACACCACTTTTTTTTCAGAACCCGAACAGTATGCCGCATGGCGACACCACTTGGTGGAGAAGTTTTTAGCACGGACTTGCTACATGGTAAAAATTAAATTGCCCTTCCAACGGTTTACAGTTTCGAAATTCAGTAGAATAGTAGTCAGTGGTATGAATTGCCGAAAAAATACAACTGAACCAGTTCCAAGCACTTGGTTCTTTTCGTTCCACAGCTCAGTAATCCCATACCTTAATTTACATTCTTTACTAGTTTGCCGCTCATTTGTTGTCTAATGTGCGATTGGGTGGCACATTGGGGGCGAATTTGAAATTTTACCAATGTGGCCATTTCATGTAGGTCCAATGAAGGTATATGGCTCTGGTTATTGATTTTTTACTCGCAGCAACAGTTGTAATGTGAAAGGTTGACAAAAAACAGGGAAAAACTGCTTACTTACCCCGCTAAACCTGTGAACTTAATGAACATTCTAGTGTAGTGAGCTAAAACTACTAGTGAACTAACTGAACGAACTAGATCCATCAGCAAGTAAGTAAAAATGCAATTTTGGCCATGAAAATTCTATTAAGAAACACATAAGAACGAGTGCTGTCTGAGTTAAGGCTCAATAATAAGAAATTACGTTTTAAGAGCAGAGTCTGAACGACGAGCTGGAGTACGACACATCTTTTAGGAAAAGTTTTTACATGGCTTCTATGTATGACATAGTACTTCACAAAAGTCGCCAGCATTAAGAGAGGAAAACCACCACTGGACAATTTTTTCTGATGTTCTCAACAGGATTCAAACTCCGAATTGAGTGCAGACAAGAACAAAAACAGCTTACTGATCTGTTGAACTAGCTTAATGCATTTGCTCAGTTATCTAAAGTAGGCCTTAAAAAGAGAAGAAAAGAGACATAAATAGTTCAGTGAACAAAAAGAAATGAACTATGTAGCTCAGTAAAAGGAAATAAGCCGAAATGAGTGACCGTTTGAACAGAAAAGCATACTAAACTAGTGAACTAACTCAACAAACTACTTCAGTAAACTGAAGTTGGATAAAAACTGAACGATCTTAAAAAGTGTACCAACTTATTCAATAATTTTGGGAAAACAGGCTTCGACCTCGTTTATATCTGTTCCATAATTTTCAATTTTCTGTCTTATCTTGCATCATGACTTCCCATAAACCTCATTTTTACACGACATGTTGCTAATGATAGTACTGATACCATGGTGGCAACATTGTTTACTATTATAGTACAATAAGACTCCCTGTAGAACTCTCCGTACTTCAGAGGAAACTATGGATTTTAACACGCTTTTCCTTGGGTGTATAATGTCCTGCCTTTGGGCAGCATTACTCCCTTTACAAGGCATATCGTTAAGAACCTAAGAATAAATACCCTACAGTACCTTGAATACCGCAGGGGAAGCTTAATATGGATTTCTACAGGCTCTTTTTATAGTGTAGGTAGTAGTTTCTGGTTATCGCACATCACTGATATCAGTACAAGAAGGTGCAATTGAGATCACTTTAATAGCTAATAGCCCTGGTCGTAGCATTGATATCTTAGGAATAATTTTTGTTACTTAAGTGCGGATAATGCAGCGTTCCAAACATGTTTTTTGGAAAGATGATTACAAACCTGATGCTCGATGTATTTTTGCTAACTGGTGTTCAAGATAGCAGGCCAGGTGATACTAAGCAGAGTCGATCAGTGTCCACCATGAAGAAGATACCAGAAGTGGTCAAAGTTTCGCTTTGTTAATGCATTAAGTCTAACACCATCCTCCCATGGTGCCCCCTATATATATAATTATAGATCATTCACTTGTCAGTTAAGTTAAAGATCTTGTTGTCTACGTAGCACAAAGCGGCTCTATAATCATTTGCGACAGTTTATGCATAGTTTATTTTTAAGAAACTACTGGCATGATTAATGGGCAACCGTTCGAATAATGTCATGGACATTCTTGTTATAGATTAGCAGCTTTAAGGCTAAGGAATAGACTGATCAAATTAAATCATTTTCCTCCATACAATTTAACATAAATAATGTTAACATTTTATTTGTAAACTAGTGCTTTTAGTCTGTTTTATTATCCCAATTTCATAGCCTCTTGCATATCCCCTTTAGACCCGCCTTGTGGCCTCGAAAATAAAACTCGTTAAACAACAACAATTTCTACTTTTCGTCAAGTCCTTTTTTATGTTTATATATGTTCGAATCTGCGTCCGTGTGTATGTCTATATGAGTTTGTGTGTGTGTGTGTGTGTTTGCTATGGTGTTGTAATGTTTGCAATGAAATACACACAGTGTATAAAATTTTGTATTATGTTGCCAGGAAAACAACATCCATCTCAAAAAAGAGGACAGTGAGTGGCAGCACTGACATCAAATTTCCGCGTAGCACCCACAATACCACACCACACTACAATTGTTAGCCAACGACAACGACTACACCACCACCACCAACAACAACAGCAGCTATAGCAACAATAACATGGGGATGGCGACAGCAACAAATCTAATAAACATAACATCGACATCGATTCTTTGTCGATAATACCTCCCCAAAAATATAAGAAAATTGTGTGTAAAGTACAAAACCAAAAACAAATCTACCAAAAATAAAAAAATAATACCGTCCTTACCCTATCCCCCTTCAACGCTTCACCAAAAAAAGCGAAAGTTCTTTTTTTTAGATGCTGCTGCTCCAATTCTCTTTGCCTTTGGCCACATCGACAAAGGTGGGCACCCTCTCTGGCTATTGAAACATATCACAGCAGCATTATCAATCGCCAGCAACATCCTGCTCTTGTGTGTCTGTATGCAAAACAACTTTGCTGGAAACATCAAAGCGAACAACAACAACAACATAGTACTACAAAAGAATCACCACCAACACGGCAGCGAGCATTGGGTGGAAAAAAATCAAAATTGATCTCACCACCCCCTTTGGATAAACCAATTCACAGCAGCAACCATATACACACCACCCACATCAAGTGTAAAGTAGATTCGTAAGGCATTTGTTGTTGGGTGTATTTAGATTCACCTCTCTTGCCTCATCACTCTCATTCACTTCTCTGATGTTCGTTCTCGATACAAAGAAAGCAGCAGCACAAGACCAAACCAAAAAAAAATACATAAAAATAAGAAGAGGCAATGCGAATGTTGATTTCGAGTGGTGCGGTGTGCTATGGCTATAGTGGGTGGTTGTGAGTGCGTGCATGCGAGGGCTTAAAATTTAGTCTTAGTGCAGTGTTGCCATTTTTTGGGTAACCTCATCCTCAAATAGATAACAAAAAAAAAAAAAAATAGAAAAACTAAATAAAATAAAAAATAAAGTAAATTAAATTTAAATAAAATAAAATAAAATAAAATGAAATAAAATAAAGTAAAATAAAATAAAATAAAATAAAATAAAATAAAATAAAATAAAATAAAATAAAATAAAATAAAATAAAATAAAATAAAATAAAATAAAATAAAATAAAATAAAATAAAATAAAATAAAATAAAATAAAATAAAATGAAATAAAATAAAATAAAATAAAATAAAATAAAATAAAATACAATAAAAAAAAATAAAATAAAATAAAATAAATTAAAATAAAATAAAATAAAATAAAATAAAATAAAATAAATTAAAATAAAATAAAAAAAATTTCAGTTTGACCCAATCTCCACTTTACCCTGTGGCGACACTGCCTTAGTTATTGTTAGCGTTGATCTTACACTCAAAGGCCTTTCGTTGTCTCCATATCCCTACCATTGTGTCCCCCTAACAATGAAGTCCATGCATGATATCTGCAAAATTTGGTATGCTTTCTAGAAAAAGAAAAAAATCCTAAAACACTTTCTTTTTCAGTTTGACCCAGTCTTTGATTTATCCTATGGCAACACTTCCTTAGTTTTTTGTCAACGTTTATTTTTTACTCAATAGCCTTTCGTCGTCCCTATATCTCTACCATGTTGTCCCCTTAGCAAAGAAGTTCAAGTATGATATCTGGGAAATCTGTTTTGCTTTCTAGCGTCGTGCATGTTGCGGGTATTGTTATGTTTTACACCTTTGTTCTTTGTTAAAGAGAATCCCCAACAACAAATCTCCCCCACCCTATTAACAAACCAAACAGAGCGTTGTAGTTTGTGTTTTTTCTTCCTTAAACGACAATTAAAGCATTTCTCCCTCCATCCACTGGCTTATGCAAGTGCAAAGACGAGAAGAATAACGAAGTGGATGGATGGCTGGCTGGCTGGCTGCGGGCTGTAAAGAAAAACAAAACTCGCACACATAATTTGTGCAGCCAGTCGTACGTTAAAACACGTAAACGCAAATCAAATCAAATTAAATTGAATTTTCACCTTTTTTTCCTCTCTGGTACATACAACGTTTTTCATTTACGTACTAAATAAACGTCGTCCAACGATGACGATGAACAACCATAACAACAACAATGACTATAATAACAAATGTATAAACAGACAGAGGCTAACAGAACGAAAGAAAGCTTGCTTAAGCTTCAATGAAAAACATCAGCAGCAGCAACAACAGCAGCTGTAGTAGGCAACAGAAGCAGCAGCTACAGCCGCCACAGCAATAACAACAACTTGGCCATCGAACATGCAAAAGTAGTGAAAAATTATCTCTCAAGCGACGAGGCACGCGACGCGAATGAAAACAGGGCTCTAGCTCTCGCAAGCTAGCACCGCAATTATCATCTACACCATCATCATTATTATTATCATCTTTATCTCCAATAAAGCTTGTAAATCAAAAGCAACAACATCAACAACAATAGCAAATACCTACAAATCAAAACGAACAAAACAAAAAATTTAACACAAAACAATCAAAGAAAATGTTCATCCACACAAATTGGAAATGAACAACAACACGCAGTACAACACGGTTGTGAAAATCTAAACACTAGCAACAACAATAACAACAAAAATACAAATTCATAGAAAGTGAATGAAAAATTGTCTCCTGTTTTTTTTTTAACGAAGATCAAATCTCTGCGATAACTAATTACGTGGCTGTAATCAGTGAGTTACTGTTAAGAGAGAAGAAACAAAAAGAAGAGCAGATAATTGTTGTGTACCTACTACCACCCTACACTACACCTCACCCAAAGTACATATCGTGAATTTATTGTTGTCGTCTCATTTCATTCAAAATAAGCACCAACAACCAAATTAGACTTTTCGCAAACTCAACTCAGTAGCTGTGCAGAATATCTTCTAAATGTGGTATGTTGACATTTTGATCTTAAGATTTTTTAATGCATTTTCTTGGGAGGGATTAATTCATCTCATTCTTTTTCGGTATTTTCTTTATGAAAATTTCCCTTCCAGCAGTTGTGGTTGTACGATTAAATATTTTAGCAACCAGTGTAACCTATTGCCTTGCATTTGGGGGTCTTGTGATCTTATCATTATAGCTATTGTGAATGAATGTCTTGTGTAATTATTAAAGGTCGTTCACACTAAACGATCATATTGGAATTTATGATATATAATTATGAAATAATTGCAAATGTTAAAACATCTTTAAATATAAGCTTTCACACCTACTTGCTCCATTCAATCCAACTCTACCCTTCTTTTAAATAAGGCGTATGAGTTTTTAATTATTCTTAATAACACACTCTTAAAGGTAACCATGGAACAATGTGTGAAAAGAGATCATCCGATAAGCTGTCTCGAATGCGGCAATGATAGCGTATTTAGGGCATTAGTTAATGCGACGTTTTGGAACATTTCCTATGTCCTATATCCTTAAGGTGGAAATACGAAACCAGACATGACCTAATTTAGGGGCACAAAATCGACAAATATCTTTTCTTTTCGGATTTAGAGTGCCCAACAAATCGGTTATCGTCTATAGTAGTATAGAGCGGATTTGAATTCTCACCCTCTTGTCAACCTAAACATGTCTTAGCTATCAACACCCTACAAGGGACACCAAGCTTAGACATGGATTGCAATACCTTTGATCTTTACCCGAGTGCCTGCCCGGTGTATGTAACCCAGTGGTACTTATCACAATGCACTAAAATAGTGTAAGCGAGTCCGCTTAGAAAATAGACTGCCACTCTTACCTAAGCCAGTAGTCCTTCATCCTGTTTTATTGACGACAATAAGATAAGTTTCAGAAACAATATTGCCTACATCGGCGGAAAACCATTTACCCCGGACATCAGATAACCAATTTTTCGATCGTCTCCCCATCATTACGCGGGTTTCCCATATGCACAGTCATATGACCTACCGCACAATACCCGGTTATTACTCCCAGTCACCTTCTTCTTATTCAAAGTCAGCAGTTGCTTCCGACGTCTGGGTTAGAAGTGTTCCAAATGTTCGGCATACATATACAGATTCTCACCTCGCCAACGACTCCGCACTGGCCATCCACTATAAGTAGTTCCATAAATGGCATGCGTGCAAGGTCGACAACCGGTTCGCTCGCAGTGGAGGACCCCTTTCGGGCATAATCATCCGCTTTCTCATTTCGCGGAATACAATCATGTCCGGGAACCCAAGTTAGCGGTATATCACGAGCCCGAAGTTAACTTAGGGTGTAAGAATTATCAGGAAGACGCGAACGGTTTAAATGTTAATACAACACTGATTTAATTTATTGAAAAATTCCTTACATTCTATTTTTACAAATATTACTAGACTACTTATCCCATAAAGGAATGCTTATTTATAATTAAAAAATCACACATTATTTGCGACAGCCATAACACACACTTTGTTTATGGCAGCCATAAAATGTTACTAATATTTACTTAACTTAAACAAATAAACCACACAATAGCCACAAAATCGTTATCTAGTGCACGAAAGATGCTGTACGAATCAATTTTGAGCAGATGGATTTCAAACACGTGAAATGTTTGAAATCCATCTGCGCACTTCTACCTCACTGTCTTTGAATCCGAGGTCTTCACCGGTAGACTAGAGTACCGAGCCTGACTTCATCTGTAGTTCCAAATGGCTCCAGCATCCACTTCTCTTCCCTTGGAAAGAGCCTCCATCGCAAGGGCATATGTGAAGACCGGGGTCGAGGTCTTATCCTTCCCAAAAACAAAGCATCCATCTCCCACTCCTTACATCCGGTATAGCAAATTCTGAATATCCATCCCGAATCGGTCTTGGTGCCAGATATCTATTTTATCTAGAATAGAATTGTGGCCGTCTCTGTTCTCCTTCGGCATGCCGAGTTTCCTCAGCCTAAGCACAACCATGGCCGAATAAAGACTTTAATAGGTTGCTTGTTTAGCATAACATCAAACCTTTCTGCGATGTGAAACTTAACGCTCCCATGTTTCCACCATAGATGTTTGCAACGTCTGAAGCTCCTTTTTATGAGCTTTGTACCTTTTGAAACTCCCCGGCACTGCACTGGTCTCACAATGGAAGTGAAAATCCAGTAAATCATCATCGGGCAAACTCTCTGTTTCCTTATCAAAATCCTATTGCAGAAGTACAATGCTCGCATCGCATTACGACCTCTTTCCTTTGTATTCCTTTCATAGGACTGGTTAAAATAGACCACTTGGCCTACATATTTTTTCTTCTTTAACAACTGCAGAACTCAAAATGGAAGTCTTAAATCCGGTATCCTATATCTGCGAGTGAATAGCACCAGCTTCGTCTTCCTTGGATTAGCTTAGCTTAACCCATTTCTCGTAGCCCATCTCGATAGTCTCTTTAGTGACCTTCCCTTGATCACGCTGATTGTCGACAGAAACATGCCCAGTTTCGCTCTTGCAAGTATCGTTCTTTTTCTCTTAGGTATTTTCAAGGATATGTCGCAAAGTAATTATCTGAAATGTATCCTGTAGGTAATGGGAATGAGATTTACTCCTCTACCGGGATTCTAGTCGGACATGTGATCTTCTAGCCATATCGTAAAGACGAGCTGATACATACGCTTTATAAGAGTAGTAATCTTACTCTTTCAATCTCTGTAAATTCTTTATTGTAACTTGGCAATATTGTTGCCAAGGTTCTTTTGCTCTTTTGTCAACGTCAGCCGAGGAAACAACATAACATCAAAGGTAGGTGAAAATAAAATACTCGTCTCGAAAAACATTACTTGGTCTTTCACTTGTTTTCCCACCCCCTCTCTAGTTCAAAAGCAATCATTTCCTACATTGACCGTTAGGATTTGTAGTAGATTTGCACCGCTTCCGGTAAATGAAAGTTCCCACTCAACTGTCTTCTAATACCATTGTGAATTATTTTCTTAGTCACAATGGCAATAATGAAGTCCATCTTTTCAATGAACCGAGTTAAATTTGGTACACTCCTTTTGAATGGATTGCGACTATTTTGTTGTCTGGTGTTTTCGATATTCCACTTCAAATCTTTCTTACAATAGCCTTCATCTCCATACAAATAATCTCAACCGAAATAATGGCAGCAGTGCCTCGCACTCGACTTCAAGGTTCATCTCAGGTATCCGATCAGAAACCTCTTCTCTTCCTTCCAGGTCTCTTATCGTCGCCTCGATTATACAGAGATGGTTAAGCGTCAAAGTTAAACACTGTTAAAATTTTGGGCGATGCTTTTGGGGGATTTCTTTTTACAGAGTTGCATTTTTAATGCGCGCCAGGATGCACTTAGAAGGTGAAATCATGCGAACAGCTGAGTAAAATTTTTTTTATATTTGATTTGATTTTCCTGTAAATCTAAATGTCAAAGGCTGGATAACACAGCTGTGATTTTTTCTAAAATCTTAAAAAGATGGTCTATTTCATACGATATTCCACACATTGGTAACAAAACAGCGTTATAATAATGCAAGTATAAATAAAAAAACACACGTGTAAAAGATAAGTTGTAAAACAAAGTTTATATCAAAAACCACTTTGACATTTAAATTTACAGCATTTGCCACTCAAGGTAGTTTCGTTGGGGGTAGATTTTTGTTGTTCTGCTAATGACGCTACCACGTGCGTGCACATAGTATTTAACTCCACCTTAAATCGAAATTAGTAGGAACAATAGTTTGCCGACGTATATCGAGGCATTACTGTACCAAACTTTTTGGCACTGCATTCAGGTGACAATAACATAAAGTATGCTTGCCCCAAGTAAAGTAACATCAACACCACCACAAAATAAATGGTGCCCAATCTCCCAGTCACATCCCAACTACCATGCACATTCAATGATGGTCCACAAGCCTCATTGATCACTGAACCATCGAAACAGACGGACTGATATGTAGACTGCACTAGCATTAACTAAACTGAAATGTTTGTTAAAACATTTATGCTGCTTGCGAATTTGTTAATTGAAAAAATGAAATTTTCAACTTCCATCGAAGCGGACAAGCAGAAGTCAGAGCAGAGAAAAACAAGCAATTTATAAAACTAGTCAATTCAGTCGTTAATTACTAGTTCTTGTCTATTAATCTGTCTCGAACGGCAACCGTAGGGGTTTCTATGATGATTGAGATCAGCTGAGGTGAAATAGGGGGCTTTATTTACGCATGAACGAAAACCCACTGAAATTGAGATTGGCAAACACATACAACAAACCAAAAAAAAAAAACACTGTTTAAATGCTAACAAATTACCATAAATCAATGGAAATTGTAGCAAAAAATATTCGCATAAATAAAACTTGGAGCTAGCTATGAAATAAACAAAACTTTGCATTTACGCAAACATGCGTTTCGCAAAGTTTGGATGAAATGCCTCCGCAAAGTGGAACATTGAAATTTTATTGGAAATTGTTGGTTATTATGAAATGGTATGTCATTAGAGACATGAAATTTTCTAAGACTACTTGCCTACATTCATCCCCTATAAATCGACCTCTTACTACCTGTCTCACTAAATTTGTGTCACTGAAAATGAGCGATTTTCGTTTTCTTTTATGTCAAAACCAGCTGATTTCATAATGAAAAAGCAAATGCTTGAGTCAGTCGAGTCGCTTACTTGAGTAAATGGGAGATACATTTAATTCTAGAGATGAGCAACTTCCCAATAAACTCCCACACATTCGATATTTGTCTTTGGGAATTTTTGTGGGTATTTAGTTAGAAGTTGCACATTTTTATTAAAAATAACTTCTTGAGCACCCATAGGAAAAAATTCTTATCCGTAAGTATTAAACAAGTATGGCATTTCTTGTTTTGACTTCCCATTAAACTTTGGTAAAGGGAAACCTTGGAAACAAATTTGTACAAATGATTTGGATGGTTCTGTCCAACCGAACCGAACCGAACTCGTTTTATACCCTCCACCATAGGACTAACTTTCAAAGGAGTAAAACTAGCCGCTTGAAATTTTGCACAAATACTTCTTCTTGGTGTAGGTCGGTTGGGATTGTAAATGGGCCAAATCGGTCCATGTTTTGATATAGCTGCCATATAAACCGATCTTGGGTCTTGACTCCTTGAGCCTCTAGAGGACGCGATTCTCGTTCGATTTGACTTAAATTTTGCACGTGGTGTTTTGGTATAACTTCCAACAACTGCGCTAAGTATGGTTCAAATCGGTCCATTCGTTGATATAGCTGCCACATAAACCGATCTTGGGTCTTGACTTCTTGAGCCTCTAGAGGGCGCAATTCTCATCCGATTTGAATGAAATTTTGCACGTGGTGTTTTGTTACCGTTTTCAACAATTTTGTTAAGTATGATTCAAATCGGTTCATAATTTGGTATAGCTGTCATATAAACAGATCTTGGATCTTGACTTCTTGAGCCTCTAGAGGGCGCAATTTTCATCCGATTTGACTGAAATTTTGCATGTGGTGTTTTGGTATTAGCAGCAATTGTGCTAAGTATAATTCAAATCAGTTCATAATTTGGTATAGCTGTCATATAAACCAATCTTGGGTCTGACTTATTCAGCCCCTAGAGGGCGCAATTCTCGTCCGATTTGACTGAAATTTTGCACGTAGTGTTTTGGTATCTATTTCGACAACTGTGTTTAGTATGATTCAAATCGGTTCATAATTTGGTATAAACCGATCTTGGATCATGATTTCTTGAGCCAATAGAGCGCGCATTTCTCATCCGATTTGGCTGAAATTCCGCATGAGGGGTTTTGTTATGACTTTCAATAACGGTGCTAAGTATGGCGCATATCGGTACATAACCTGATATAGCTGCCATATAAACCGATCTGGGATCTTGACTTCTTCTCATTCAACTTAGAAGAAATTTTGTACAACGGCTTCTCTCATGACCTTCAATATACGTGTCTAATATGGTCTGAATCGATCAATAGCTTGATACAGCTCCCATATAAACCGATTTCCCGATTTTGCTTCTTGAGCCCCTACAAGGCGCAATTCTTATCCGAATGAACTGAAATATTACACAATCACTTCTACAATGTTTAGCATTCATGTATGGACGGAATCGGACTATAACATGATATAGCTCCAAAGCATAACAGTTCTTATTCAGAATTCTTTGTTTGCCTTAAAAAAGATACTGCGCATAGAACTAGAAAAATGCGATCCATGGTGTTGGGTATAGAAGAATCGGCCCGGCCGAACTTAGCACGCTCTTGCTTGTTTTATATTTACTTTTTCATTTTATCAAACAATCCATTTCTATAATCAAACATTGAACTCTTTCTTTTACTCATCGACAATGCCGCCTCTTCTATGAAATTCGTTCTAATTTAAGATTCGATGTGACCAACCTCACATAACGCTATTTTCACAATCTCTTTAGTTATCGTCGAGTCCATATGCATGCATGCATGCAAAACAATCTGAACTTGTTTTGCAAAAGCAAAAAAGAAAAGTAAAACGAATATTCAACCACATACATTTAGTAATTACGCAAAAAAAAGTTATAAACAAATGTTTATGCGAATTTATGTGCCTTGCATATGACCGCAACTACTGAATGCCGTAACGCAAACGCAACAACGACGACTCTCACATGTTCACATGTCTGTGGTATGGTGGGCAATGACGTTGAGATGGCGATGAAAAATCCATCCAATAGCAAAGGTTTTTTTTCTTTCCTTTTTTTGTTTTTTTTTTTCTATTTGCCTAAAACTGATGTTAATTAAAAGTGATGAATATTTTATTAGAATTTGTTGTGCATGTGCATGTCAGCGACTATAAAGATGTCTATGGAGAATAACCAAAAATTTGGATTTCATTGGAATGAGTGGGAGGGAGAGTGGGGGAAACAAGGAGAGGGAGGTGTTGTTGGATTTTAAATTCAAAGACATCAAAAAGTTGTTAGAAAATATTTTTAATCGGCTTATCAATGTCCATAACGATATGTTGAAAATTTAACATAAAAAAGCAAAAGTTGGGTCATATTTGGGTACTTTTTCGATCCATGCATTTGGCAGTCTAAATACCCCTCTTTGGTGGGGGCAGAGCCTTTTTAGAATTATTGGCATTCTAGAGGTCAATTGTTTGATTTCACTTCCTAAAGGTGATATTAAACAATATGTTTTCTCATATGTACTTTCAAATGTGGCAACTCTGAAAGTTGTGAGTATGTACAGCAATCATGGGATTCCGACGATTCAACGCCTCAGATGTTGTTGTAACAGTATGCTGTGCTTTAGAGTCTAAACCCATCCAAAGAATCAAATTCAAACAATCGCTAGCAGCGAAACCAAATAAGAGTCGCGGAGTCTGGAGCTGGGTTGCCAGATTAATTTGGAAAAAATAAGCACTCTTCAAGAAAAAAAACTGCATTTTCGGCACTTTAACAATTTGAACATCTGGGCCCAGAGCGTTGGATGAATCTTCGCTGCGGTTGACATTTTTAACTTGCCAGTACCGGTACTTAAGTTACAATGCTTCAAGCGTCTTAGTCATCTTATTTATTTCCCGACCACTCTATCGATTTCCGATTCAGTTCCGTCATGCTCGTCTGCGTGTTAAGCTTTTGCACATAGGACATTCCACAGGCAGGCGTCAAGCGATTGGCTCCATCCTTAATTATTTTTCTCAGCAGTAGGTACATCTAAGGGCGTAGGTAGCTCATTCAGTCCTCGATTGGTGTATTCTCTGAAACCATCCCAATCGGCTTTCTTCTGATTTATAAACGTTGGACGATTCCGCGACTTTATTCAATTCCGCGATTTGGTTCGCTTCCACGATTTGATTCAATTTCATGTTTATATTCAATTCTTTTCGCTGTAGTGATTTTATTTGCTTTCGCAATTTTATTATCGCCTTAGGATTTCAACCTCTTCCGCGATTTTATTCACTGCCGTGTTTTCATTTGTTTCCACGATTTTGTATTTTTCGAGATTTTATTCGCTGCTTTAAATTCACTCGCTTTTACGTCTGTATTCCCTTATTCGATGTCTGACGCTTTAATGATTTTATGCCTTTCCTTTGTTCCTCTACCACGATTAATGACGCTTCCGCCAATTTGGACTCTTTCGTTACATTATTCGCTTTACTTTTTTATGCACGTTTTGACTCAATTTCGAGCTTTCATTCGCTGATACTGCTGGTGATATTTTTATGTACCTATTTTTTTGGTTTTATTCGCTTTTGCGAATTTAAACGCTTCCTCACTTTTTGATTCTTCCTTGTTTTATGAATCTTCCGCGATTTTACCAACTTTCGCGATTTATTCCATTTCGTTATATTATTCACTGCCAAGATTTGATTTGCTTCCTCGATTCCAAACGCTTTCTGTGATTTATTTCGCATTCTTCGAATTTTGACGCTTCTGCGCTTTTTGAAACTCTGGAGATTATATCAAACTCCGAGGGTTTCTTCGCTACCGAGATTTTATTTGCTTCCGCGTTGTAGTTCGCTTTTGCGATTTTTGCCTTTTGATCTTCCCAATTTTATTCGCTTTTACGATTTTATTCCGTGATTTCATTCACATTTTTATTCGCTTCTGCGATTTTATGAATTTTTAGGAGGACACCGTAGCGCACAGGTTAGAATGCCCGCCTTTGTCGCTGAACGCCTGGGTTCGAATCCTGGCGAAAACATCAGAAAAAAATTTTCAGCGTTGGTTTTTTCCTCTCAACCCTCCGGGGGATGAAAAGGTCCCTGGGGACCTTATTCATTGATGTCTAAAAAAATGCGTTTTAATAGAAAATTCCATTCAAAAAGTATAAGGTCCCTGCAAAGAGGTGTAGCTGTGCGGCACGCCGTTCGGACTGGGATATGTAGAGAGGAAGCCCCTAATCATTAACTTAAAACTCGAATTGGACAGCACTCCTTGATATGTGAGAAGTTTGCTCATGTTCCTTATGGAATGTTCATTGGCAAATGCATTTGCCATGCGATTTTATGCATCTTCGTTATTTTATTCGTTTCTTACTTCTAACTCTTCCGCGATTTTATTTTCTTCTGCACTTGTATAAGTTTCCATGATGTTTTTCATTTTATGATGTTATTCGCTTTGACTATTTAACCCGCTTTTACGTTTTATACTCTTCAGCGATTTGTTCTCTCTTGTTCACTTTCCGATTTCTACGCCAGCAATATTCATTAGTTCGCACCTTGCGAATTCGTACTTTTCAGCGATAAAAATCAATTTGCCATTTGATCTCCGTCGTAGTTTGGTAACCATCCTCCAAAGGCGTCCCATTCTTGAAATCCACATTATCATTGCTCTGCTTCCGTTACACCCTATGATTTATTTATAACAAAATTATTTTCTGCTTATACAAATGTATTTGCGTTCGCTTATTATGTGTGTTATAGATGTGAACATTTTTATGAAATTCTGTTCATGCAGCAGCCAAACCCATGTTTGCCACAAAAGTTACCCAGCAAACCAAACCAACAAACAGTGACGACCAAACGATGTTATGAAAATGACAGTTTGTTGATATGTTGACAACAACATACGCATGTTTTTGCTGACATACTTGGCCATATATACATACTATGTGAATGTTTCACATGATTGTTGTTCACAACATGGGTATTTTCTAAGTAATTTCTATTCAGGCCCAACCCAGGAAAGTCAGAACCAACTCCCCCTTTTTGAAATAATTGTATGACTATCGCTGAATAATAATTATTTATTATTGTCAACTGTTTGTGTGTTTTTGTTTACAAATCATAATTTCACAACCGCAAAAAAAACGTATTCCAAAAGAGTAAAAAAAACCTTTTGTGGTGGATTTTTACGATTTTTTTCATACGAATCGCAGGAATTAAAAATGCATTTGTGAAGAGTAAAGCTGGAGGGCAGATTCTCTCTCAACAGTTCTGAATTGGGCAATCTCTTGGTTAATGACCCTTGCTGAAATAGGCTTTAAAGCTAAAGCAAAAAAAAAAAAACCAAATAGTAACGCAGATAGATCGCCATCCTAAATAAAATCGCAGAAGCATATAAAACCGCAGAAGCATATAAAACCGCAGAAGCATAAAACCGCAGAAGCGAATAAAACGCCGAATCAATAAATCGATAAATATTCAAAAATAACAACCACACCGATTTATCATCGCGAAGAAAATCGCGGAATCAATTAAAACCGCATAAAAGAAAATCGCATAAGCGAATAAAATCGCGAAAGCGAAAAAAATCGCGGGAGCGAATAAAATCGCAGAAGCGAATAATATCGCAGATGCGAATAAAATCGCAGAAGCGAAAAAAATCGCAGATGCGTATTAAATCGAATATGAGAATAAAATCGCAGATGCGAATAAAATCGCGAAAGCAAATAAAACCTCATAAAAGAAAATCGCATAAGCAAATAAAAACGCGAAAGCGAAAAAAATCGAGGGAGCGAATAAAATCGCAGAAGCAAATAAAATCGCAGATGCGAATAAAATCGCAGAAGCGAATAAAATCGCAGAAGCCTATAAAATCGCGAAAGCGAATAAAATCGCAGGAGCGAAAAAAATCACAGGAGCGAATATGCAACGCAAATTTTGTCCATGAACATTCCATCAAGGAACAGGGGCAAACTTCTCACATATCAATGAGTGCAGTTCGATTCAAGTTTAAACTCAATGATAAGGGGTCTCATTTTTATAGCCGAGTCCGAACGGCGTGCCGCAGTGCGACACCTCTTTGGAGAGAAGTTTTACATGGCATAGTACCTCACAAATATTGCCAGCATTAGGAGGGGAAAACCACCGCTGAAATTTTTTTCTGATGCTCTCGCCAGGATTCGAACCCAGGCGTTCAACGTCATAGGCGGACATGCTAACCTCTGCGCTACGGTAGCCTCCACAGGAGCGAATAAAACCCCGAATCTATAAATCGAGAAGTACATTATCCCCAATGCGAAAAAAATCGCTGATGCACTGAAATCGCAGAGGCAAACTGTCAATTGACTTAAGTCCCAAAAGTAAATTAATCGAACAGCAAATTAATCGAAAAGTTCATGTTAACATCATTTTCCCATGATGATTTTAACATGATTTCTTCCACACATTAATCTATCTGTGTTATCCTACTTACACATACCCACAATTAATGGTATATATTGTACTACCCCCAGGGCAATGGTTAAAATCTCTGACTCCCATCAAGCATCAAGCTCTAACGAGTTAAGTGAGCAACAATTAATTTCTGCAAAATGGATAATAAATCAGAATTTTACCTGCAATAAAAAATTGCTAAATAATCGCCTTTTGATATCACCGATGCAATAATAAATAAATACAGAAATCCAACAACTGCACTCCAAGCACAAAGGCAATCACAACAAAGCTGTGGCTGTAAATCATTCAAAGTCTGTTCATAAGACAACAATACGAAACAAGCAAAGTAAAATGCAACAAATCAAAAAAAAAAAAAAAACAGCAACGAAATATGGAACTCAAAAAGAGAGAAACTTAAACCAAAAAACACACAACTACAATAATGAAAACAAAAAAAAAACAAACATCAATCAATTTCATAAATTGGCGCCACTTACGCAACTGCAAACAAATATCCCCTTAACATTTGCATTTGGATACACTCCACTTCCACTAGCTAGCTGGAGCTTGGTGAATCCATGTAGTGATGGAGGGACGGAGGGTCGGACACTCAGCTGGCAATTGCTGACGTTCGAGAAGCGATTGCTCAAATTGCCCGTGATTACATTGCAATTCTCGAAGCGCAATGCCGCTTACAAGAAACATTGCTTATGGCAATTCTCGCGTTGTCAAGACCCCATGGCGCACAATATTCAAGTCTCATACAAAACCAATCCCTTTTTTCTGCTGTTCTAATGGCTGTGCAAAAGTTCAAACAATCAGTGGGACAAACGATGACGTTGAGGAAAATGAATGAATGGGTGGATGTATGAACTCCCCCCGAGTACAGACGTACATACATATGCACACAGATGTAGACTATGTAGAGGTGTGTTGGTTCTAACGTCGTCATGTGTGCCAACAAATAGAATTATTGTAATAATTAGTTAATATAAGCAAATTGCTAATGATGACAGTTGATAAATGATTTAATGGCCATAATGGCGAACAAAAGTAAGTGCTTGGGCAAAAAACTGTAGAGCCTATTATTTGCCTTGGCAACATGAAAATAACTACAGGAAAAACAAAATTTAATCAAAATTACATTAAAATATTAAAAATATTAAAAAAAGCTAAAAATTAACATAAAAGAAAAAAAAATAAAATAAAATAAAAAAATAAAATAAAATAAAATAAAATAAAATAAAATAAAATAAAATAAAATAAAATAAAACAAAACAAAATAAAATAAAATAAAATAAAATAAAATAAAATAAAATAAAATAAAATAAAATAAAATAAAATAAAATAAAATGAAATAAAATAAAATAAAATAAAATAAAATAACATAAAATAAAATAAAATAAAATAAAATGGAAGGGAATTTAATGAAATGAAATGATTGATTGATTGAATGAAACGTCATGTCAGAATACCGCATGGAAAATTTCAGCAAAATCGAACTAAATTTGCAGCTTGTAGGGGGTGAAAAATCTAATCGGGAGATCGGTTTTAATGGGAGCTATATCAGGTTATAGGCCGATTCAGGCCGTACTTGAGAAAGTTGTTGGAGGTCTTAACAGAATACTACATCCAAAATGTCTGCCAAATCGTGCAGAAATTGCGGATTGTAAGTGCTCAAGAAGTCAAATAAGGAGATCGGTCGAGATCGAAGAGCTATATGAGGTTATAGACCGATTTTAACTTTACTTTGCCCTACCGTTTAAAGTTGTAATGGAACACTATATGCAAAATTTCAGCCAAATCGGACACAATTTGCGGCATCCAGGGGCTCAAGTCAAATAGGGAGATCAGTTTATAGGGGATTTAGATATAAATCTGAACCGATATGGCCCATTTGCAACCCCCCACGACCTACATAAATATTAAGTATTTTTGCAAAATTTCAAGCTGCTAGCTTTACGCGTTCGACCGTTATCGTGATTTCGACAGACGGACGGATGAACGGATATGGCTAGATCGACTCAGAACGTCGAGACGATCAAGAATATATATACTTTATGGGGTCTAAGACGAATATTTCGAGGTGTTACAAACAGAATGACTAGATTAGTAAACCCCCATCCTATTGTGGTTGTGGGTATAAAAAATCATAGGCACCCGTCATATATTTTCTAGTTGTACCTACGTGTCAAATTTGAGACCTTTTGTTCCATCAGCTAAGAAAGTACCAATTGCTGTACTAAACATACATTTTCTCCCGTCACCAGTACTATTTTTCCATTTTTTTGCACCCTCATCCTTTTACATCAGATGTTTTTTAATTTAAATTTCAAAATTCTACCTCTATCGATCCGCCCTATATAAAGTTCACTCATTTCGTACCTTTTTGGTACTTTTTTTTAGTACTAAATGTACAATTTCCACTCTTGTAGTCACCCAATTAAGTACCTAAGTTACAAAATTCAAAGCTCGAGTTTAATTTACAAAGAATGTACCAAATAGTATCCATTGTGCTACTAATCGTTCTATTTCTCCCACTTCTAGTACAATTTTGCTAAACTTTTTTCGATAAGCTCTTTAATTTGAGTTCAAGAACATTCTCCTAGCCCTATCCGTTGGGCAAACAGTACCTATTTTTGTACTATTTGGTATTATTTAGTACCCTAACGTACGAATATCACAAAACCCGGCCTTATCTCGTGCCTCCGACCCAAGACCAAAATTCGTGAAAACTTTCACAATTCTAGATTTAGCCGTTTGGGATGGGCGGTGATCAGTTAGTCACTCACGCGACTCTTTTATATATAGAGATAAAACAAAATAAAATAAGAAATAGATACAATAAAATTAAAAATTAAGTAAAATAAATAAACAACACAAATTCCATCCTAGTCGAAATATTTAACACAATAGACTTTACTGGGTTATATCTCGGTATTTGGAGGTGTTGCCATTGGATTTCATTATTTATCAAATTTATCTTTCATTATTTGTAAGAAGTAAAAAATGCATTTCCCACTAAAACGTCTGCATTATTTTATCTTTGTTACGACTTAAGTGATAAACTTTTGTATTAAGTTTCTTTTCTTATTCTCCCTGGACAATATCCTTGCTTTATCTAGTTTAGCTTTTCCTAGAATTCCTAACGAACGAAAATGTTTCCTACATAAAAATATTTATATAAACTGACAGTTTAAGACGTACTGACGATTGAAATGCAAGCATTCCCAGGAATAATAAAGTTATGGCTTATGAACGGGGAATCATCTAATGGCCAACATCAAGGCACTATTGCAAATGCCAAGTTCAATTGTTTTTATACACACAGCCAAATGGCGAAAAACTTAGCAAGGAAATAGCTAAACGTACATACAGCAAGTAGGAGTAAGAAAGCGGAGGGTGCAAAGATTGAGAAAGGAAGGGGTAGAGGGAAGAATAGTTACAGATATGCCAGAGGTCCAATCGAATGCAACAGCTCATAATATTATTATTATTATATTTTCTTTTTATTATCCTTTTGGCCTCCAACCAACAATCATCCCTTGTCCTCCCACATTTCAAAATATAATGACAAAGATTGCTCAGAGCTGCTCTTATTTGTTGTTTAGCTTATGCCAGGCAGGCAGCTCTTTCCATAGGTCAGGGTATTTATGCCTTCCCCGCTTCTTTGCAAGGATGATGGCATGCTGGCAAATAATATTTGTTCCCGGGAATCTCAAAGGTATGCTGGAATTTTTTTTTGCTTTTCAATTTTTATGGCCATGTTACGTGTAAAGCGTAAAGAGAGAGCACGAGCAAGAGGGAGGCAAGCAGGTAGGAGAGTTTGAGAAGCGTATGAAAATGTTATTAAAATAATAACAATAGAAAATTGAAGCAATATTCCAAGCAATCAATGTGAATGATAATAAGGACCATGGTGATTATGTTGTGATGTCGTCCTTGATGCCGATACTTAAGTTCATTAAATCCAATTTCCAATTTAAAGGCCACTCCATGGTAATAATTGTGGCGCGACAAAATGCAAATTCGTTTAAGAGGATTTTGTCAAGTTGGTACTTATGGTTTTTAGGGCTTAGTGGTGGAAAAAGATGGCAAGAGGCGAGCACGAAAGGGAGGGCAGCATCTTTGGGAATATACTTAAGGTAAAACTCAATGCTCGAATAACAACAACCTTTGCACATGGGGCTGAAATGAAGGAATTCGAAGGCCTTAGAGTGTAAGGCAAGTCAAGGGGCCACTTTTTCAACCTAAGCTCAGTCATAATGAGGGCTTTGTTGTATATGCTCTCCGATTTCATTCAGTGTTGATTTTAAACACTCTGGTTTTTATCTCGTTTCACTATTTAACCCCTGCCAACCAATGTGCAGGCTCCGGCAGAGGCCAAGATTTAGTACTTATGCTTTATTAAGATGTTTCATTTAAATTTTTTCCGCTTATTTCCCATACTCTCCTTTGGAGGTAGAAGCTTTGCTTGTTTAAATTTGTATATCTTATTTTGTTTTCTGTCTCATGCGGTATATAAGTGTGTGTCTTACCTTAACCTAGTTTCCAATGTCTTTACGTATGTGTGTGTTGCTCAAACAACTGCTATTCAGTCTTGCATATTCTCCATGTGCTATAGGAGGGGGAGGGTGGAGGGGACCTTAGCCTATTCAAACACCACTATAAAATTCATACATAAATAAAATTGAAATGTTAAGAGGATGATACAACGATACAAGACAACCTCCAACCTAACAAACAAACCTACGATATAGGCGGGCAAGCAATCAGCCAGCCAAGCAACCGGCCATCATCCATTGAGCCCTCCACCATCCATGGCCAAGAACAGTACAGGCAAACAACAAATTCGTATTTCATTTCCATTGCTAGCTTTCTTTCATTTCATTCGTGTTTTTCTCATTGTTAGTGTTGCCGTTGCTGTTGCTGTTGTTATTGTGTAGTGAAGGCAGAGTAAGCAACAACTGCCAACATCAAATACAAGCAACAGGATCAAGGATAACAGAGTAGCGAATGATTTGTTTTGGCCAACCGAGCACTATGGTATACAAACAGTGATAAAGCAAAAAAAAAAATTTGGCCAGGGAATGGGTAATTCACCCAGCATACATAGACAAAAATAGAAAAATATTTTGCAAAAAAAAAAACAAATAATTTTTTTACAAGATTTTTTAATCAAACAAATTTTGTATAAAATTAAAAAAAAAATATTTTTTCAAAAAATTTTCTATTTAAATAAAAATCTTTTATATAAAATTCCATTTGTGTTTGTTTGTTTGTCTGTGTGTTTGTTTGTTCCGTATAGACTCAAAATCGGCTGAACCGATTAACTTGAAATTTTCACAGATTGTGTGGTTTGGCCTGTATGGAAACATAGGTTATATAATTTTTTGATATCGGGAGGGGGGCGGACCCTCCCCCTTACCACAAAAGTACTACCCAAAAATAAAAGTGGATCGATCGGGACAATATGGGATTCAAATGAAAGGTATTCAAGAGAGAGTAGTACGAATTTCATAATAAAAGTAGGGTCCAAGTAGGGCCTGGGGGCCGCCCAAGGTCCAAAACCCCTTGAAATAGGTTTATTTGACGATCATGATAAAATGGGACTCAAATGAAAGGTATTTGGTAGTAGATTACGACTATGGTCAGGAAGTGGCAAAAAGTTTTATAATTTGTTGATAACGGAAGGGGGCGGACCCTCCCCCTTACCACAAAAGTACTACCCAAAAATAAAAGTGGATCGATCGGGACAATATGGGATTCAAATGAAAGGTATTCAAGAGAGAGTAGTACGAATTTCATAATAAAAATAGGGTCCAAGTACCTGGGGGGCCGCCCCAGCCCCAAAACCGCTTTTAATAGATTTATTTGACGATCATGATAAAATGGTACTCAAATGAAAGGTATTCGGTAGTAGATTACGACTATGGTCAGGAAGTGGCAAAAAGTTTTATAATTTGTTGATAACGGAAGGGGGCGGACCCTCCCCCTTACCACAAAAGTACTACCCAAAAATAAAAGTGGATCGATCGGGACAATATGGGATTCAAATGAAAGGTATTCAAGAGAGAGTAGTACGAATTTCATAATAAAAGTAGGGTCCAAGTACCTGGGGGGCCGCCCCAGTCCCAAAACCCCTTGAAATAGGTTTATTTGACGATCATGACAATATGGGACTTAAATGAAAGGTATTCGGTAGTAGATTACGACTATGGTCAGGAAGTAGCAATAGGCTTTATAATTTGTTTATAACGGAAGAGGCGGATCCTCCCCTGTTACCCCAAAAACGCCACCCAAAATCACAAGTGGACCGATAAGGACAACATGGGCATCAAATGAAAAGTATGCGGGAGTAGATAACGAATCTGGCATACAAATTCATGTCGAAGTATGGGGTGTCACCCACCCCCACAAAAACGCCCAAAATGGGCACATTAGCCAATCACTGATATATGGAACTTGATTTGTTTGTTCCGTATAGACTGAAAAACGGCAGGAGCGATATTCTCGAAATTTTCGCATATTATGCAGGTCGGTCTGGAAGGAAACATAGGCTATATAATTTTTAGGTAGCGGAAGGGGGACGGACCCTCCCCCTGATGCCAAAAACACAACCCAAAATCAAAAGTGGACAGATCGGGACAATATAGGTATCAAATAAAAGGTAATGGAGAGAAGAATACGAATATGGTATTAAAATTTGAGTCTAAGTACCCATCGGGCCACCCCAACCCCAAAACTGCCCCAAATAGACATATTGGACGTTCATTTCAATATGGGGCTCAAATGAAAGGTATTCGGTAGTAGATTTCGAATTTGACGTAGAAAATCAGATCGAAGTATAGGGGGTCATGCCACCTCTCAAAAACCCCATTAGACCCATTATGATTATACGATACTTGGCTGAACCGATCTTCTTAACATTTTCATAGAGTGTGTATAAAAATATAATTTTGACAAAATTTTCTTTTAAAATTAAAATTTTCAATCCTGTAAATTTTTGAAAATAAACTGTAATAAGTCATGGTGTTGTACCAAAACTTAGTTTAGGTATGTGGAGCACATTTTGGGGACATACAATATTTCGGAGGACACATTTCGGGGACATTGCATAAGTCGTAGAGTACATTTTGGGGACAGTTATGTTTTGAAAATACAGAGTTTTATTTTAAAAAATACTATTTGAGCACAATGACACACACAGTACTATTTAAAAAACTTTAAGAATTTGTGCCTTAAAATCAAACTTTAATAGAAAATTTTGTCAAAATTTTATTTTTATAAAACATTTTATGAAAATTTTATTTTCATAGAAAATTGTGTCAAAATTTTAATTTTAATGATTTTTATAGAAAATTTTGTCAAAATACAAATATGACTTTTTGACAAAATTTTCTATAAAATTTTTTAAAATTAAAATTTTGACACAATTTTCTAAAAATAAAATTTGGCAAAAATAGTTTTATATACTTTGATTTTCTAAAAAAAATCTATTAAAATTTGTTTTTTTTTTGGCAACGTTATCTATAAAAATTAATTTTTGACAAAATTATAAAAAATCAATTTTTGACAAAAAAAAATTTTGCTGCTTAAAATTTTGACACAATTTTCTAAAAAATAAAATTTGGCAAATATAGTTTTATATACTTTGATTTTCTAAAAAAACCTATTAAAATTTGTTTTTTTTTTTTGGCAACGTTATCTATAAAAATTAACTTTTAACAAATTTATAAAAAATCAATTTTTGACAAAAAAAACTTTTGCTGGGATTTGTCTTGGCTAGCATAGTTAATGGAGCCATGAAAACAGCATTCCCAATATCAATTGAGTAAATGGAGAAGTTATAGTGACGCACGTACTAGTAGTTGTTCATAGATATATCTGCTGTCGTAGTCAGTATGAAGTTAAACTTTGAAAAAAATACTGCTACATGTCGCTGCTAAAATGCGAAATGAGTTAAGGTAAAAATTCTAGATTTTAAAGAAACGAAAAACTGTAGGCTATACGGAATTAAGCCCAATGAATACTTAGGACCTAATTCAATAGAACTTATATCAATGAGAGATACTCATTGCGCATAGACAAAACTGCAGCATATCACGAAACTAGAGCTAGGTTTATTAAATATTTTATTTTGTATATTAATTTCTTTTGCGATTCACTTAATTCTATATATTGCACCGAATGGTTTGAGGTACTCGTATTAATTGGGAGAATGGAAGTTGTGGTTTTGAATTTGACTAGGACTAAATTTATAATCTGTTTATTTTCCATTTGCATCTTAGCTCCTTTTGCTTTTCACCAAACTCTCTACGTATTAATTTCTTAGTGTGTTTCCAGTTTTTTTTTTTTTTGGTTTTTTGCTTCTACTTAAAGGTTGCACTTGGTAATGCCCTCCTAGGATTGCCAACATATTTTCCACCTGTCAATATCGTATTGCCTTGATATTGAAGTGAATGCTGCTCCGGGCAGGCAGCTTGTGTGTGAGAAGGAAAATATTTCATTGAAGTTGGTTCTTTAAGTTTTCTTATCGATGCTCAATTACTTCTCCTTGAAATTTCATATATGAGACTTAAATTTCAATTCAAAATTCCTTAGGAAAAATGGCAAAAATGCCAAGAGAAAGACAAGAAGAAGCTTCTACAGCAATATCATGTTTGTGCAAAATGAAAGTTTATTTTTTTTTTCAAAAGCAATATCGCACTGATAGTTTGAGGAAATGCTTGAGGAGTGTTCATATAGATGGTGTTTTTTTGTTTTCTTTGAAAAAAAGAGTATTATTTTAAAAGAGAGTTGATGATAGAGAATCTGAGAAAGAACACGTTTTGTAAGGAGTGGCATTCTTTGAGGACATCACTAAGTAGGGGGTTTAAAGCTGCAATGCGAGAAAAGTTTCTAAATTGACTTTGTACAACATGGCGCATTTAGAAAAGTATCAAAAAAGTCAATTATTTCTTCGATAGACTTAGTATGGGAATTTTACACGTTGCAAGGGAAGCGTTTTAGGGACAGTTTTGTTTCAAAAATGCAGTAAGAAAATTTGATTGAATAGTTCAGTTTGTCTAATATGTAGATTTTAGAAAGTTAACTGAAATAAAGTCATGGTTTTCTACTAAAACTTAACTTGGGGATGTTCAGCACATTTTGGGGACATGAAATATTGAGGAGGGAACATTTTGGGGACACTGCATATGTCGTTGAAAACATTTTAAGGACAGTTATGCTTTGAAAATATAGAGTTTATTTTAAAAAATATTTTTTGGGCATATACTGTGTGTGCTATTTTTAAAAACTTAAAGACTTGGTGCCTTGAAATAAAACTTTGTTGGGATGACGTGACGGATGCGTTTTAAGGACAGTTTTGTTTCAAAAACGCAGAAATATTTGTAAGAAATTTTTTAAATATGATTGAATAGTTATTTTTGTCAAACATGTAGGTTTTAGAAAATAAACTGAAATAATTCGTGGTTTTTTACCAAAACTTAGATTAGGAATGCAGAGCGCATTTTGGGGACATGAAATATTTGGGAGGGCACATTTTGGGGACACTGCATATGTCGTAGATTAAATTTTGGGGCTAGTTATATTTTGAGTTAATACTGTGTGTGCTATTTTTAAAAAATGTAAGACTGTGCTTTGAAATCAAACTCTGTTGGTATGACGTGAGAGATGCTTTTTAAGGACAGTTTTGTTTCAAAAATTGCTGAAATATTTGTAAGAAATTTTTTAAATATGATTGTATATTTATTTTTATAAGACATGTAGATTTTAGAAAATAAACTGTAATAAGTTATGGTTTTCTACTAAAACTTAGCTTAGGCATGCAGAGCACATTTTGGGGACATACAATATTTCGGAGGATACATTTCAGGGACACTGCATATGTCGTAGAGTACATTTTGGGGACAGTTATGTTTTGAAAATACAGAGTTTATTTCGAAACATATTTTTTGTAATAAGTTATGGTTTTCTACCAAAACTTATCTTAGGCATGCAGAGCACATTTTGGGGACATACAATATTTCGGAGGACACATTTCGGGGACACTGCATATGTCGTAGAGTACATTTTGGGGACAGTTATGTTTTGAAAATACAGAGTTTATTTCGAAACATATTTTTTGGGCACATGCTCTGTGTGCCATTTTAAAAAAACTTTAAGACTTTGTGCCTTGAAATCAAACTTTGTTAGGATTACGTATTTGGAAAAGTTCAATTTGAGGACAGTATTGCAAATGAAATCATAATTGCCTAGCCAAAAACGTTTAATTTTATTTAAAGCAGCATGTATCATTTTCACTTAATACCCTGGGTAAATATATCCACTTATACAATGACTGACCAACATTGTTGCAATAGTAATGAAGGTAAAAGCCATAAAAATCGACACTTTTCATTATTTTTTTTTTTCCTTTCATTGCAATTCATTTCTTTTTGTTCTTGTTGTTTTTATTTACAATTTTGTATGCATTGTTAACGTTCGTTTAAAGCTCATGCACAACAAGTTTCTTTTAACGACACTCAATAAGAGAGCGAACGACAGGACATCATGAAAAAGCAACAAATTGTATGGGTGTGGTTGCATGTGTGTGTGTGTGTGTGTGTATGCAATAAACATTGTATACAAAATCGTTTAATGGCAAGGAAAGGTCATAAATATCCAATACACCTCCTCAACAGCAACATTTTGTTTACAGCCATTAATGAAAGTATGTGAGGGAGCAAGCATATGTGGTGGTTTAGGTTAAGGGGCAAGGTTTCAAGTAACCACAATTCGTTTCATATTCGTTCGCTGTATATTTTCTGCGTGCTCATTATGTGTTTAAAGGACTTCTTGAAAAGGATGGCATGGTCATGGATGGCCAGCAGCCATATACTGGAGGATGGTTATATGCAACTAAATATTTTATATAGGAAAATTATGGCATTACAAACTTTTAACTGTGACCACAGCAACTTAGTAGCATAAAACGTATGTAGGTTGGTGGTTAAATGCTTCGGTTAAGGTTGAAAGGGCAGGAGAGGTAGAGATGTGGCTCCTTCAAAACTGTCCCTTGGCTTGATTGCATGTAATGCCCAAGCATATATACTACGCTTATGGCTGCCTTTGTATGCAATACTTTTGTTTGCTTTGCGGTAGGTCATAAAAACAAGAGAGCAACATTTTCCCCATGATAAAGGCAAAACTTTTATTTTAATTTTTCGTCGCAAGTTGTGTGTGTTTGAGCTGGTCTCAGCCAAGTTTATTCAATTTTTAATTACTTGCTAAACAATGTCGTTTTTTGTTGTGTGTTTTAAATCGTAAACATGTTTTATAGCATCGTAAAATTGACAGTTGTTATATATAGGAGTCGCAGGACTGACAACATTAAGGTAAGAAGGACGCAAAATTTTCCTTGAAAGGTTTAACAAGGATATATGAAAAATGGTATGAAATCAATAATGAATCATTAAGACAAAGTTTTTTAAGTTTCATTGGAGCCCCAATTGCCATTGGTTTCGGGGGAATTTGAGGGGTGAGACGACTCCCAAACTCTTGGCCTTAAAGTTGGATATCAAATTCGGTTTCCACTATCAAATACCTATTACATATAGCCATAGTAGGCACACATGGCCGGTTTGAAAGGAGGATGGCTTGACATGAGCCAGATACTTTGAACCTTATATATATACATTAGATTCTACAGTCATAGACCTTTTGTTAAATTCCCATATTATCAGGATGGAAATACACATGCTATTGAAGGGTATTTAGTGGGTGGGCCGGTGCCAGACTCTGTTCCAAATGTGTACATCAGATTCATAGCCAAGTCTCAAAGAACTTTCATTTTATACCCATTTTGTAACGTGGGACACTCATGCCCGTTTTGGGGTTGGAGAGACCCCGTAGACATCTTGGACCAAATTCTTATAATAGATGTTAAATTTCAAACACATTTCATTTGATACCCCTTTTGAGGGGTTTTGGGGATGAGGTGGGCGCCTCAGACACCAAGAATCTCATTTTTATATCAGATTCTTACTCTACTTTTAAATACATGTCATTTAATATCCATATTGTCCCAATCGGTATATATGTCCTGCTGGGGGGGGGCCTCCCCACCCCCCCAGACACCAACGAATAAATTTGAATGTCAGATTTGTACTCTTCTTTTAAATACCTTTCATTTGATACCCATATTGTGCAAAGCAGTAAAAATTTCCTATTGGTTGGTGTTTTTGGGGTTAGGGGACCCCCCGACACTTATGCTGACATTTTTATGCCCAGTCCGCACTTTACTTTTAAATACCATTCATTTGATACTCATATTGTCCCATTCGGTTAACATGTTCGTTCAGGTGGGTTTTGGGATGGGGCGTCCCTCCAAGTTATTTGATCTCAAAATTTTATACCAATTTCGTGTTATTTTGTATGCTACCTTATGGTACCCCAAGGGCGAGGGTCCGCCCCCTTCAGATATCAAAAAACGTAGTATCCTATTTTCACCGGAAGCTCAAGCTCTACCATCTGTAAAAATTTCATGAAAATCGGTGTAGCCGTTTTTGAGTCTATACGGAACAGACAAACAAACTAACAAACAAAAAAACAAACAATGAGCAACAATTTCAGTTTTATTTAATGGATTTTTTCAAAATTTTATTTTAATAGGAAATTTTGTCAAAATGTTTTTTCATCCAAAATTTGGTGAAATTTTAATTTTTATGGAAAATTTTCTCAAAATCTTATTTTTAAAGAAAATTTTTTTTAAATTTTATGTTGGAAGGAATTTGTGTCAAAATTTTATGTTTAAAGAAAATTTTGTCAAAATGAAATTTTGTCAATTTTTTTTTTTTACATTTATTGTCCCAGTTTGTTATTATAAACGATTTTCTGAAAATTTTATTACTATAGAAAATTTTGTCAAATTTTTATGTTCGAAGAAATTTTTGTCAAAATTAAATTTTTAGAGAAAAGTTTGTCAAAATTTAATTTTTATAGAAAATTTATTGTTCGAGTTAGTTTTGATAAACGATTTTGTTAAAATTTATTCTTATAGAAAATTTGCCGGAATTTTATTTTTAAAGAAAATTTTGTGAAAATGTTATTCTTATAGAAAATTTTAACAAAAATTAATGCTTGAAGAAAATTTTGTCTAAATGAAATTTTTAGAGAAAATTATGTCAAAATTTTATTTTTATAGAAAATTTATTGTCCAAGTTTGTTTGTATAGACGATTTGGTTTAAAGTTTTTTCCGAATTTCACTATACAAATTTTATTTCTCTCGAACATTATTTGAAAATATAATTTCCAAAAAATATTTTTTACAAATTTTATTTCCATAAAAAATTTTGCCAAATCTTTGTTCTTACGGAACATTTTTTAATATTTTGTTAAAGTATTTTCTCTGCGTATCCATCTTGCAGCATTTTTTCTTCCAAGCCACCAAGATAGCCTTTCTTGTTTTCTCACCCTCTGTGTTTCTTGGGCAGATCACAAGTTCAAAAAGTTATCTCATTGGGTCTCTTAGGTTTCCAATTAGCAATAGCATCCTCATTCACAGCATTCATTGCCGGTGATTGTATAAAATAACCTTTATGCGCCTTAAGCTTCAAGTAAAAAAAATATAGGTGAAGAACCCTATATACCGTTTACTGTAACTAATTAGTATATATGGCAAGACATTAAGTTCACCTTTATAATTAAAAAATCTCATCCTCCCACTTAACTTTCATTTCCCCATACATTGGCTGCTGGTACCTAAAAGTATGTGCAACGATATGCAACAATTACATCCTGCTGCACACACAGTCTGCTAACTTGCGCGTGGGTGTTCAAATGTTCTTTGCCCTTCCTTGCTCTTCCTTGCTCTTCAGGCGCTATAATGTCGTAGACGAGTAGTTAACACATTTCTATTGTTGCACAAACAGGTGTTGAGTATTAATGAAAATTGTTGCGGTTGCATTTCATTGTTTACACAGAGTTTTAACTCGAGGCTAGAGGTGGCGTGTGGCCTACAGTATACCATCCCCGCATACTTCTTCAGTAGCACCCACACCCACGCGCTTGCCTATATATATCATGTATAAAGCCACATTCTCTGGCAGTTTATGTATGTATTGGTGTTTGAGTATGGCTTTATTTGTATGCCTGGGAAAACAATAATGTTGGCATCAAACTCAACACAAAAGGCCATTATACCAAGAGTTTTTTGTTTAGTTCACAGCCACGCATTCAGAACAAGCAATGGTCCGCTATGTGTTCGCCAGAACTTTAAATAACCTTCAATTTAATTTTGAGAAAAGAAAGAAAGGAGGGGTTGGGAAAAGTATTCCGATCAGCATAACATTTCTTTGTCTATAAGTTTTATGTGTAATTCGAAGAGAATTGTTCTGCTGTAAAACCTATACCAGTCGCCTTAGTACTTATTTACGAAACTCACATTCCCGGCATCTTTATCACGGTTCAGTTCTAACTTCCATTTGATGGAAATATTTTTTTGTTAAATATTTGAAATTGATCTGTGCTAGATATTATATATATTATATTATTATATTATATATTATCTCAATAACTTTTCTCTAGGTCCCTTAAGTCATTTTACCGTTATATTTTAGCTGAGGTAGCATTACCAAAGGTTTGCTTTGACCTGCTTCAATATCAACATACTCAGTTTCCGCATATTCTTGTGGAGCACTTAACGAGAGTTCTTGTTGCGTTGTTTTTCTCTGTCTCTGCCTCTGTCTCTCTCTCTCCCTCTCCCGTTTGGGCTCTTCTTCAATATTCTCGGAAATGCATAATGGGAATTTAATCTGCACTCTGTTTGGTGTAGGTGGTTTCTGTGTGTGTGTGCATAAATATATGTGGATGGTTGTGCAACAACAACAAGAACACAGAGAGGGGCTCCTTTCAGCAAACAACTGCTGCAGCCTGTATGTACCATTGAGTGCTGACTGGGATGTGTTTTAAATTGCAATTCATTTTAAAAATGCAAAATATATATAAAATGCCTTGAAATGCATACATTTTATAGCATGATTCGGCCAGTAATTATGGCCACACCATTTGTTCTACTTTAAATATTAAACGGCTTTTAATTATATGGCGGCAGCTATGAAAAAATTGCATGCCATATTAATAATCGCAACGATTAACATGAATATTAAATTTAAGATGCAAACATTGGTCTTAAACATACTATGAAGCTGATAATTCTTATTTAATGAATTTAATCTGTCTCTTGTGGTGTGAGAAGAATAAATTTTTAATAATATCATTATGAGTGAAATCTTTTATAAAAATCTTATTTCCATACACAATTTTCTCAAACGGCATTTGAAAGTTTTTTTTTTTATCAAATATTTATGAATTTCTTTAGAAACATGTGTCAAATTTTTTTTTGTAGAGAACAAGTTGAAGCCAGCATGCTCCGCAGAGCTTTCTTTGAGGAACATATTTTTATACCCACCATCGAAGGATGGGGGTATATTCATTTTGTCATTCCGTTTGCAACACATCGAAATATCCATTTCCGACCCTATAAAGTATATATATTCTTGATCAGCGTAAAAATCTAAGACGATTTAGAAATGTTCGTCCGTCTGTCTGTTGAAATCACGCTACAGTCTTTAAAAATAGAGATATTGAGCTGAAACTTTGCACAGATTCTTTTTTTTTTGTTCATAAGCAGATTAAGTTCGAAGATGGGCTATATCGGACTATATCTTGATATAGCCCCCATATAGACCGATCAACCGATAAAAGCCACATTTATTATCCGATTTTGCTGAAATTTGGGTCAGTGAGTTGTGTTAGACCACTCGACGCCCTTTATCAATTTGGCCCGGATCGGTCCAGATTTGGATATAGCTGCCATATAGACCGATCCGCCGATTTAGAGTCGTATGCCCATAAAAGCCACATTTATTATCCGATTTTGCTGAAATTTAGGACAGTGAGTTGTGTTAGGCCACTCGACATCCTTTATCAATTTGGCCCAGATCGGTCCAGATTTGGATGTAGCTGCCATATAGACCGATCCGTTGATTTAGGGTTGTAGGCCCATAAAAGCCACATTTATTATTGGATTTTGCTGAAATTAGGGACAGTGAGTTGTGTTAGACAACTCGACATCCTTCCTAAATTTGGCCCAGATCGGCTCAGATTTGGATATAGCTGCCATATAGACCAATCCGCCGATATAGGGTCTTAGGCTCATTAAAGCCACATTTATTATTTGAATTTGCTGAAATTTGGGACAGTGAGTTGTGTTAGGCAACGCCACATCTTTTATAAGTTTGGCTCAGATCGGTCCAGATTTGGATATAGATGCCATATAGACCAATCCGCTGATATAGGGTCTTAGGCTCATTAAAGCCACATTTTTTATTAGATTTTGCTGAAATTTGGGACAGTGAGTCGTATTAGGCAACTCGACATCTTTTATTAGTTTGGCTCAGATCGGTCCAGATTTGGATATAGCTGCCATATAGACCGATCTCTCGATGTAAGGTTTTGAGCCCATAAAAGGCGCTTTTATTGTCCGATGTCGCCGAAATTTGGGACAGTGATTTAAGTTAAGCCCCTCGACATACTTCTGCAATATGGCACAGATCGGTCCAGATTTGCTTATAGCTGTCGTATAGACCGATCTCTCGATTTAAGGTTTTGAGCCCATAAAAGGCGCATTTATTTTCCGATGTCGCCGAAATTTGGGACAGTTAGTTGTATTAAGACCTTCGACGCACACACATTGTATTTTTTACCGAATTTTGACGAAAGGTAGTTTACATATATACCCGAGGTGTTCGGTATCAAAAGTTCGGCCCGGCCGAACTTAACGCCTTTTTACTTGTTTAATTATAATACCTTCTTATAAAATTCAATTTGTGTTTGATTTTTTGTTTGTTCCGTATTGACTCAAAAACGGCTTGAAATTTTCAAAGATTGTGTGGTTTGTTCTGGATGGAAACATTGGCTATATAATTTTTTGATATCGGGAGGGGCGGACCCTCCACCGTTACCCCAAAAACACCACCCAAAAATAAAAGTGGACCGATCGGGACAATATGGGATTCAAATGAAAGGTATTCAAGAGTAGAGTACGAATTTCATAATAAAAGTTGGGTCCAAGTGCCTTGGGGGGCTGCCCCAGCCCCAAAACCCCATAAAAAGGGTTTATTTGACTATCATGACAATATGGGACTCAAAGAAGAGGTATTCCGGAGTAGATTACGACTATGGTCAGGAAGTAGGAATAGGCTTTATAATTTATTGATATCGGAAGGGGACGGACCCTCCACCGTTACCCCGAAAACAGTATCCAAAATCTAAAAATGGTCCGATAAGGACAATATGGGTATCAAATGAAAAGTATGCGGGAGTAGATAACGAATCTGGCATACAAATCCACGTCAAAGTATAAAGGGTCAGCCCACCCAAAGAAAAAACGCCCAAAATGGGCAAATTAGCCAATCACGGATATATGGGACTCGGTTTGTTTGTTCCGCATAGACTGAAAAACGGCAGAACTGATTTTCTCGAAATTTTCGCTTATTGCGTAGGCTGGTCTGGAAGGAAACATAGGCTATATAATTTTTTGGTATCGGAAGGGTGACGCACCCTCCTCCTTATGTCAAATACACAACCCATAATCATAAGTGGAGTGACCGGTTGCTCTGGATGGAAACATAGGCTATACAATTTTTCGATATCGGAAAGGGGAGGGACCCTCCCCTTATGCCAAAAACACTTCCCAAAATCAAAAGTGGACCGATCGGGACAATATAGGTATCAAATGAAAGATATTGGAGAGTAGAATACGAATATTGTGTTAAAATTTGATTCTAAGTACCCATCGGGCCGCCCCAACCCCAAAACTGCTCCAAACAGACATATTGGAGGTTCATTTCAATATGGGGCTCAAATTCGGGAGTAGATTTCGAATCTGGCGTACAAAATCAAATCGAAGTACAGGGGGTCACACCAACAGTCAAAGACGCCAAAAACGATTTTCTTAAAATTTTCATAGATTGTGTAGGTTTGTCTGGCAGGAAACATAGGATATATAATTTTTAGATATCAGGTGGAGGCGGACCCTCCCCCTATCCCCAAAAACGCCACCCTTATCGGAAAGTGGTCCGATGGGCACAATAAGGGTATCAAATGAAAGGTATTGGGGACCAGAAAACGAATATGGTATTAAAATTTGTGTCCAAGTACCCCGCGGGCCCCCAACCCCAAAACTTCTCTAAAGTGATATATTCGATGTTCATGTCAATATGGGACTCAAATGAAAGGTATTAGGCAGTAAATTACAAATATGGCATAAAACATTAGGTGCAAGTAATGGGAGGTCGCCCCCCGAATGGGCATATTTGCAGACCATGGCTATATGGGACTAAAATGAAAGTTATTAGAGAGTAGATTACGAATATGACATTAAAGTATGCGCTTAAGTCTACGTGGCGCTTTTCCTCCTAAAGATACGTCAAATGGGTTATTTGACCCATTATGACAACATGGGACTCAAATGAAAGGTATTTGAGAGTAGAAAACGAATTTGATATCCAATTTTAGAGCCAAGTGTTTTGGGCTACGCCCTAAAGCACCCTCTAAACTGAACTTCATTTCCATTGGGAATAAAGAACGAATTTGATATCTATTTTCAGTGCAAAGTGCCGTTGGCCGCCACAGCCCCAAAACATCCTCCAAACGGTTATTATTTACCGGTCTTGGTAATAGGGGGCTCAAATTAAAGGGATCGAATTTGATATCCATATTTGATTCGAAATGTCTGAGGTGCCATCCCTCCCCTAAAGAGAACATTACCCTGAGGAAGAACATTACCATCAAGAACCGAGAAAGGGCAAATTCTCACACATCAATGAGTGCTTTCCGATTCAAGTTTAAACTCAATGATAAGGGTCCTTTTTTTATAGCCGAGTCCGAACGGCATCCCGCAGTACGACACCTCTTTGGGGAAAATTTTTTAAATGACCATGAATGGCATTGTACCTCGCAAATGTCGCCAACATTAAGAGGGGATGAACACCGCTTTGTCCGATGTTCTCGCCAGGATTCGAACGCATTCAGCGTCACAGGCTACAATGTCACGTATTCGATATCCACATTCAGAGCGAAGTGTCCCCACCCAAAAACGATATTAGAGAGTTAAAGAAGGCGCAGCGGAGCGGGCCCGGTTCGGCTAGTTTCTTATATGAAACGCCTTATTTTTGTATCTTTTATATATGTATCTTGTCGCACTTTTTCACACAAATTGGCTTCTTCGCTTTTATGCCAATATGAATTACTTGCTTTACTGCAATAATACGTCAAATTCATTCAGTTTACATTTCCGTCGATGTCAAGATACAATTGTTGTTTGCACATTTCATAATTATTTGCCCAATTTATTATTATGCACATAGGAGGGAAAAAAAAACTTCGACAATTATTTTAACATTCATAAACGTTAATGTGTCTTTGTATAAAACATATGTTAAGTTTCATAGGCAGGCTGCCTGTCTGTCCGTCCGTCCATCCCACCAATCATCCATCCATTCGTTAGCAGTTTGTCTTGCTGTCCGTTTGTTTGCTTTTGCATTTCAATCGATGGCTACATATTTGTTTGTACTCTCATCCATTCCTCACTTGGTGGTTGTTTTTGTTGTTTTTTTTTTTTTGTTTTATCTATCCCTGGCCATTTGTTAAATTACTAAAAAAAAAACAATAAAACAAAAAATACCACCAACAACAACAGCAACAACTTTAGCAAACAATATAAATTATTAAGTAATTCTTGTGGCTTAGGTTTTTTGGCTTTCCAGCAAAAACAAAAACAACAACCAAATTGCAGGCCACAGTAGTAGCCGCTAAAGCCTCGGCGATTATTAAGGCGATTAGGGATTCTGGACACGTTCCATAAAAATGTATGTGGCGTGGCTTACATTTATGTGTTGACTTTTGTTTTTCATACAACTTGGGAGGTGTTATTTTGCTGCAAAAAGACTATTTACAAATTCCAAACGAGTCGATTAGTTTTGACAACAGTAAAAAAGTTGAGGTTTCTATGGCCGCTTGCTAACCAAAAGCAAAAAATTGCTAATAAACTGTTTGAACTAAATTAGATGCCTTCAAGAGGTCTCACAAATTGCGGATTTATAATGCCATTTGTTTTGTTGATGATGGTTGAACTTATTCGCTGGTTCACTTCATGAACTTGAGAGATTTCGTCGTAATCAAACGACATTATGAGCTTCTCTGGTACTTGAAATTGATATAGAAATGATTGTTGGTGCTCCAGTTTTGCTTCCTAGTCATTATTTTCGTAATCATAAACTAACTGGCCCTCTTTAATGGGTTTTGTTGTTGGTGTTGCCATTGCTGTTGCCATTTCGGCGTGTATGTGTGGATGTTCTTTCGTTCATAAGCCTTATCAAAATATCTGTTTCAGGTATCAGTTAACAAACATTTCACTCCTGCATTCACAGTATTGATATAATTTTCCAATATTGCTCAACAATCTTATCTTGGCTATACCTTTTTTTTTTTTTTTTTTTGGTATATTGAGAAGTGGCAGTAAATATGGCAGTTAACACAAACGCACAGACAAAAAATTACGTGAAATATTAGGGTGACACTTTGAAAAAAGAAAAAAAAAAGTATTGTGAAATTTAACAAGTAAAAAGGCGTTAAGTTCGAACTTTGGATACCCACCACTTCGGGTACATATGTAAACCACCTTTCGTCAAATCCGGGGAAAAATGCATACCTTATGACCCATAGCGGCCATATCGAAATATGTTCCGATTTGGACCAAATACTAAGTACAAGTCATTGTTCAACTGTGTAAAGCAAAATTTTGCTCTTTTTAGTAGCTATATCTAAAAATAAACCGATCTGAACCATAAACGACACGGATGTCGAAAAGCCTAGCATACGTCACTGTGTCAAATTTCAGTGAAATCGCTTTATAAATGCGCCTTTTATTGGGCCAAGGATTTTCATCGAGATATCGGTTTATATGGCAGCTATATCCAAATCTGGACCTATTTCGTCCAAGTTGCAGATAAATGTCGAAGAGCCTAACACAACTCAATGTCCCAAATTTCGGCGAAATCGGACAATAAATGCGCCTTTTATGGCCCCAAAACCTTAAATCAAGAGATCGGTCTATATGGCAGCTATACCCAAATCTGAACCGATCTGAGCCAAATTGAAAAATAATATCGAAAGTTTTAACACAACTCACTGTCCCAAATTAGGGCGACATTGGACAATAAATGCGCCGTTTATGGGCTCAAAACCTTAAATCGAGAGATCGGTCTATATGACAGCTATATCCAAATCTGAACCGATCTGAGCCAAATTGAAAAAGGATATTGAAGGGCCTAAGCCAACTGACTGTCCCAAATTTCAGCAAAATCGGATAATAAATGTGGCTTTTATGGCCCTAAGACCCTAAATCGGAGGATCGGTCTATATGACAGCTATATCCAAATTTAGACCGATTTGGGCCAAATTGACGAAGGATGTCGAAGGGACTAAGACAACTCACTGTCGCAAATTTCAGCAAAATCCCCCTCACCCCAAAAGTATTACCCAAATATAGGAATGGACCGATCTGAACAATATGGGATTCAAATAAGAGGTATTCAGGAGTAGAATTCTAATGTTATAATAAAAGTTGGGTTCAAGTAACTATGGGGCCGACCCAACTCCAAAACACCCTAAAATAGGTTTATTAGACGAGCATGACAATATAGGAGTCAAATGAAAGGTATTCGGGAGTATATTACGAATATAGTCAGGAAGAAGAAATACGCTCTATAATTTGTTGATATCGGGAGGAGGCGGACCCTCCCCTGTTACCCCAAAAACACCACCCAAAATCAAAAGTGGACCGATAAGGACGACTAAAATACAAATATGGTATAAAAAATAGGCCTAAGTCGCCGTAACCCCAAAAAGTCCCCGTAACCCCAAAAATTATAAAAGCAGACAAATAAATCGTCCATATCAATATGGGGCTAAAATGAAAGGTATTCGGGAATAGATTTCGAATATGGCATACAAAATCAGTTCTAAGTGTGGGGTAAATGGGTATATGACTCATCATGACTATATGAGACTCGGTTTGTTTGTTTGTTCCGAAGAATCAAAAAAAGGAAACATAGGTTCTATAATTTTTAGATATCGGAAGGTGGCTGATCCTCCCCCTTACCCCAAAAACGCCCCCAAAACCAAAAGTGAACTAAAAGCACAATATGGGTATCAAATGAAAGGTTTTTAGAAACTAGAAATTGAATATCGTATTAAATTTTCCAAGTACCCAGCGGGCCGCCCCAACCCCAAAACTCTTCTAAACAGATATATTCGATGTTCCTATCAATATGGGACTCCAATGAAAAGTATTCGGCAGTAGATTACAAATGTGGCATACAAAATTAGGTCCAAGTAATGGGAGGTCGCTTTAATCCCAAATGGGCATATCTGTCGACCATGAATATATGGGATTGAAATGAGGGATATTTCGGAGTAGATTAAAAATATGACATTAAAAATTTCGCTGAAGTCTTGGTGGCGCTTTTCCTCCTAAAAATACGTCGAATAGGTTAATTGACCACTTATGGCAATATGGGACTCAAATGAAAGGTATTTGAGAGTAGAAAACGAATTTGGTAACCAATTTTGGGAGTACGCCCTAAACCACTAAACTGAACTTTATTTCTATTGTTGAGGACGGGTGCCGCCCAAACCTGAGGAGCCTAACACAACTGGATATGCCAAATTCCTGAGAAATCTAAAAAATGCGCCTTTAATGGCCCAATACTTTAAACCGAAAGATCTGTCATATGGCAGCTATATCCCAATCCGAACCGATCTAGGCCAAAATAACGAGGAGACCTAGCATAACTCACTGTCATCAACGTTTGCAACTCACAAAAATGTTCATCTAAAATTGGAATCGGAGACCGCTACTTCGTCGGCTAGCAAAATATGCTTTATTGGTTAGGTGAAAGTCCACATTAGCTTCACGAAGCTACACTTCATCCGTAAAATATATCTATTTGGTGCGGGTTTCATGCCGTAGGCGTCATTGGGCCATACTTCTTCGTCGACGATATCAATCGACTGGTGGCGGTCACCGTGACTGTGAATGGACAACACTACCGCACCATGCCTGGGCGCAAGAGGTTACAACAGAACGGTGCCACAAGCCACATGTCCAAATCAATTTAATGAAGAGTAAATTTGATGAGTGGAAGCCACCGAGGTTAGCATGTCCGCCTATGACGCCGAACGCCTTAGTTCAAATCCCGGCGTGAACATTAGAAAATTTATGAGCGGTTGTTTTCCCTTATTAATGCTGGCTACATTTGTGAGATATCTGCCATGTGAGCGAGTATCAAGAAAATTTATCAACTGTGGATGTCCCCTCACTAATACTGACTTTATTTATTTATTTACGTCTAAATATATTTGTTAATCAGCCTTAAAGTATGCTGCAATATTTTGTACCAAACACAAAACCCTTAAGCCAAAAGATATGCTTTGAATTTGTCAACAAAATATGATTGACAACAATAACAATGTCATGTTTACTCTTGACTACCCTAAATAGCTATTCTCCATTTACATACTTAATAACCTTTGGTCATTTAATAAATGTGGTATAGTGAATATCCAAAGTCGAAGTTATGACAAATTCCGCAATGAAAATTATTCTCTCATTAATCACCTGACACTACCCCTTTTATTATGTGGAGATAAAAAAAATTATGGGAAAAAGTCAATAAAAAAATACCTAAAAACGCATATTTCCTCAATACAAGTATTTGATGGGTTTGTGTGTGTATGTGTGTGAGTATGCCGTTTTATTATATTGTCAGCGAAGTGTGCAGTGAGAAAAAAAGGGTTAATTACAATATAAACACAAACATTGTTATCAGCAATGACAGTGGCAGTGAGACAGCGACAACGTGTCTGTAGCAATTAAAGCTGCCATACAAAATTTGATTATTATTTTTTCCATGATAATCTACCTAAAATGAGTTAAAGTCTTATGGGTTTATGGTGTTTGTGTTTTTTTCTAATTTGCGCTAGCTAATAGAGACTTTGGGGTATAAAATGTCATTATCTTAAATATTTTTGAACTATTTTGGTATTTCCCTAATGAGAAATTTATAAAAAAAAAAAATTGTAAATAAATCCCCTAATGAAACAGCGGAGAGATTTTTCTGATTTCAATGACAATTTTTTGCTTAGAAACCCCCTATATATAGGTACATAGGTAATCAGCACAGGATTTGAAATGTTATATTGCCCAAAAATATCGAAATTCAAACCTACATTCATCTGCTTGACATTGAGGTGATATTCTCTTACAAACCCATTCCACCATCCACCATATCGAAAAAAAACAACAAATTTTTTCATTAAATATTTCCAAGGTAAAACATTGTTGCAAGTAGATGATGATGCCAACTCATTTATTTGTTGTTTTTTGCCAATTAAAATTTTCTATTTGCCATATTTCACATGGTACGTACATATCGGTGAGAAGAAATGCAATATTTATTATGATGAGATGGTCTACCACTTGATTTTTGGTCCATTGCCACCAATGACGACAGTTATCACCATCATCATTAACCTCGATGGCTGTGACATTCGTGTGGTTCATTCTCGCCAATGTATGGACGATTGTTGGCAAAGCGATGCAAGAAAACCTCTGAGACCCCCACATAAACACATTTGATGTACAGCATGGCCCACCGACCAAACCCCCTTAACTCACCAGGGTTCTGTGGTGTACATTATCTTTAAATTAACCTCATAAATTTCAGTTGAAGCTAAACCAAAAGTTGTTGCCATTTCTGTTGAGGTTTTTCTCATTTAGGAGGAATAGTATTTGTTTCATCTCTCCCAATGCCTTCTTCAATTTCGTTTGCCTACTGTGTACACACACATATACACATTAATTTCATACTCAATGTTGAGAACGATGCCAATGATTAGGATGATGATAATGATGATTTTCTTCAATCACAGCACATCAAAGTGAAGGCTTCATTCAATTCAGCATAATCCGCCCACCCATTTACCTTGATACACTAGACCGTACCGGTCCAAACGACCTCAACCATCTTGGCCTCTCGGTCAGATATGTATATCCCGCTATAGAGACCAAGTGACCTTTTTGTCGTTGTCGAACAGACAAACAGATAGATCTCTGAGATTGTGCGTTGTTGCTTCATTAAAATGCGTAGCGTTGGCAATATTCTCACACTCTCTTTTCAGTGTTCTCTTTTTGCCTTACCACAACCGCAGCCCGCCTGCGAAGGAGACTCCTGATGATTGTATAAATATCAAAGACTCTGTAAGAGTGTTGCCAGTATGTAAGTAAGATGAAATAATAAAACTAAATAAAAAATAAAATAAAATAAAATAAAATAAAATGAAATAAAATAAAATAAAATAAAATAAAATAAAATAAAATAAAATAAAATAAAATAAAATAAAATAAAATAAAATAAAATAAATTAAAATAAAATAAAAAATAAAATAAAAGAAATAAAATAAAATTATAAATATTGCATTTTATTTTTTCAATTTATTTTATCTCATTTCACCCATTTACCTTGATGCACTAGACCGTACTGGTCATTTCATTTCTTTCCATTTCATTTCATTCCATTGCATTCCATTGTTTTATTCCATTTGTATTTTATTTTATTTTATTTTATTTTATTTTATTTTATTTTATTTTATTTTATTTTACTTTTTTTTATTTTATTTTGTTTTATTTTATTTTATTTTATTTTATTTTATTTTATTTTATTTTATTTTATTTTATTTTATTTTATTTTATTTTATTTTATTTTATTTTATTTTATTTTATTTTATTTTATTTTATTTTATTTTATTTTATTTTATTTTATTTTATTTTATTTCATTTTATTTTATTTTATTTTATTTTATTTTATTTTATTTTATTTTATTTTATTTTATTTTATTTTATTTTATTTTATTTTGTTTTATTTTATTTTATTTTATTTTTTTTTTCCTTTAATTTGTTTAGCTTTATTAATGGTAACACTTCATTGCTTTGTTTTTGTCTTGTATACGTTTTGATGCTTTGAAATAGCAACCGCTCTTTCTCACTCTCCCCACCTTTCCATTCTAGCTCACCTTGAATTCCTGCCTCACCCCCCAATATTCTCATCATCAATATTTATCTGTTTGTATTTATGTAAGTCTTATATGGAGCATTCCATTGCTGCACTCTCTTACTCTCTCTCTCTCTCTCTCTCATGCTGTCTCTGGGTCTTTGGCTCTCTGTTTGGTAGGCTTAACAAGGTCATTTGCCTGGTACTGTGCCATCGCACTCTTTTTGTTTTGTTGATGTCGTCGTTGTAGAGGTTAATATTTATGTGAATGTTTGTTGTTGTTCGTTCGAAATGTTCGTTATAGTAGCCCAAGTTGTGCTCTCATATATGGTTAGAAGATGATATGGTGGGTGGTTGAGCTTGGGGATGTTAGCTCTTAAAATTGTTGTTTCCAAATGTTTATGAAAAACAAAAAACATAACACAAACAAGAACAAATGAAGAGCAGCAGCAGAAAAAGTGAAAAAGAAAACATTATTTTTAATTAAAATATTTTTCTTCGTTTTTCATGCCGGGCACTGGTAATCGCACTCGTACTTGCTCCTCTCGTATCGTTAACGCTGATGCTCAGCTTGTGGTTGCCACGGCTGTCGCCTTTATAGATGCCGCTGCTGCTGCTACTGCTTCTGCTGTTATTTTGAAATTTCACCATGGCCAACTTTGAGTGCAACAAACAAAATTGAGGCAAAACGAAAAACAAAACAAAAAAAATACGCCCACAACAGCTGCTGTTACGCACTGATGCACAAAGTATTATAATTTTTGTTTTTTGTGTTAAATGGATTTTATTAAAAGTAATTTCAGTTGGTTTGTTTTTTCTAGTTTGTTAATTCTGCATTTTTATTAAACCGCTTTATTGCAAGAGAAAAAGGGTGGTGTACAAAACAAACATGTTAGTGTTGCATACTTTTTGGGGCCTTTGTCCATAAGAGATTGGTTTTTGCATTGTGATATGGAAAAAATACGATGGGTTTTGAAATATGGTACTGCAGAGATTTTATGAAATCTCTGAATTGTCAAAACAAAAATATTTTAAGTGAACAGAAGAAGTTTTAAAGAATTTTAAAATTGTTAGAACTAAACTACCATAATTTTAAAGTCATTTTTGTATGTTGTACTTATAAAATATTTATCTTTTATTTATTTTAACTATAAAATAGCTATTTATTAAACATTTTATTTAATCGTTATTATGTCATTTCATTGTCATAAAAAGTGTTACGAAGTTTATGTGCCTCCATCTTTCCAAGAAAATTGCTCTGTAAAAACAATCACTTTCTACTTTTCTTTTCTAAAATGAAACACTCAAAAATATGCAAAACTTTATGCGTCTTAGAATAGACAATTTGTTAAAATTTGTATTTAAATTCTAGCTTTAGGCATGCACTAAAGCAAATGCGAATGCATATTTTAGGACTATATATAAAAAATTCATAAAAACCATCATCATCTATTTACATTATAAAATATTTGCTTAACTTCCTGTCGAACATATCAGCAGAGCGTCCGTATTATGGCTCATTTTTTATGCGTTTACATTTGATTTATGGCATAGCTTTAGGCGTTATGGAAATTAAATATAAAATAGAATGACTGAGGGGGGAAAAACCATAGCGAACCATAATGAAGTTAATAAATTGCACAGCAAAAAAAAGTGGAAATAAATTATATTCATAAAATTTAACACTGGACATGCAGCCTTTTTTGTTATTACGCCACAAGGCTTTCCTGGCAGTGCTAAGAAAAAAAAGCAACGAAAATCATGGAAAGTTAAAGTGAGCAGCGCTATGAGTTTTAATTAAAATTGTTAAACATTTTGGTTATAGGGCACATGCGGTTTCGGGGAATGGCAGGGATTTTTTATGAATTTTAATATGTTTAAAAATTTTATTTGTTAAAAAAATATTGTCGAAATTTTTTTAAATTAAAATTTTTCCTGGAAAATGTTTATAGAAATTCTTCGTACAGAAATTTTAAAATTTTTTTTTATTAAAATTTTTTCAATTTTTTTACTAAATTTTTTACAATTTTTTTTTTTAAAAATTAAAAAAAAAAAAAATTATCGCTTACATAACGATTTTGGCTGCAGGTCAGTTAAAACAAAGTATTTTAGGGTGTTGGTTTAATTTATCTCTGATATTCCTATTTTTGGCAACATTTTGGAATTATAGTATGTTTTATAAAAAAATTGGTTAACATTCAACTTTTCTTAAATTCTACCAAGTTTTTAATAAAAGAATATATTTAAAAATTTAAAATTTTACTACAATGTGTTTGCCGCAATGTATGCTATGCTTTTTTGTTTATTAATAATTTTCCTGGTAAACTTTTATAGACATTTTTCATACAGAAATTATTTCTAAAACTTCTTTTTTACTAAATATTTTTCCAAAAAATTTTTTTCAAAGTTTATGCTTAAACTTCTTTTCAAAATAAAAATTTCTAAAAATTTTGTTAAATTTTTGTTCCTATATAAAATTTTTTTTTGGACTTTTAAAACTTTTATATTATACTTACTAAAATATTTACGGCGAAAAGTATGCTATGATTTTTGGTTATTAATAATTTTCATGGAAAATTTTTATAGACATTTTTCATACAGAAATCATTTCTAAAACCCCTTTTTTACTACATATTTTTCCAAAAAAAATTTCCAAAAAATATACTTAAACTTTTTTTCAAAATAAAAATTTTGTAAATTTTTATTCCTATATCAATTTTTTTTTATTTAAATTCTACAGAATTTTTTTTTTAGAAAAGTTGTTCAATATTTTTTTATCTAAAAAAATTCTTTTGGATTTATAAATCTTTTTATAAAAAAAATTGGTTAACTTTCAACTTTCCTTTTAAAACTTTACCATGTTTTTATTAAAAATAAAATATTTTAAAATTTAAAATTTTACTCACTGAAATGTTTTTGCCGAAATGTATGCTATCATTTTTGTTTATTAATATACGCCATTAAAACCAAATGGTGCGTTTTCATCCCATTTTTTGTGCTTGAAAAAAGAACCCTCCCTTCTCAAAGCTTTGTGTGCTCAAAGCATCTGGTTTCCTACTGGTTTTTCTTGAATCGCTTATGGAATATTAATCATAGTTTATTAAAACAAATTTTATACCCTAGGAGTACAAAAGCCATGTCAGCTATATTTGACCATAACTCAAGAAAGTGTGTTTGTGTGTGAGTGTGATGAGATATACCACTGGGGCATGTCCATACAATCTCTATACCCTATGGGAAATTCCAAACACGTAACATCTAACCGCAACCAACATCATTCAAAGTCACACTACTCACAGATAGCTAGCTCAGCCAAATACTGTATGTGGACAAGTGGGAGGATGGATGGGTAGGCAGGCTGACTGGCTGACTGGCTGGCTGGCTGGCAGGCCTCTTGTCTCCATTCCCATAATAATGCACAATTTAGCAATTATCTTCATCATTGTCACTTCGTTTATTCAAGCATTCAAGCCATTGATTTTGCAACTACATAACTGTACTACTATTTAGAATGTACGTGTTAATGTACCTACATTGGCCTTTCCCTTTGGCCCCTCGCTTTGTCATATGTTCTGCCACCAAACGCCCATTCAATTTGAAATTTGAATGCGTAGGAGGAAATCATTTAAACGCGCGCCTTAATAAATTTCAGCACGTGCGTTATAATCTACTTGACATTGATGTCAGGTTCTTCATGATGATTTTTTTTTGTCTCCATCGTCAGCGAATGTGTGGTTTTCGTTGTTGTTCTTATTCTTGTTGTCTCCAGAGCCATCATCAGCATTTACACATGACAGTAGTAGTTGTAGGATTGTCGTCAGTGTTTTCTTAGCATTTGTGTTGTTGTTGGGCTTTAGTTGTTGTAAGTTGTCATATGACAATTTTCCCTTCCACTTTCATGGAAATGAGTTTTTTACTCAATGACTTGTGTCTCTGCATCTGGTTAAATATCAATGAATGGTCGAGTCTAGAAAAAAATATCAGAAATATAGCATATAAATACTTGGTTTCGCTTTGACAAGTGCAGAGTTGGAAATTTGAAAAAAAAAATATTTATAGAATTAGTCAAAATTGTATTTTTATAAAAAATTTTGTCAAAATTTTATTTTTATATAAAAACTATTAGTTTTGTACAAATTTTATGTTCATGGAAAATTTTTGTTCAAACTTTATTTGTACAGAAATTTTTGTAAATTTTTTTTATACAAAATTTTTTAAAAATTTTATATTTTTAGAAAATTTTGACAAAAATTTAATTTTATAGAAATTTTCGTCAAAATTTTATTTTGATAGAACATTTTGGCAACGTTTAATTTTTATAGCAAGTTTTGTCAAAATTTATTTTTTCTAGAAAATTTTTATAAAGAAAATTTTGTTAAAATTGTTTTTTGGAAAAATTTTCCAAAATTTGATTTTCATACATAAATTTTGTCACAATTTTATTTTTATATCTCAAATATATTTCATTTAAATCTCTTATTGCAAAAGTCAGAAAATATGTCCGGTTTGGGGTATGGCGGTATGGCGAGCAAATACGTTTTATTTGGGGGTTGTTATAGGAGTGGGACGTCCCCTAGATAGTTGGTCCCGTATGTTGATACCAGATTCGTGGTCTACTCCCAAATTCCTTTCATTTAAGCCTCATATTACCATTGTCGGCAAATATGACCAGTTTGGGGGTGTTTTGGGGGATAGGTCGGAGTTATAGGGTTGGGGTGGTCCCATAGACACTTTTCCCGAATATTGATATAAAATTCGAGCTTTACTCCCAAAGACCTTTCATTTGAGCCTCATATTACTGTTGTGGTCAATTTGTCCTCTTTGGGGGTGGTTTTGGAGGTGTCTCCCCCACAAACTTGGCTCCACATTTCGATTTCAGATTCGTATTCTGCACTAAAATACCTTTTATTTAAGCCCCATATTGCCATGGTCAGTAAATAAGTCCTGTTTCGATGGTGTTTGGGGAAGAGGTGGACTACCAGAAACTTAGTTCCACTTTTGGATATCAGATTCGCATTCTACTCGCAAATACCTTTCATTTGAGTCCCATATTGCTATGGTCGGTAATAATGTCCGATTTAGGGGTATTATGGGGGGTTGGGGTGGTCCCCCTAACACTTGCTCCGACAATTGGATATCAGATACGTTGTCTAATCTTAAATACCTTTCATGTAAATCCCATATTGTCATGATTGGTTTATATATATATTTGGTAAGTTTTTGGGGGTGGGGCGTCCACCCTAGGCACACCATCCGAAAATTGGAGAAGAAATTTTGTTTTTAGGTTACTATAAAAGAGCACACAAAATTTCGCTTTAATCTCACCACCCATAACCGAGATCTGGCGTTTCTGAAAATAAGGGGGAGGGTCCGCCCCTCTTCAGATATCAAAAAAGTACTATCCCATTTTCACCACAGGATTATTATGCACCATCTGTGAAAGTTTCAAGAAAATCGGTTCAGCCGTTTTTGAGTCTATAAGGAACATAAAAACAAACAGATAAACAATCAAACCGGCAAACAAACAAGTTTTTAAAAATTTTATTTCCATAGAAAATTAATTTCCATAGAAATTTTTTTTGAAAATTTTATATCCTTAAAAATTTTTTTAAAAATTTTATTTCTATAGAATTTTTTTTAAAAAATTTTTTCTATAGAAATTTTTTAAAAAATTTTATTTCCATAGAAAATGTTGTCAAAATTAAATTTTTAAAGAAAATTTAATTTTTATAGAAAATTTTGTCAAAATTTTATTTTAATGGAAATATTTTGTCAATGTTTCATTTTTATAGATAATCTTGTCAGAATATTAATTTAATAGAAAATTATGTTAATATTTTTTTTCTTATACAAATTTTGTAAATTAAATTTAATTGAGTAAAAATTTTACTTTCGTTAGAATTTTAAAAATTATAAATGGGCAAGGTTATTTTTTATATTACCTTTTTTGTCTATTCTTAACTAAATGCCTAAAAGTAGGCAATAATTTATTGCTTAATAATGCTTTAAATATATAATATAATTTTGTTAAAATTTTATTTGTATAGCAATGTTCTCAAATTTTTTTCGAGTGTAAAACAAATATTGTAGGCTAAGTAAATAAAACTTAGTAAAAATTTTACTTTCGTTAGAATTTTAAAAAATTAAAATGTTCCAGGTTATATTTTTTCTGGTCTTTTTTGGTTATTTTAACTAAATGCCTAAAAGTAGGCAATATTGTATTGCTAAATAATGCTTTTAATATATAATATAATTTTGTTCAAATTTTATTTCTATGTTCAAATTTTATTTATAACTTAAATCGAACTGCACTCATTGATATGTGAGAAGTTTACCCCTGTTCCTTAGCGGAATGTCCATGGGCAAAATTTGCAAATTTTGCAAGTAAAAATTTTACTTTCTTAACAAATTTTAAAAATTATGAATGGCCCAAGTTATTTTTTTAGCCTTTTTTGGTTATTCTTAACTAAATGTCTTAAAGTAGGCAATATTTTAATGTTAAATAATGTTTTTAATTTAATGCTTCTTAACCCCACATTAATTATTTTATATCCTTTAGATTCAAAATTTTTCCAATGATATTTCCCCCTTCTTAGTTTGAGTTCTCATATAATGTTTCCCATTCACATTTTTAACTTGCTCTAATCTTCCCATCTCTGATTAAACAACACACATATCAACCATATACGTCATTCGTACAAAAAATAACTTAACTTCTAAATGACAATAATTGCAAAAGTTTTGATGATGAAGACATTTGCGTTGTCATAAATGTCTGTCTGTTTTACTGTCTGCTTATTTTTCCTTCTCTCCCTCTCCCTCTCTCTCTCACTCTCAGTATTTCTCAGGCAGTTAGTAATAACAAAGTTGTCACAACTGAAAACAATTGTTGGGGTAACACAAAAACAAAAAAAAACCGAAAACTATTTGTTTACATTTATTTACATGTGTAATGGCAAGGGAGGGTGTGTTTTGCTCTGTTTGTCTACATCTTATGCCAATAATATGAAAAAAGGTTGAATGGATTGGCCATAAATTGACCTTAAAAGTTAGAAAGTTACAGCAATCGATGTTTGTGGTCGAATTTCATGGGAACTTACGTTAAAGACCTTTGACTTTGTGATTTTAGCCTCATGGAAGAAATCCGGCGACTTTAATGGCTAGAAAATTTCCAATATTTTTCACAACGTATTTTATAATTTTTGTTTTTTATATAAAATTTTTTTGTAAATTTTGTTTTTTCTTGGGAAATTTTATCAAAATCTTTTTTCAATAGAAAATTTTGTCAACAAAATTGGCAAAAAATATTTTAAATAAAATTTCGAAATTTTTTAAAAACCTTTTTTCCTTGGCAAATGTTTGTCAACACCTCTTTTATATCTCTTCCTATCCACATAAAATGTTGTAAAAAAATTTCTAAGAAAAAAATTTTTTGCCAAAATTTTTTAGAAAATATTTACGAATCTTTCACGGCCCTAGGCGCTTATTCCCGAAAGCGGATATCAGATTCGTTTAATACTCACAAATATCTTTCATCGAAGCCCCATATTGATATGGTTGGCAATAGCTGGTTTGGTGGGCGTTTTTGGGGGAGGGTTGCCCTCACACGCCATTAATGAATATAAGATTGAGCCCCATATGTCGGGTTTTAAAGGATGAGGCGGTCCCGTAGACGCTAAGTCCCGAAAGCGAATATCAGATATGTTCTCTACTCCTTGCATTTGAGCCCCATATTACACTGATCATTTGTATATCGATTTGGAATGGATTTGAGGTGGGGAAGTTCCCCTCGATACCCCACCCCAAATTTGCATTACAAATTCGAGGTTTAAATTACAATAAGGACCGTAAGAAAAAATTGGTTAGATCGTTCCATCCATATCTATTTGTGATAATTGTACTAAAGGGGATGGTCCTCCCCTCTTCAGATGTCGAAAAATGAAGTACTTAATTTTCATCACAGCCCAGTTCATTTCAAGACCAAAAAATAAAAAAAAAAAAATACAGAACTTGCATGCAACTTCGCATCGTGAGTTGTCTAAGGACAATCGACATCCGTATTGAATATAGTCTACATCGGACACTATCTTGATATAAGCTATATATAGACCGACCTGCCGATTTAAGGTCTTAGGCCCATTGCAGTCGTATTTATTACACGATTTCGTAGAAATTTGCCATAGATGGTTGTTGTAACATCCATATCGAATATGTTCTGGTTCGGAAAATAACTTGGTATAGCCTTCTTACGGACTTTTACTTATTTTTCTACTTATTTTTTTTACGACTGCCAAAATCATTGTTGGATTTTTTGTTCCTTAATTTCTTACCAAAAAATATGCATCAGGAATTTTTTTATTTTTTTTATTACTAAACATGAGTTCTATCTTCCTAATTGAATTATATTAATATGTAATTTCAATACTGATCCCCTTATTAGGCCATGCAAACGTTTCGGTATTTGTATTTCAAATGTGGGTTGGCATTAGCAACTTAAAAATGAAATTATTGTAAATTTGCAAAAATTTCTATGACGTATGGAATATAGAAATTCATCTGTATACTGTGTGTGTGCGTGCGGGCTGTAAGGAAATGTAAAGACGTGCCTAGAATTCAAATTTTAAGAATTTATGAGTTTAGGAAATGTAAAAGTATGTATATACATATTTCAATTGGACTTGGATTTAATTTCCATAAAGATTTTTATGAGATTTTCTTTTTCATGTAAGTCTCTCGTTTTTGCATCTATTAGCAAACATATGAATTATTTATTATGGCATTGACGTAAACGGATAAAGAAGGGGAATGGAAATGTATGATTATATAATTGTAGAAGTTTTTAATGAAGACATCAATCACCTCATTAATGGGAATGCCTGGAAATATGCTATAAATTACTTAAAAGTTGGAGACTGCAAGTATACAGTATAGCAAAATAAAAGCACAAGAAGATACTGTTAATAAAATTTAATTCCCAACAAATCCTGGTTAATTTTTTCACCTGTTATTTGAATTTAGTTAATCTGCTTAAAAGGAAATTTAATTCTATCACATTTTCATTTCGTTAATTTTTTGTACTTAATTTTTCTTTGATTCTTCAGAAAGAGTAAACAAAAACTTTTTATAAACTTTAAGCCACCATCAAATTCCAAAAGTATGCTAATTGTTGGAATATTCCAATTAAGGGTATGTTGCCCCACAAAAGGTTTTATTTAAAGTTTGTGGCACTCTCCAGCAGCAAACTTTCAATGTCAAATGGGTCAACATTTATCTAACGAAACTGTCAAAAACTTTTGCCCATCATCTATCATACACACATAGGACATTTTGGGAGAGCACCTAAAAATAAGCAACAACAAATTGAAGGTAGGGTAGCATAAATTGATTGTATTCAACCCTTTGTTTAAAGTAAAAATGCCATATACATGCATACGGAGTGAGAAGGCAGAAAAAGTTTCTAGTTCCTTTTTTATGATTATTATTTCAAGTTAGTTTTATATAATAAGAAAGTTTTTTAGCAAAACTTTCGTCTACATTACAAAAACAAAATTTCTTCAAACAGCTTCACTCTCTCTCTCCATTGAAAGTCCGTAAAGTTTTTTCATTAGATTTGAAATTTTAAGTTTTACTATGAACTTTTTTAAAAAATTGATCCCGCATATTTCCTAATAGCCTATAGCTCATAAAACTGTGGCATACTTTAGGGCTGCCAAAGTCTTAAAATATCAAAGCAGACACTCGACAGTGCGCTTGGCTGCCTACCCCTCCTGACAGCAACAAAGGCCCATAAATTCTTTTTAATTTATTGCAAACAGATTTTTATATCCTTGCTCCTCTTCCTCTGCCAGCCCTTGAGCTTTTGTTTTACCTTTGCTTTCTTTGGCTGCCCCCATAAAAAAGAGAATTTTTAAAATTGGCTTTTTTCCGTCTTTAACAGTGGCAGAAAAATTTGCATAGAACCTCTTTTTTTTGCTTTGATACTTTGTTACTGCCCTAAAACTCAACAGTCGACGAAATTAAAGTTTAAAACCCAACACAAGAGCAAAAAGTTACCGGCATTAGAAGCAAAAAAGGTCACATAAGGTCAATGCATATACGTTTATAAATGTACGTATAGACAGGGCTACCGAAGGCCCTTCCCAACACTCTGGTGTTGTGACAACATGTTGTCCAACAAAGGGCAGGCACTACGTGAAAAATTTAAGGAAGAGGAATCCTTTTTCATTCCTCATCATCCTATGAAGGCAAACATTTTTGTAATAATGAAATACAAAAAATTTTAATATTTAATTGTTGAAAGGTCTTGTCGAAAATCGTTATGAGATTGCCCTAAGTTTTTTGTTTTTTGCTTCGTTTCATATTTTGGGAAGGCCAATAATAAATGTAATTTAAAATGGTTTACAAAATTAATACAGCGAAAGCTTGCTGTTGTTACTGGTGCTGTGAGGGGGCTGTGTTGGTCGGCTGAAATTATATTTATAGCCCCAAAAGGACTATTAACAAAATTGCCGGTATATTTTTGCCTGATATGTACACTTATGTAAGTCCATATGACGCCGCCTGAAAGTATGCCAGGGCAATAATTATTTAATTATGCCTAAAAGTATGTAATTTAATTTTGACTTTTTACTTTTGGCTAATGAATTCTAAGGAGATTATGTTTTTGGCTTTGTTGAAGGTTGCGCAGGATAAAAAGCGTTTCCAAGAGAAAAAAACGGGTAATAGGAAAGATTGGAAGTCGGTTTTTGGAGGGACGATAAGACGTTGTCACAGTGTCAAAAATGAAATAAAATAATAAAATAAAATAAAATAAAAAAAAGTATAATAAAACAAAACAAAATAAAATAAGAAGAAATTGAAAAAAAAATTGATATAAACAAGTGAAATTTTTTATTGTATTATTGCATACTTTTAGACGTTTTTGTCGAATAAGAAGAAGGGTAATTTTAAATGTTCTTATAAATTGGTTAGATAGTTTTTAGCACTTGATTTGTAATAGCTTTGAAACAATAAATAAATGATTTTTGTTTATCGTACCATAGCATACTTCTAGGCGTTTTTGTCCAATAAGTAGAAAGTGAAGTTTAACAATTATTGCTATACATTGGTTAGATAGATTTTAGTATTTGATTTGCAATAGTTGAAACTTTTGAATACTATGTTCCATAGAATGTCTTATTACTATATTTTAGTTACAATAACTAAATTAAATATATCCTAAATTAAGTTTTAACATATTTTCTTTTACTTTTTTTTTTTTAGAGTTAAGTTGTTTTACATTTTTTTTTTTAAATTGAAACACCCTTATGTGCCCGGATTCTATTACAGCTTGGAGGTCTCTTCTTGTCATATATATCATGTAAAATTTTATGCGGATATTTGCTTGACTGCTTCAGTTGGCTGGACGCAAGTTTTAATATTCAAAACAAATGTTTCCATATTTGTTAGAATTTTATTCATTAGCCAAGTCATTTTCATATTTCATGCAACATTTAATTTTTGTTATTCTACAAAAACACAAAAACCAAAACGAAAATCATTTTTTATACATTTTCTCTTTTGGAGGACAGATGAAATAGTTACTAATGACATCAGTCTTGTGCAAAGTTAGCTGCAGTTTTTTTCCTACATTTTTGTTTCCCGAAACAAAAAAAAAAAAAAAATTAGGGTCGGAAAGCAGTTCCCGCAAAAAGCTTTTACACACAGTTCCTCTATGCTAAGAGGAAAAACATTAAAAACGTGCCATAGTTTAGTCTAGCTGCAGGAGTTCAGTTGCTCCTCCACACACGCGCACATAAACGCATACTAAGTCCTTAAAAATAAATTACTTTTTCAACGCCTGGCAAAAGTAATTGTTTGAAAAACATTTATTGTAGTATGGTGAGCGTATAAAACAGAAAAAATAATAAAAAATAAACTAAACTAAACAAACTTTGTTGTCTGTTTATTTTTAGTTTATTTTTTTCTTGCTCCTCCATATTTTTGTTGCTTTACTTGGGCTATGTAATACACCCCTAGAAGTAGGCAACACATTTGCTTGCATTTGAACGCACATGAACTGCTGCCTGCTTTCGCATGGGGTCTGGGTGCCTTAAAAGTATTTGTTATTTTTATGAAGGGTTGAAGCCTGTGCCATTTCCTTTCTTTCAGTTTTTTTCTGCTGTTTTGTTTTTTTATATATCAAGAAGTTGCTCTTTACCAGTACCCCAGTAGGTTTCATCATTATTTCCCCCTCTTTCTGGCACTTATTTAAAACATTGTTTCATAGCCAAGGATATAATTTTAGAAAACAACCCTACTCAGCTAAGTATAGCTGTGTGTTTACATTACATACTAGAGGATTTTTTTACTTTGTTTGTTTGTACGGGTGCGAGTGTGTGTTTGAATGCAACAGTGACGTTTTTTATGTTAATTTTTTTAATGCAGTCGTTTCCCCTTTAGTTTGTTAGTTTTCTTAGATTTTGGCTGCCATTTGGATATGCCTTGAAGATAGCTGGCGTCACCACTTTAGTTGCTGTCGTCCTTAGCTGGGTATTTTTTTTATTATTTTGTTTGTTGCTGTTGTAAGATCCTTGTTCCACAAACGTTTCCGTAACTTCTTCACTTAATGTAATTTTCTTTTTTTTTGTTTTTGTTGCAGTTGGTTTTTGTTTCAGCCATAGCCATTCTGCTAATGCCCATTATAACAAAGAATGTTAAGGTGTAAGGTATGGCGTAGATATTTCTGTTGTAGATGGAAGAAATAATGTAACTGATTCCATAGCATATTTTTAGGCATTGCATTTCACAGCATGTGATATAATTTATAATGAGATTCAGGAATCATAGCTCCAAATGTTAACTGAATAGGAAAAGCTAACCAAAGACGAAACACGTCCCATAGTGGTTGTTGTGTGTTGCTATCTTTGGCTTTCTTTTTCCATTCGCATCTCCGATCACTGAGCTCGTCTTGAAAGAGAAACAAACAAAATTTAATAGGAAAAGGTTGACAAGAGATGAGAATTTTAACTGAGTCTATAACACTATGGGCATGACAGCTGCCGGCCTGTTATGCGCTTTAAGGGAACTCAAAAAATCTATTCCAGGAACTCCATGCTATTCACCTAAACCAAAACGTTTTCTCTTCTATGCACTCAAGTCGATTCAAGTCTGGTATTGCATCAATGTGTCGGTTTTAGATTTTCAAATATTTTCATAGCATATTTTAAGGCGTTCATTTCTAAATTCTTGTTATATATGTCTATGGGGCATCTTATGTACCTTTGTATTAAGAGTAGGTAATCAGCTCGGATAAGTATTAGGTATGATAACGTATCCATGTGTCTGTATTAAATTTTCACGTGTTTTCATAGCATATATTTAAGCGTTCGGTTTTAGAGTCTTAATAGAAGATTTTCCCGTAAACTGAGCTTGGATTAGATTGGATGGAAACTCCAGTTTGGATTAACAGTACAGGATATTGGTACTTTGGTATTTTGGTACTACAATGGCCACTTTGGTACCAAAGCCCTAAATAGTATGCAATAATTTTGAAAATCTCTTCAAACATAAAATTTAAATAATTTTTTTATAATTTTCAACACTTTCAAGTTTTAAGATCTTCAATTGAATATTAAGCAGGAAAACTAATGCTCCCGTGAGTATGCAACATTTCCGAATTCTAAAGCGGGATGTTGACCATCGGTTAACTTTTTATGCCCACCATCATAGGATGTGTACCACCTGGTCATTCCTTTTATAACACCTCGAAATATTGATGTGCGACCTGCTAAGTTATACATTTATGTTTTTGATTTTTATCTGATTTGACTGCACCTAGTGTTTCATTACAACTTTAATCAACCGCGCCAAGTATGGTTCAAAATGGTTTATAACCTGAAATAGCTTCCATATATAAACTAATTTTCAGATTTGGTATTTTGAGCCCCTAGATGTCGAAATTGTTAACCGATTTGGCCAAAGTTTTGCACATAGTTGTTTGTAATGATGTAAAAATCCGCTGATGTTCTCGACAGGTGTTCAACGTCATTGGCGGACATGCTGACCTCTGCGCTACGGTGGCCTCCATAGTTGTTATAGTTTTGGCTTATTCAAGTTTTAAGGCCCTTTTTTTATCATACGCAAGAATAGTAATGGTAGCTCCTAGTGGTATGCAACTTTTAAGGAAAATTTTCCCCCTTTACACCAAAAAGTAATATCTTTTATTTAGAGAGTTGTAAAACTAAAAACAAAACTTAAAAAATGTATACCATATTTGCTCTGCAAATTTTTTTTCATTATAGAAAATTGCATTTAAATACATCTTCTCTTTAAGCCCCAAAACGTATGAAATATTTTTAAAAATATTTTCCTTAATTGAAAATTTGTATTTATTGAGCTTAACTTAACTACAAATGAAATGGGAATCAGTTTAGCCTCTGCCTTCGTCTGTGTATCTAAAATTAACTAAAGCAAATATTTATCTACCTCCTAAAAGTATGCAATTTTGGTAAAAATAAGTAAATAAAATTAAATTCCTTCAATAACTAAACAGCTAATGATGGGGTTTTATAAATGGATTTGGATTAAAAGAAATATTTCAATGGTTCTGTTCATCAGTTAATGGATTGTTTAAAATAGTAGCAAAACAAACAAACTTTCAAAAGGAGTATATATAAGCTTTAGCCATGACCTTGTATTACGATAAAACACGTCTTATCTCGCCCGAAAGGTATGCATATTTAAAAAATATTTTCAAACTAAATAGAAATCGGTTTTTGGCCATTGCCTGTGTCATAGGCTGTAAGAATAAAATACCCAATTATAATATTTTTTCTACATCCTGAAAGTATGCAATTTTCGTAAAAGTAAATAAAATTGATTTTCTTTGAAACTAACGTTATTTTTATAATTAATATTTCTGTGAAATAGAGTTTATCATTCAATTTTAAAAGTGTCATTAACCCTAAAGACCTTAAGACTTTTTTTGTATAAACCCCTTAGAGTATGCAGTATTGACATAAATAATATTTATTTTTTTATAGCATGGACACTATATTTTAACACCTTTATGATTCTCGTCGTGCTATTTTGCAGTAAGAATAATATTATCTTCTGAAAGTATGCAACATTTTTGTGGATTTCAAGCAATTGCTTCTCTTTAAAAAACGGCAAATCAAAAAATCCCTATAAAGCAATTTCCACAAGTTGTAAAAATTTTTGGTCGTGACTTTAAAGCATCATTAGAAACATCTCTCTAAGCCCTAAAAAGTATGCAATATTTTTAAAATAATTTCAACTGAATATATATCTGTGGGTTTAAATTTCACAGTGAGTATAAAAATCCCTTCAAGGATAAAGAGTTACTTATTCATAACAGCACTAAGCTGAGATTTGAAAAACGGTTTCCTTATAAAAACTTTTCCCTTATAAGTACTTTTTTAAAGTTTCTCTTTCAGCTGCAAAAGAAAACTTATTTTAGCACTATAACTTATTGTTGAAAAAATTTTCGCTGAAATCTGAACAAATTTTAAAAGGCTTTAAAAGAAATAATTTTCATGTTATAAGGTCATCACTTAAATGTTCCTAAAAATATGCCCTGGTTTTTGTGATGCAATCTTTTTTATTTATTCTTCGCAAGAAGAATGGTATTGTAAGGACCACAAAGAAGTTATGTATCTTTCAAGACTTTTAAATTTCTTTTGTCATAAAGAAATGTCACGTTTTTACTCCATTTTTGTGGTATTTCAAGGGCCGATTTGCTTTGTTTTGTTTCATTCAAGAGGCTGAAAATGTTCTCACAATGAGAGCCTAAGTTTTGTTTTTTAAATGTTCTTTTCATTGACTTTATGTTAACTCAGAAGTATAGAAGATAAAAAGAAAATCTGAGTGGTTTAATAGTGTGGTTGGCAGTGCAAACAAAAAAAAGGAATATAAAGGTATATCTGCTTATTACCTTGATGATGGGGTGATATTTTCCAGCTCTCTTTTTTATGATATTGATATTATAGGCTTTATATATAATTATATGTTGAAAATATGTGTGTGCATTATATTGTACTAAACATATGTGCAAATATGTTTGGTTTGTTCCTTTTTTGTGATCTTCTTTCCTTTGTTGGTATATCCTATCTGTAGGAAAGCTTCCGTTTTCTCTTTGTTGGCATCTTGAAAAGTCATTGTTGTTATGCCATGCAATTGTCGTCAGAATTTTAATGTCTTTGACTTTCATTTCATTTTGTTTTGTTCTTTCTTTTTATGTTTTTTTTTTGCCTTTTTCATTCTTTGTTTAACCCAAATTCGTATGGGTGTGCGAGTATTTGTTTTTGTCACATTGCTTTTTGGTTTTACCCTAATCCCCCAAAAAATATGCTTCATATAAATCAAAAAGAAAAGAAAAGAAAAACACCAGCTGAAAATGCCTGGCCTGTTTATAGCATAACATTAAGGATGCTGTATGTGTGAGTGTGCCATTTTTTTTTTTGTCTCTTAGGTTGCTGTTGCTGCTGCTATGTGGATTCTTTACTTGCTGAATGTTTGTGACAATAATTTTCAATTTTATAGCTAAACTTTTTTGATTAGATAAGGAGACCATATTGTTTATTGTCTTACATTGGCATTTGTGCGTGCATTTGCGTGTGTGTGAGTACTGTCGCGCACAAAGACGAATATTATTTAATTATAGAAATACTAAAGCATAACATTAAGGCGTAATGAGTTTTTGAAAATTCTTTTGTATTCACTTTTCACCAAGTTTCATAATGCTAGAGAAATTAAAAGCAATTGTCGCAATGACAAAGAAGAAGTCTGTTCCAAATTGATTTGTTTAGAGAAAAAAAGCAAAGCATGTCTTCTAGGCAAAGTTTTTGAATGCAGGAAAAATAAAAAAGTTGTAAAGGAAATTTTTAAAAACACAGCATATCTCAAGGCGAAATTTTTAAAAGCAAAAAAGTTGTACTTAAATTTTAAATTATTATGTGGTTATAATTTCTATTTTAAATCATAGATTTATTTTGTAATTTTTTCAACTTTGGGTTGCATAAATTCCCTAATGGAAAAATAACCACAAGCATAATATCTAGGCGAAGTTTTTTAAGGCAGGAAAAATAGAAACGCCTTGAAGAAAAAATTTAAACAAAGCAGAAAAATAATGTTACGAAAAATTTGAATACAATTTATAAAAAAGTTTCGAATTAAAAAAAAGAAATAAATGTTGCACCGTGGGAGAAAATCGAAAAAAAATAAACACGCTGTCAAGAAAATAAAAAAACTGCATATTTTTAGGCGAAATCTTTGAATGAAAGACTAGTAAAAATTAGGCACGGGAAATTTTAAAAATACACAGCTTATCTTTCAGGCAATAAGAAAAAATGTTGTAAAGAAAAATAAAAAAACATAGCACATCTTCAAGGCGGAATTCTTATTTTTTTATCCGACAGCGTTCGACAGACGGACGCACGCACATGGCTGGATCGACTCAGAAGGTCGAGACGTTCAAGAACATATATACTTTATGGGGTCAAAGATCAATATTTCGATGTGATACAAACGAAGTGACTAGATAAGTATACCTCCATCCTATGGTGTTGGATATAAAAAATGTAGGCAATCTTTTTGAAAGAAATATTCTTAATTTTCATTTTAAAATTACAATACAACAAATGTTTTTAATTTCTGAAGAATCGTTGTGAAGAAAAATTTGAAAAAGATATAGCATATCTTCTAGGCGAAGTTTTTGAATGCAGAAATTTAGTGTTAAAAAAAGTAGCATATTTTCTTAACGAATAGATAGCGTTAAAATAAATTAAGAAACATAGCATAGGCAATGTTTTTGCATGCAGAAGAAATTAAAAAAAAAATTAAAAAAAAAACGTAGCATATCTTCCAGGCATGACATGGAAAAAATTAAAAACAAAAGTATTATCTTCTAAAAGCAAAACAATAATTAAAAAGAACCATTTGAAAAATTTAATTTTGCTATTCCTGTACGATAAAATGTTGTTAAAAAAAATTTAATTGAAGAAAAATCTTCCAGTACAGAAAATTTCGTAAATTTTTTTTAGTTAAAAAAAATCATTCCAAAGAAAAGTTTTAAAAAGTATTGCATATTTTCTAAGCGAAGCGAATGCAGAAAAATATATTTCATTTTGTTTTTGGTTTAACTGGCTTAGACCCATGTGTTTTTATTTCTTCTTCTATTCTATATAGAAAAGCAAAACAACAAAAACCCTTTAAAGAGTCCCAGTAATTCTGGCGTGTTAAATGTTTTGGGAGCGGGCTGCAAAAATCGCTATGAATACCACCAAGAGATAGCGCTTGCTCTTACTTACTAACTAGTGAGCAGTGCAATTGTAGCATGTCCTTTGAATGAAACCTTTTATCTTGTTTTTCGCCCTTTTGTTATTCTTACTGCGTTTGTAAGAACAAATTAAAATCTAACATCTCTTCAAAAAGTCATCTTATATCAACAACACACACAAAGCCAAAGACTTGTTATGCAGACAAACTTTGCTTGCCCAAGAATAACCTTTCAATATGAGCATATTGCGGCTACATATTTTTCCAGTTGCTATTCGTGGTTTCATTTGTTTTTGCGCTTCTTTAGTTTGGTAAAAAAGTTATTTAATTTTGTTGTTGGATTGACCAGCTTAGACCAATGTATTTTTATTTCTTGCTTCTATTTTAAACAGCAAAACAACAAAAATCCTTTAATGAGTCTCAGCAATTGTAGTGTGTTAAATGTATTGGGGGCAATGGCAAGGCCGAATGTGGTTAATCTAACAACAAAATTAAATAAAGAAGTGCAAAACCAAAAACGTTGCATATCTTCCAGGCGAATATTTTGCCTTTTTTCAACTTTGGGTTTTATCGATCCAAAAAATATTAAATTTTTGCAATTCATAAAATTATGAACAACAAAATGAAATAATTTTTTTTACCAAACTACGAAAAACGTAGCATATGTTCCAGGCGATTTTTTTTAATATAAAAAGATTTAAAAGTATATATTTTTAAAAACCATAGCATATCTTTTAGGCGAATTAGTGAATGCAAGAAAATAACATAAAGATTTTTTTTATTTTGTTTTGCTCGATTTTTATATGAGAATAGCATATATCCTAGATTAAAAATTTCAAAGTGTGCTTGATTTCTATTTTAAACCATAAGCTCATTTGTTTTTTTTTTTTCAAATTTGTCTTATAAATTCATTTAAAACAACATTGTTTGCAAAGCATGCGAAAATATAATCCATTACTGTTATAGAAGATTTTGTCTTTTGTATTGGTTATAACAAATAAATATAGCATATCTTCTAGGCAAAGTTCTTAAATGCAAGAAAAAAAGGTAAAGAAAAGTATTTTTTAATTAAAATTTTTAATTCTTAGACTTATTTTGCCTTTATTCAACTTTGGGTTTTATCGATCCAAAGAAGATTAAAACTCGAGTTGTTATTTTTGCAATTCCTGAAATTACGAAAAAAAATGCCAAAAATATTCACTGTTAAAAATCCATTTTTATAATTAAAATTTTCATTTCTCATTTTGCATATTTACTAATTGTGTTTTCCAGCTTTTTAACCCATTTTTTTTACTTTCCCCTTGGCTGCTTGCATATGCCATTAAAAAGGTTTTTTTTTCCTATTTACCTTACCAATTGGCCTGCAGCCCCACTTTAATTGACACAAACTGTCACAATGTGGTAAACAAAATGTTCGATTGCTCAAATTACTGCAAATATTTGATTTCAATTTCCGACGAAGCACTAACTCATGTGGCAGGTACGGCGGTTCGATAAGGGAATTTTGATATCGATTTGGAAACGTTTTTAATTAGAATTTTTAATTTTTCATATTCACTGGAGAGGAAAGATAATTAGAGATCTAAATAGCAATAATAAGATATACATGAAATTGTATTTTTTACCCAAATACATGAATAAACATAGCATACCCTTAGGCTTTCCATATGAAATGAAGCCGAGTATTGCCGTTAATATTTCCTGTTTGATTAACATTTTTAAATAAACACTCTCTAGAGAGGAAGCGAGATAGAGGAAGAATTCAATGACGGCAACACAAATTCCATATAATTTCTCATAACAACATCCATCCAGGCCCCCCTTTATTAACCTTTGGCATTTTATGACAGCCTATTGGATAGGCCACATTTTCTTTCCATATCGTTTTTCTGCCTCGCCTATATAACTCTTTTACCTGTTTGCATATGCATGTATGTGTTATAGGACAACCTTTTGCCTCTATATATGGCCATATTGGCTCAATTGGTCCCTTTTGTTGGAAAAGCTTCTACTCATAATGTTAGGCATCCTCTGCTAGCCTAAGTACTTTTGTAACCAATCAATGTGTGTGTGTGTGTTTATTTCATGGTATTCCCATATGGCCATAGGCCTTAAATATTTAAATTGCAAACATGCTTTAATAAAATATGTATGTAGGTAGGATATTTATCCACTCTGTTAGAGCAGGAGACAGACAATGATGACACAATGCCTAGGCGAATACTAACATCATGCACGTTGTGATTTTTTTGCCTACCCGACAAGCCAAGTGGGATCAATTGATTTGAAATTGATAATTATGATGATAAAATTGTTTAATATTTTAAAATTAAAAAAAAAAAAAAATCTATTCAAAAATATTGGAGTTCCAGTAGTAAAATCGGAACCCAATTCGTACCATTCTTGGTATACAAATTCTAAATTACAGCAAATTTTCAAACGCTTCAACATGCTTGTTTAAAAGTATGTTTGTTAACAACAGACAGATGGAAAGACATGGTTAAAACGGCATGAAGAGTGATGGCCATATAAACTTTATAGAAACTTAGAGCCTTATTTCGATTTGTTGCAAACAGAGTAATGAAGTTGGTAATCCCTCCTACTCCATTGCATGGTGGAGGGCTTAAAAATTTAATTTTAAAGAACAACAATGGAGATTTTTGCTGAATCTTTCAAACCCCAGACAATAGTCGTCGTCATCAACCGTTTGCTTAGTGTCTCAAGTTTCCTATCCCTCCCTCTAAGTGTTTGAACCCCTTGGGATGTAATTTAAAGTCATAATCTTAAAATTGCTAGCAAGTCTCTAAAGCCCATAACAATTCGATTATCCTCAATTTATAAGTTTCATTAAGGCAAATAGATGTTATTATCCCATTTCAATGTGGATATTACTGCCCACTTGTCTGTCACTGCCACCACCCTCTAGCTCTCTGTCTGTGTGTGTGTGTATGTGTATAAAAAGCCAATGTCACAATGTATAAGGGGAGGTCTAAAGGCAACAAGCCACTTTACGCCCTTCTGCCAGCATGTAGAGTGTGAACAAAGGCGACGATCTAAGGCAATAACGCCACAAGAGCAGCAACAGCAACTAACACACAATTTGCCAGGATAACTAATTCAGGTTATTTTTAGAGAGTAAAAGAAAACATTAAAGCGCTTTTCCATTTGGCTTCCGTTTTTCACTGCTTGGTAGCGGTGGCGTTGGCGACGACGACGACAACGGCTATGTAACATGGACTACATATTCTTGCTACAACACCGTGTCTAACGAGAATTTTCAATTTAAAAAATTCAAAAAAAAAGTGAAAGCGACGGTTGAAAAAAAATTACCAACTGAACGAGTGTAGAAAATGTTAACAAGCTTCATTATGACATGGTTCCTTTAATAGAGCCATAACACTTAAATGTAATTTAATTAAATGTTTTCCTTTTTTTGCCCCCATGGACTAACTGACGGACTGGCTGAATTGCTAGCTGGCTTTCACTTGCACTTGGCTATGTAAAAGCTGGCTTTGATGTAGTTTCTGTGCATACTCCAAAACGGTGGTAATAGAGGAAGGCTTTTCTTCTTCTTGTACTTCTTTGGCATAGCAATTCTATTTTGAAGCCTAATTTTACACTACTACTACTACTACTACTACTACAATTATAATGGTGCTGACGATGATGATGATGATTGTTATGATAATGATCTTAAACACTAATGTGTTAATGGCTCGATGGGTGAGTTGGTGTTGCATGAACTTCAGGATAGGGTCCCTCTAGGGCATAAATGTTCGAATGGGAAATGTGTGAAAATCAAGTGTTGCTTGGTTTGGAAAGGATAGGGGTGTTTAAGAGTTGTGAAATGACTGTGAAAAGGGGATTTGTTTTAAGCTCCTAAGCAAACATAAATCAAATTCATTATTTTTATTTTAGTCGAAAGATGTTGAAAACATTTTTTAAAAGGAAAGAAAACCACAGCTATTCTTTCTCTGAAGAAAGTTTTGCAAGGCTGCTCTTTTTCTAAGAATAGCGTAATAAAACTACCCTGTCTCCATGGAAAGGATATGAACACTACCATATCTCTAAGGGAAGGATGCTACAACTATCTTTTCTCCAAGGAAAGGACACTAAAACTAAACTTTCTCTGGGGAAAGTGTACTAAAAATTAACTTTCCCGGAGGAAAGGATACCAAAAGAAACAATTTCCGAAGGAAAATGTTCCCTAAGGTAAGGGTATTTGAACTACACTTCCTTTAAAAATTGGTGACTTAAGCTACCCCTCCCTAAGGGAGAGTACTTATAATAGTACTAAAACTACCATTTCCCTTAGGAAATAGTACTAAAACTACCCTTTTCCCAAGGAAACAGTTCTTAAACTACCCTTTCCATTGGGAAATAGTACTAAAACTACCCCTTCCCTTGGGAAATAGTGCCAAAAATACCCTTTCACCAATTAAATAATTCTACAGCTACCCTTTTTTCCCTTGGAAAAAATTACTAAAAATACCCTTTCTCTTGGTAGCGAGTACTAAAACTACCCTTTCCCTTGGGAAAGAGTACTAAAACTACCCCTACCCTTGGGAAAGAGTACTAAAACTACCCTTTCTCTCAGGAAAGTGTACTAAAACTACCCTTTCCCTTGGGAAAGAGTACTAAGACAACCCTTTACGTTAGAAAAGAGTACTAAAGCTACTCCCTCCCTTGGGAAAGAGTACTAAACCTATCCTTCTCTTATGAAGGAGTACTAAACTCCCTTTCGTTCTTGGGAACGAGTACTTAAACTCCCTTTTCCCTTGGTAAAGGGTACTAAAACAACCCTTTTCCCTTGGGAAAGAGTACTAAAACTACCCTTTCACTTGGGAAAAAATAGTAAAACTACCCTTTCCCTAAGGAAGAGTACTAAAACTACCATTTCCCCAAGGAAAGACTACTAAAATTCCCTTTCCCAAAGGAAAGAATACTAAAACTACCCTTTCCCCAAGGAAAAATTACTCAAACTATAATTTTCCCAAGGAAAGAGTTCTACAACTGCCCTTTCCCCAAGGAAGGAGAACTTAAATTACCCTTTTCTCAAATAAAGCGTAATAAATACATTTTCCCTAAGGAAAGAGTATTAAAACTACCCTTTCCCCTAGAAAAGAGTACTAAAACTACCATTTTCCTTGGGAAAGAGTACTTAAACTAACCTTTGCCTTGGGAAGGAGCACTTAAACTAACCTTTCCCCAAGCAAAGAGTACTAAAACTACCCTTTCCCCAGGAAAAGAGTACTAAAACTTCCCCTTCCCTTGGGAAATAGTACTTCAACGAATCTTTCCCCAAGCAAAGAGTACTTAAACTACCCTTTCCCCAAGCAAAGAGTACTAAAACTACCCATTCTCTAAAGAAATAGCACTAAAACTAGCCTATCCCTTAAAAAGGAGTACTAGAACTACCCTTTCCCTTGGAAAACTACACTTTTCCCAAGGAAAGAGTACTAAACCTATCCTTTCCCCAAGGAAAGAGTTATATAGCTGCCCTTTCCCCAAAGAAATAGTCAAAACTACCCTTTTCCTTGGGAGATATTACTAAAACTACATTTTGCCTTGGGAAAGAGTACTAAAACTACCCATTTTCCTTGGTAGCGAGCACTAAAACTACAATTTCTCTTGGGAAGAGTAATAAAAATACTCTTTTCTTTGGGAAAGTGTACTAAAACTATCCTTTCCCTTGGTGGCGGGTACTAAAACTGCCCCTTCCTTTGGTGGCAGACACTAAAACTACCCTTTCCCTTGGTGGCGGGTACTAAAACTACCCTTTCCCTTGGTGGCGGGTACTAAAACTACCCTTTCCCTTGGGAAAGAGTTCTTAAGCTACTCCTTCCCTTGGGAAAGCGTACTAAACCTACCCTTTTCCTTAGAAGCGAGTACTAAAACTACCCTTTCCCTTGGGAAAGTGTACTAAAAGTATTTCTTTCCCTTTTCAAAGAGTACTAAAACTACCCTTTACGTTGGGAAAGAGTACCAAAACACTACCCTTCCCTTGGGAAAGATTTCTTAAGCTACTCCTTCCTTTGGGAAAGAGTACTAAAACTACCTCTTCCCTTGGTAAAGGGTACTAAAACTACCCTTTTCCCTTGGGAAAGAGTACTAAAACTACACTTTCCCTTGAGAAAGAGTACTAAAACTTCCCTTTTCCTTGGGAAAGTGTGTTAAGACTAACCTTTCCTCAAGAAAGAGTTCTAAAACTATCCTTTCCCCAAGGAAAGAGTAAAAAATACCCTTTCCCCAAGGAAAGAGTACTAAAACTACCCTTTCCTCAAGGAAAATTTAAATAAATCTACCCTTTTCCTTGGGAAATATTAGTAAAACTAACCTTTCCCGTGGGATAGAGTACTAAAACTACCCTTTGCCTCGGGAAAGAGTACTAATACTAACCTTTCCCTAGGCAAAGAGGACTAAAACTACTCTTTCCCCAAGGAAGGAGTACTAAAACTACCCATTCCCTAAGGAAAGAGAACTAAAGCTACCCTTTCCCTATGGGGAGAGTACTAGAACTGCTTTTTTTTCCTAAGGAAGGGTACTAAAGTTGCACTTTGTTTAAGTAAAAGGTACTTAAGCTACCTTTTCTCTAAGGAAAGGGTACTAAAGCTACCCTTTCTCTAAGGAAAGGGCACTAAAGCTACCCTTTCCCTAAAAAATAGGTACTAAATCTGACCTTTCCCTATGTAGAGGGTATTAAATCTTCTTGTTTCCCAAGGAAATGGTTCTAAAATTACTCTTATCATAAGAAAAGTGTTAAAGTTAAGCTGCCTCTCCCCCAAAGGAAAGTGTTCTAAATCTATCCTTTTCTTTAGAAAAGTGTGCGGAAACTAGCCTTTTCCTAAAGAGAAGCATTTTCGAAAGGAAAATGTATCAAAACTCTCCTTTTCGTGAGGAAAGTGTTCATAAGCTACCGTTTCCCTGCGAATAGGAGTGGGTACTTAAATTTTTCCTTTAGAAAAGGTGATTAACACCAGCCGTTGCTCTAGGAAAGGGTGCTTTCAAACGACTCTTTCCCTAATGAAACCATTTCCCTAAGGAAATTGTACTAAAACTAACTGTTTCTTGCGAAAAGGTGCCTTTTTTTCCAAAGGAAAAGATACAAAATCAACCTTTCCAAGGTAAGGGAACTAAAACTTGCCTTTCCCTTAGAAAATGAGACTAAAACTAACCTTTTCTTTAGGAGAAGGGACTAAAACTACCATTTCCATTAAAAATGGTGACTAAAACTAGGCTTTTCCTAAGTAAAGGGGACTAAAACTTGCCTTTTCCTTTGAAAAGGGAACAAAAACTAACTTTTCGCTACGGTAGTGGTACTAAGGCTACCCTTTCTCTGAAGAAAGGTTTTTGAAACTATCCGTTTCCTCAGAAAAGGGTGCTAAATTTACCATTTCCATAGAAAAGTGAACTAAAACTAACCTTCTCTTTAGAAAATGGAACTGAAACTAGCCTTTCTCTTAGAAAATTTGACTAAAAATAGCCTTTCTTTAGGTATAAAATAGTAATGTTACCTTTTCCTTAAGGAGTGGTATTGAAATTTCCCTTCCCCTAAGGAAAGGTTACTAAAAGGGTTGGTAAAAAATGTTTGGAAAGGGTTCTGAAACTATTCTTTTCGTAAAGAAGAGGTACTTTCATTTATCCTTAGCAGACTGTGCTAAAGTACTTTTTTCGCTATGAAAAGTTTCCTGTCTCTGCTAGCCTCCCATATTTCAAACCCACTGTACTTTTGCAATTTCAAATTACCATAAAATACTGATGAGTTTCCTGTGTTTTTGTGGTTAGTCGGTTGGCGTTATTTCTGTGTATATGACTATATTTAAATGTAACATACTTTTAGGCTGGTGTATTGAAATATTGTAGCGGACGCCACCTCCGCTGTTGCTGTTAGCTCCAATGTTTTTCGCTACAAACAAAATAAAAACTTTGTGGTTTATTTATTCACCTGTGTGTATTGCCTCTCTTTACATCGTTGAGGTTTATGAAAATTAATTTTGATTTTAATACACACAGTAGCAACCGCCCTAGGATATACCATAGCCTTGAAGGTTTACTTTCATTTCATGGGGCAAACATTCAAAATGTAGTCTACACTCGATATACAAAACGAAATTGCTTTACTGTTCACTATTGATTCTTTCACAAGAAATGGAAGTATGATTGAATGGATGCATAGAAGGATGATTTTTATTCTGATGTTTTTTGATATCTGATGATGGCACTTGTTTGTTTGCATTTCAATATTATTTTATTATTGATATTTCAATTTTTGATTTTTCCTTTTTTTTTGTTTATTTTCATTATTTCATCTTGATTGAACAGGATTGTTTTTAGCAAAAAACAAAAACTCAAGTGATGCTTTTGTATAGATATAAGTTAATTAATATTATTTTGGTTTTCATTTTCGATGGTCATGAAGGATTTGTTTTTGTATTTTTGATAAGAGCTTTTTTGCTGAAAATTAATCAACCAATCAGTTATATTTCAATTTATATAAAAATTTAATCATTATGGTTGATTTGACCAGGTTGAGATAAGAGTAAACTATGACATTATTCACAATAAAAATATTTGTAAGATTATTCCGATTAGTTCAGTATTGTATTCGGTTTTAGGACAATGTCTTTATGCTGCAGCGAACAAGGATGCATAAGAACCATTCATTAGTGGTCAATATTTCAAGGTAAATTATATGGCTTTTGCGAAAATTAGCCATTGTTAATAGTTGTGCAAACTCGAAAGCCACAATGGTTTTTAGAAGAAATTCTTAATTAGATGAAATGTCAACTAAGCTGATTTTAAATGTAGAAAGTTCTTGGTAGTTGATTTTAGAGTAAAAATAAGAATATGATGTGCATTCTTTCTCTATATAGAGGAGATTGACCCACATTTGGATATAGCTGCCATATAGACCAATATCCAGTTATATAGTGTGATAGTGATTTGTGTTAGACGTCTCCACTTCCGTGGCGAGTTTGATCAATATTTGGCCATTTTTCGATAAAGCTGCTTACATCCATAGCATAAGTGAAGCCTGTTTTTTATCAGATTTTTACGAAATGTAGTTAGTAAATATGACCGAGACGTTGGGTATCCAAAGTATGGTCCGGCCGAACTAAACCTTTTTAATCTTTTTTTTTTTAATTTTTTTGTTAATGTTTTTTTCTGGTGATTTTGTATAATATAGATATTTTTTCGATTTGTTGCATATTTTTAGGCGTCAAATTATTTTGTATTTCTATGAATTATCACTAATGCTATACAAATATTTAAGCATGAAACTGGTATTATGACCCAACAAAAAGTCAGACATGACACAACATGTGGTTTCGTGTTATACCTTAACGTTCTTGGCTTAGCTATTTCTTGTGGCCCAATTAATATGCAACAATAAAAAAGAATAATAATAGGCCCATATTAGAAGTTTTTATTCTCATATTTTGCATATTTGTAGTGCAAGAAAAAAAAAACACTTTCCAAAAATACCCGCAAACAACAAGTGGCAAATTATGAAAAGCTCTGCGTGCATGTGTAATAATGTTTAATATATTCAAACCACCAAGCTGGGAAATAATTGCTGTGGTAGTATTTAAATGTGCTGTTAAAATAATGGCGGTTGGTGGTATGTTGTGGTAATCACCACAATTTTATTATACCATTGACACATTGAAATATCCAGAGATTAAAACATCCAAGGTGATCTAGGGTTACCGTTCATCTGTCTGTCTCTCTGAGTGTCGGTCTGTGCATCTGTCTGTCTGTGTGCCTCTCCGTTTGTCTGTCTCTCCGTCTGTCTGCCCATTTTTCTATTTCTTTATCTGTCTGTCTGGAGGCCACTGTAGCGCAGAGGTTAGCATGTTCGCCTAACACTTGACTTTTTAAGACTTCTAGACACCATAACGGACGTATTTTTTATTCCGTCTACATTAAGATGTGAAACAAAGAGTTTTATTAAATCCCTTAGCATTCGCAACAATTTCAGTTTAAAGCGGACCGCATATGGATCAAGCTGTAACATGAACCTATCCCCCTATTTAGGGTCTTGGAACCATAAAAAGGTACATTTGTTACATGAAATGGCTTATATTTGCAACAGTGAGTTGGATTGGACCCATTAACATTCTTACCTAATATGGCACAGAACGTACTATATTGGGATATAGCCACCATATACACCAATGTCCACATGTAAGGAATTTTAAAGCAATCTGGTCTATCATCAGTAGAAAGTTGTCAGCTTTCAACCTTCCCCAGTTTCTGTAGCATCATTATGAACCAAATTATCGAAATCAGTCTGACTGCAAACTAAGCTAAACTTAAATTATAATTACCAACAATTTTACCCCCCAAAAGTATGCTACGTTTTATAACTCATTAAAGAAAGCTTAGTTTCCATATCAAAATTTAGTTTAAAATCTTGTTTCAAACCTTTTCTTACAATTTATTATTGGAGACAAAAGAAGAAAAAAAGCACTGGCGTCAGTCCCTAATGTACTCAATATGCCAATTTATGGATAAATGGAAATCGTTTTTGCCTTAATGATTCTAAGGCATGAATGTAACAGAAGCGAACAATAAAAACCTGTTTGCAACCATGGAACAAAGTTACAAAGCAAGTCTGGATTGGTGTTTGCCGAGGAAGGGCAGCAATGTAATAGCATCAGACATATAGTCTGATAGCTTAGAACAGGAAAAGGACATTGTATGGTGAATATCATTGGCTCTTCCACTTACTTTACTTAATAGTTTGGCCATAAAAACGCTTTAGGGAAAAGGGTTGTAGGCAACATTGTTGTGATGATGCTGCTGCGGCTTCTGCCATCCAAAGAAGCAATGGCCATAGATAGTGCCAACAATGAACCAAATTTCATTTACTCCTTGGAACAATTCACTCGTAAGAAACCAAAAAGAATGTAGTGACGCAAATTCTTGTAGTAAATTTTGGTTTTATGTGCCAAGAATGTACAAAAACTATACATATACATACATATGTATATATATAGTTTTTGTCTGCACTTTGGGGAGCTATTTGTGAAAGTTTCGTGAATGAATCTGATGGTATGATAAGCAAAAGGTTATTCGGAAAAATTTCTCCCAAGGACAAAAAAGGGAAGAGTAGGGAGTTAAAATGTTTCCCAATTTGCATATACAAAAATAGTTGACCTTTAAAGAGTATTGCTGGTGCTTCTCTCTACTCCCACCACCGTTTTGTCATAAATCAAAATATCAATTGAAATGAAAATATCCCCAAAATAAAATGAACACCTTTTGGCGCATGCATCTGTGCTGAACTACAGATAACAATAATAATAAAGTTCATGTGGTCCGAGTAAAATGTCAAACCAAAAATAAATGCTAAAGCATATATTTTTCATCTCTTAGTAATCGAATTGTTGCATTGCAACAAACAAAAACGTGAAAAAAAAACACACAAACACACTCACTTGTGGCAAAGGCCTTTGACAAATGAAATATTTATACTGGGTAAACCCATAAACTCCTGTGCACGTCAAGCATGAGAAAATGCGTCACAGCCAGGAAATGAAAAAATGGGAAAATGGAAAAGGTCATTTTTACCATTAAAAGTGTTGGCGAAGACGACGGCGGGCGACAAAAGCGACTTACTCTCTGCTTACTTCCATACTTTAAATTGCAAAAGAAAAAGATTAAGCAATGTTGCCAGATATCTTGCATCTGAAGCAAAAGGTCACATTGCATGTGTACGGAAAGCCAAAACAATTCGATGTTGTGGTTATATGACAACTGATGATGCTCCTTAAATTAGGCAACATTCTATAAACATGTTAAGGTTGTATGTATTAATCTAACAGGCCGTACACTAAGATCAAATTTTTCATCTGATTTCAATTTAATTAATGACGAGTCACGGAAGCTTTCTCATTCATTCAGTATTTAGTGCCTTATGCATGTTTCAAGATTTTATTTAATGAAACTAAAGGAATAATTAAAAAAAAATATTTTGCTTTGATAACCAAAATTTGTTCGACACCGCTGCCCCCCGACGAAGTTCCAACGACTGGCGAGGAAGGCAAAAAACCGGAAATGAGGATGCTAATAGGCTGCCATGCGAACTCTCACCATTAATAAGCGGCGCCAAGACCTGGCAGAATTCTTGAATACTAACGACCTAACAAGACTTATAATTGGTATCACCGCTACCTTTGTTGATAGGATTAAGGAGAAGGTTTTAATTGCTAAAACTTTCTTATCCATCAAAAATCCTTAAAAAATCGAAATTTCACTTGGAAAACTTAAAATGGCTGTATCTCCTAAACTATGCGTGGTAGAGGGAAATGGACCTTAATTCGTGACTCCATCAAAACTCCTTAAAAAATCGAAATTTCACCTGGAAAACTTAAAACGGGTGTATCACCTAAACTATGCGTCGTAGAGGGAAATGGGCCTAAATTCGTGATTCCGCCAAAAATCCTCCATTGGAGGGTCTCCATTGATCACTCTTTCTCTGGCTATCGGTACATTAGAAATAATCGCACGGCCAGGGTCGAATCTATAAGCTTCCGGAATAAGTTGAAAACCAACTGGACAAAATTCAGAAGACTACTTAGAAAAAGACTTGGGCAAGACAATTTAAATTGTCCAAGCATAGAAGACATTGACGACAATATCAACAGAATTACGACTGCACTGGTGGGTTCTTTCGAAGATAGTGGTCCTCTTCGGGAAAGGAAATCAGCCAAAGAAAACCCATAGATGACCTGAGATTTGCAATATTGGGAAATAGGTCCGCAGACTTTTTATCAGAGCATATCGTAAAAAAGCGGGGGTATATTGGGATGTGTTTTACACACGGCTCAAGGAAGACAATACAAATTACCAGAGCGGCAAAACGTACCTACTGGATGCTTTTCTGCGAACAGATCGATAGCGTTAATGATGAAAAGGCCGCCAGGATGATAAAACTTCTCTCAAAAACCAAATGTCAAAATTGAGGCGTTAGACGACATGGGAGGGAGAGCAGAGACAACAGAGGAAATTAGAAGGTTTTTGATGAAACCGATAAAAGCTACGGGATTCATGGAGACTCTGGTGTCCTGAAATAAAGAGGTTGGTCGAAGGCTTATCATTACAGAATTCATAGTAAAGGAAGCTCCAAGGAGCTTCCAACCATTTAAGTCACCCGAAGTCAACAGAAATTAAAACCTTAGAATTTGCAACTTTTCTTCTTAATAAATAACCAGTAAGGAAACGCAAAAGTCAAGCGGGCCGACAATAAAATACCTTAGACCACCGACGCTGTGTACTACTTTTAATATATGGAACCCATGTTGAAATCTAGTCAGACTTTAATTTTGCACACCTATTGAAATATTAAATAGAGTCATGTAAGATTTTCTTACGATAGGACCTTAATTGTGGCCACTACAGCCTTAAAGGCTGAAAAGCCGATATGGCCGATGAGTTTAACTCGTCTCCTTCTTAGTGTTGCAAGCAAATTTACATATTTTTATTATCCTGTACCACAGTGATGGTTTAGGGTATAAATTTTTTTTTTGTTGCATACTTTCCGGAGCCAAATTTAAACCATTCCTTTTACGTACCACCACAGCATGGAAGGGTATACTAATCTAGTCATTCCGTTTGTAACACCTCGAAATAATGATCTGCGACCTCATACAGTAAATATGGATTTTCTTAATTGTCTTGATATTCTAAGTCGATCTAGCGATGTCCGTCGGTGCCTCCGTCCGTCTGTATAAATGACAATATCCGTTTGAAGTTTTGCACATCGACTTCTTATCGATGTAGGTCGTTGAGGATTGTAAATAGTCAATATGAGAATTGTAAATGAGTCATATAAACCGATCACCAGTTTTTAGTTTTTGAGTCCCTAGAGGCCTCAATTTTCTCCGATTAGGCTGAAATTTGCCCCAAGAACTTCTTCTGTACTGATTTCCAACATCTGATTTAGGCTTCATATAAAGCGATCCCCACTTTTGACTTCTTGAGCACCTAGAGGCCTCTTTTTTCATCCGATTTGGCTGAAATCAGTCCCAATCCAAAATCGCTACTGATATAGGTTCCCTAAAGTTAGGAAGCCACCGTAAAGCAGAGGTTTAACTTGTCCGACCATGACGCTGAACGCCTGGGTTCGAATCCTGGTAAGAACACCAAAAGAAAAATTTTTTTTCAGCGGTGGTTATCCCCTCCAAGTGCTGGCGACATTTATGAGGTACTATGCCATGTTAAAACTTCTCCCCAAAGAGGTTTCGCACTGCGGCACGCCGTTCGGGTTCGGCTATAAAAAGGAGGCCCCTTATCATTGAGCTTAAAATTTGAAAGGGACAGTGATATATGAGAAGTTTGCCCCGGTTCCCTAGTAGAAAGTTCATGGGCAAATTTGCATTTGCAGGCTCCCGGCACAATACCGATACCCCTATATGAATTTTTGAGACCATAGAAGCCGCAATCAATTCCCCATTTGATTGTCAAAAAATAGTTTAAATTCTGAGTTAATAGAGGTAAGTTTTTAACTGAATCAATGGTGGTGGGTACAAAAGATTAGGCCCAGCCTAACTTAGTATGGTTTTACTTATTGGAAACTAGATTATGTTCAGCAGTGTTACAAAAGTTAACACTTTCGCCCATTACACCAAACAACCACGAGAAATCAGAACTTGTAGCCATAGTTATCCCCTTATTAAGTGACAGGTGTGAGGTATACAGCCAAGTATAAAATTCTCTGCGAAATGAAGTTGCTATGCGGCACCACTTTCGGACTAGACTTAAAAAGAAGGTTCTTCATTAAAGTAAAACTTCAATCTTACTGTATTCACTGATATAGGTGAAGGATACCTGGTGATCGTGGGATCATAGGAAAAAATTCATATATTTACAAGTAGATTACATCTTAACATTTGTTTTTGGTGCGTACTTTTGGGCGCTATATTAATATTATTTAGGTAATAAATGCTTGCATATTTTTCGGTACCATTAAAATTTTTTCTGCATTAGTTTTTGGTGCATACTTTTGGGAGCAGTAATAACATTTTTCTTTATGGATGAAAGTAATAAATAAACATATAAGCAATATATATTGCAAAAGATTAACAAAAAATACTTTTTACAATCAAGTGAAGAAAATAAGTTTTGTTTAAAATGTTGCATATTTTTAGGCGTCATTATAAAATATTCTATTTTAAAACTCGCTTGTATTGCAACAATTTACTTAGTCTTTAAATTGCTTTTGATCTTTTGAGCCAAAGTTTCCCCAGTCACAAACATTGAGAAAGTGAATCATAAAAGCTTTTATTATATTTTTCTCGTTAGCAAAGTATTAACCTTAAAAAATGTGACACCATTAACACTTCCTTTTATCCCAAAAAAAAACCTTACATATAAATCTAAATTGATAATGCCACTGTTGTTATATTCTGTTCTATTTTTCCTCTTGGTATAGTCCCACTTAAAAAATCTCTAAAATTTAAAGCCTAACGAAGTTATCAACAACATAGAAACCCCAAATTAATTTCTCTTGTTCACAGTTTCCTTCATTCACACACAAAGTTTGGCGTATGGCAAGAGCAGCCTTACCTCACCAAGTTTTTTCACTTCAAATATTTTATCATCATTATTATGATCATTAACATTGGTGCTTTGCCTCAATTTAGTTTTAATGGCTGGTTTTATATGGTTTCAAAAGACAAATTGATTTTTACGTTAAGCCCGCCAGTCAGTCAGTCAGTCAAAGAGGGAGCCAACCAGTCAAGCCTGCAGGACCCGTGGCAGTAGTCCTTATGACTTAACAGGAAAATATTTTTTGCCAAAAAGGACCATCTAAATGTGGTTTGCTGAGTATGGGGTTGGCATGGCATACAAAAATACGCCACACCAGGAAAAGAAGAAACTGCCAACAAACCTGTGGTATATATCCAGAAAATTTCGCATGACGTCATTGAGGATATTTTTGGTAAAATTTGTTAAATTCTTAGCTGGAATTTAATTAAAAGCTAAATGGGTTTCGTTTTCCCTGCAATTTTTTCACTTTTTTTTTGTTTTCTGTTGAGCCTCATCTAATTTCACATTTTATGAAATTGTGTTGGTGAGATGCTAGTGAGGATGAGAAGGTGTGAGAAAATTTCTATGTTTTAGAAACTAAACAAAAATACCAACACATAGAGTAAACACAAAAAAAAATACATTTTCACACCATCCTCTTAACTATATTAAAAAAAAAGAAGTTTTCTAAATTATTTGAAATATGTTTGCTGGGTTTTTGTAAAATTTATTTCTCTTTGCTCTCTTTGCGTAAACAAACTTTTCCCATTTTCTGCTTTAATAAATTTTCGCCTGGATTTTTTTAATGAATTAAATTTAAACTGAACCTTCCCTTTTCATTTATCCTTGCTGAAAACTAGTTTTAGATTTTTTGTTTTGTTTTGAATTTATGGGCTATCTCTGCCATGATTTAGTATAAAAAAGTTTAAGTGAAAAGTTCTTGATGTTGCCTTATTTTTTTCCCAAACTTTTGGTATTTATCAGGTTTTTGTTTTAATTTGCCTAAAAGTATGCATTGTTCTATGCTAGTTCACAATACTAGAGGTATAGGCAGCGAAATGATAAAAATACCTAAAAGTATGCTAAAGCTTACGTTAATGACAGTTCTGTGTAGTCTTCCAACTACATAAATTTCAAGTATATGATAGTGGGGAAGCAAAAACACCAAAACTAATTGGATTCAACAAAATTAATGAAGCTGTTGTGATTTAGAGTAGGGGGAACAAAAATTCTAAGTTTGCAGTTTTTAGGTTTTTATAGCGTTAAAAAGTCACGTATTTGGCTATAATTAGTTGGCATTAAATACAGGGATAGAGACGAAAATTTAATTATGGCTAATTATAGATTGAATATTCAAAGAAAAAGAGTGTAGAAAGATTTAAATTAAAATAAATATTTAGGAATTTCCAGCTTTAGAGCATGAGCTGAAAGTTACTAGTCAAGGAAAACCTTAGCAAATTGTTTTTATAATCCTTAAACATTTCACTTACTTTTCTAAAACTCTAATTCAGCATTCTTTTTCAAAATGAATAAACTTTTTTCAGATTAAAGTTTTTTCATATTTAATTTTCCCCTCTACTTGTAGTGCAGCATTATAAATGAAACTCTTTCAAATGGAATGGAATGGAAAATCTGAAAATTTCATTTTAAAGCAAAAGAAAAAAAACTTGGAAAAATCCATTTATTTTACGCACTCGACTTTATGGTGCCCTAGGAAAATTTCTACATACTTCATCATCTCTAGATCGTTCAACAAGCAAAAATTCATTTTTTATTTTTCAATTTCCCCTGCAAAAAAAAGGAAACCAACATAAAGGGCAAAATTAAATTCCTTTATGAATCTCTTATGCCACAGTGAGTGAGTGAGTGAGTGAATGAGGTTTTGTATGAATTGCCATAGACCTAAGTAGAGAGCTATAAGAACCATGGCTTGGAGTTACACCAGGCATGACCTTATGAAGTGCAGGTGAAAAATAAGAAATGTACGCTTGTATGTGTGTCAGAACAGAGCACAAACACCAGCAGCAGCAGTAATTTAAACAGGAAAAGAAAAAAAGCCTTTAATATCCATGTAAGGACAAAGACTTTGATGTGATTTTTGCTAAGAAAACAGTTCAGAACAAGTTTCAGTAAACTGTTTTTCTTATGACACAATGTGGCTCAAATTTGCACTGTATACACAACTAAGCTAAAATTTTCCTTGACGACAGAATTTCAGTGTAGTTTTCTCTAAAGCCAAATTTTCAAAAAAATGTTATTTTAAGTACAAATTTTAGTTCAATTTTCTCTAATGACAACAATTTCTGTGATATTTTCCCTAATGGCAAAAATTTCAGTGAATTTTTGTCTTAAGACAAAATGTCAGTGAAATTTTTGAATTCCAAATACTAAATTTCAGTGAAATGTTTTCTAAAGTGAAATTTTCTCATGAGTAAAATTTTCCCCCAAAACAAATTTTAGTGAAAATTTCAGTGAAATTTCGCCTAAAGACTACATTTAAGATACATTTTCTCTAAAGAAAAAATGTTAGTGAAATTTCCTCTAAGACAAATTTTTATTAAAATTTTATCTTAAGACGATATTTCAGTGAAATTTTCTGTAAAGACGAAATTTTAGTGAAATTTTTTGTAAAGACGAAATTTCAGTGAAATTTTATCTCAAGACGAAATTTCAGTGATATTTTCTCTAACGACAAAATTTCATAAAATTTTCTCTAACGACAAAATTTTAGTAAATTTTCGTTTAAAATTAAAATTTGAATCCAATTTTCTTTAAAGTCGAGATATTAGTGAAACTTTCTCTATAGACAAAATTTGAGTGAAATTTTTTGTAAATCAAAATTTTAGTAGAATTTTCTCTTAAGTCAAAATATCAGTGAAATTTTCTCTACAGACAAAATGTCAGTGAAATTTTCTCTAAAGACAAAATTTCAGTAAAAATTTCTCCAAAGACAAAATTTCAATGAAATTTCGCCTAAATACTACATTTAAAAGAAGTTTTTCTCAAAAGAAAAAATTTTAGTGAAATTTTCTCTAAAGACAAAATTTCAGTGAAATTTTCTCTAAAGACAAAATTTCAGTGAAATTTTCTCTAAAGACAAAGTATCAAAAAAATTGCTCTAAAAATATTCTATGAAATTTTAACTTAAGACAACACTTTAGTGAAATTTTCTCAAAAAAAAATAAAATTTAAAAAAAAAATTTTACTGAAATTTTTTCTAAAAAAAATGTATTGAAATTTTTTTCTAAAAAAAATTTACTGAAATTATCTCTAAAGATAAAATGTCAGGCGCCTGTGCATAGCCAAATCGTTTGTTACCTGGATTGGGATTGTCATTTGAGTGACATACCCTTGTCGGCAGGACACTCTCCTGGCGGCAGGATCAACGAAAGGCTTCGGTTTAACAGTTTTCCTCTTTTCTGGGTCTGGTATTATGCACGCGGCGGTCTCGGTATTGTTTGTAGCGTATGTGACATTTCCAGTTGTAGTGTTTGCGTCGGTGTCAGTTCCGTATAGTCCGATGTAGCAGAGGGCAGCTTACGTTCCACGGCAGTAGTATCCATCGTAGACTCGTACTTCCTGACGTGGAACCTATGCTTGCGCATTAAACACTTGTCACAGTTCGTTAGAGTGGATGTCTCTAAACCCTCCATCTTCCTCAGATACCGTAACGAGCGTTTGTAGCCTTCTTCCCGTTTCTGCACATCCGTCTTCTGTATTTTCCGCCTGCCCCCCACCGAAGTTCCCGCCACTCCACCAGGAGTTGGGGTTCCTGCTGCTATCGGTTTTGAGGAGATCATCTGGACGTCCTATTCATCGGTTTAATAAAGCTGGATCGCTCCATTTTCCGATAGTCTATCGCAGGAATCCTCGCAAGGGGGCAAGTCAATGTTGTCTTGTCGAGTCAGTATACTGTGTGTAGAGTTTGGGTAAAGTGTATGTTGTGTAAAACATGAGGTTGGGACCTTCTGCTATTGCGTCCCTGCCGAACCTGTTGGTTCGGGTGGATTCACGTTACTCTTCCTAATATTGTCACTCATGTTTGTATTTTTGGGATAACTTTTAGTTCAGGATGAATCCGAAGTCACCGAGTCTCCGATCTTTACCTAGGAAACCTTGGCGGCCTTGAACATTGTGATTTCCCAGGTGAATGCACCGACCCTAGATTAATCTTAAACCCCCGCATCGTGATAAGATTGTTACCCCGCGTGGGGGTAAAAGACAAGATTTTAGCAACATTTTTTAAAGACAAAATTTCAATCAAAATTTTTTAAAGAGAAAATTTCAGTATATTTTATTTCAAACACAAAATTTGGGTGAATTGTGTAAAAACAAAATTTCAGTGAAATTTTCTCAAAAATCAAATTTCAGTAAATGTTCACCAAGTTTCAGTCAAATTTTTTCTAAATTTTCTAAATTTAAGTAAAATTTACCCTAAATTTAAGTAAAATTTACCCTAAATTTAAGTAAAATTTACCCTAAATTTAATTAAAATTTACCCTAAATTAAAGTAAAATGTACTCTAAATTTCAGTAAAATTTACCCTAAATTTAAGTAAAATTTACAAAATTAGGGTGAAATTTACAAAATTACGGTGAAATTTTCCCTAAAGACATAGTTGTAGTGAAATTTCCCTTTATCAAAAATTTCAGTGAATTTTATTGAAATTTGCTTTTAAATTTAAAATTTCTATGAAATATTCTCCATGGCAATATTGAAGTGAAATTTGACAAATTTGAGTTACATTTTTTCCAAAGACAAAATTTTTGTGAAATTTTCTAAGAAGGAAACATTTCCGTAAACTTTTCTCAGAAGATCAAATTTCTCTTAATTTTTCTCAAAGAAAAAATTTTTATGAGATGGCCTTTTAATACGAAATTTCTGAAAAGACATTTTCTTTAACAACAACATTTCAATGAAATTTCCTTTAAAGCATCCTTCTACGTTTAAAAACTATGCTTTTAAAATTTAGTTCTTAATAACCTACACCATCCTTCAAGCTTTTAATTCTATAAAAATCTCATTCACTATCTCATTATCGTTCATACTTAACTCTCCATATTCCGTTTTTTTGCTGCCTTTATAAGTTTATAATATTAACGTAGATTCCTTTTTAATTCCTGTATGTTGGCACTCGCTACATCATGCTGTTGATGTGAACCAAAAATAAAATAAGGATAATGAAATCATTTACACGAACATAAGCACATTTCCCTGAGGATATTTCTTTCGTTCGTTCGTTCTTTCACTTTCCACTGTGTATATATATATCTGGATGTGTTTCTCCAATTAAATAATTCAATTTCAATTTGTCAGCACTTGTGAGTGGCGGCTGTTAAAAACTGCGTCCATAAATCCTGCCAAGGAGTACCAAAGTGTGCATAAATGTGTGTGCCAGTTAGAGTGTGTATGTGTATGTGTAAATGCTATTGATTACTTGATGTTATTGCTAACGTGGGACAATTTAATAATGTATTATAACACCATCAGCGGCGTTATCGACGTCACAATTCACAGACGTAAATGAGTGTTGAGAAAGACCTACACAAACACTCATCACATGTATAAAAACCATAACCCAGTGTTATGTGTGAATTTTTTACTTCTGTATAGGCCTTCATTCAAACACATTGAAGTGTGATCATATTCCTTAATATCCTTTGAAGCAATTATACCAACCATTTGTACACACTCATACTTACTTACTTTTGTAGTTTAACACACTCATGGGTACATATACACATTTTTTATGTCGTTAAAGTCGAACGGAAGTTGAAATGGATTTTCAACTGGCAGCAACAAACCACTCAATAACATCACAAGTGCTAAAATTGCCCACATGTGGGGTATTTGTATAACTGTTCGACAGTTATATGTATGTTTGTTGGTTTGCGCATGTGATGCATTGCCATGTCATATCGTTTGTAATGTATGTCACATATCTACCAATTTTTTTTTTATCTTTTTTACGTTCTTTGTGTGTTTGTTTCTCTCTCTCCCAACACCCAATTGTGTGGGGATGTCATCATTACTCAGTAACATGTCAATAATATTGACATTAATTTGAACATTTTAACTCCAACACTGATATGCACTTTATTACCTTCTTTTGTTTGCAATCCACATTGGGGTGGAACAGCAATGTGAAAGCTAAAAGTGTTAGAAAATTCTGAGATTATAAAGAAGCTAGCTCTAATCCTTTGAAAATAGGAGCTTTGGACAGACATTAAGACATACACATGGACGGACAGACAGACAAGACATACAAGACAGACAAGACAGACAAGACAGACAAGACAGACAAGACAGACAAGACAGACAAGACAGACAAGACAGACAAGACAGACAAGACAGACAAGACAGACAAGACAGACAAGACAGACAAGACAGACAAGACAGACAAGACAGACAAGACAGACAAGACAGACAAGACAGACAAGACAGACAAGACAGACAAGACAGACAAGACAGACAAGACAGACAAGACAGACAAGACAGACAAGACAGACAAGACAGACAAGACAGACAAGACAGACAAGACAGACAAGACAGACAAGACAGACAAGACAGACAAGACAGACAAGACAGACAAGACAGACAAGACAGACAAGACAGACAAGACAGACAAGACAGACAAGACAGACAAGACAGACAAGACAGACAAGACAGACAAGACAGACAAGACAGACAAGACAGACAAGACAGACAAGACAGACAAGACAGACAAGACAGACAAGACAGACAAGACAGACAAGACAGACAAGACAGACAAGACAGACAAGACAGACAAGACAGACAAGACAGACAAGACAGACAAGACAGACAAGACAGACAAGACAGACAAGACAGACAAGACAGACAAGACAGACAAGACAGACAAGACAGACAAGACAGACAAGACAGACAAGACAGACAAGACAGACAAGACAGACAAGACAGACAAGACAGACAAGACAGACAAGACAGACAAGACAGACAAGACAGACAAGACAGACAAGACAGACAAGACAGACAAGACAGACAAGACAGACAAGACAGACAAGACAGACAAGACAGACAAGACAGACAAGACAGACAAGACAGACAAGACAGACAAGACAGACAAGACAGACAAGACAGACAAGACAGACAAGACAGACAAGACAGACAAGACAGACAAGACAGACAAGACAGACAAGACAGACAAGACAGACAAGACAGACAAGACAGACAAGACAGACAAGACAGACAAGACAGACAAGACAGACAAGACAGACAAGACAGACAAGACAGACAAGACAGACAAGACAGACAAGACAGACAAGACAGACAAGACAGACAAGACAGACAAGACAGACAAGACAGACAAGACAGACAAGACAGACAAGACAGACAAGACAGACAAGACAGACAAGACAGACAAGACAGACAAGACAGACAAGACAGACAAGACAGACAAGACAGACAAGACAGACAAGACAGACAAGACAGACAAGACAGACAAGACAGACAAGACAGACAAGACAGACAAGACAGACAAGACAGACAAGACAGACAAGACAGACAAGACAGACAAGACAGACAAGACAGACAAGACAGACAAGACAGACAAGACAGACAAGACAGACAAGACAGACAAGACAGACAAGACAGACAAGACAGACAAGACAGACAAGACAGACAAGACAGACAAGACAGACAAGACAGACAAGACAGACAAGACAGACAAGACAGACAAGACAGACAAGACAGACAAGACAGACAAGACAGACAAGACAGACAAGACAGACAAGACAGACAAGACAGACAAGACAGACAAGACAGACAAGACAGACAAGACAGACAAGACAGACAAGACAGACAAGACAGACAAGACAGACAAGACAGACAAGACAGACAAGACAGACAAGACAGACAAGACAGACAAGACAGACAAGACAGACAAGACAGACAAGACAGACAAGACAGACAAGACAGACAAGACAGACAAGACAGACAAGACAGACAAGACAGACAAGACAGACAAGACAGACAAGACAGACAAGACAGACAAGACAGACAAGACAGACAAGACAGACAAGACAGAATGTTCATGTTCAAAATTTTAAATCTTACTTCCTATCAGAATAGGTCGGTTGATATTGTAAATGGGCCATATTGAACCATGTTTTGATATGGCTGCCATATAAACGCATCTCAATTTCTTGAGACTCCAGAGGGCGCCGTTCTTATCCGATTTGACTGAAATTGTTTTATGAGGTGTTTTGTTTAGAATTTATGAGGTGTTTTGTTAAGAACTTCCAACAACTATGCCAAGTATGGTCTAAATCGGTTCATAACCTGCTAAAGCTGCCATATGAACCGACCTAAGAACTTCATTTCTTGAGCCGCTAGAGGGCGCAGTTCGTATCCGATTTGATTGAAATTTTGAGTGAAGTGTTTTGTTATGACGTACAACAACAATGCAAAGTGTGGTTCAAATCGACTCATATCCTGATATAGCTCTCATATACACCGTTTTTTTCAATTGTACTTCTTGAGCCTCTGGAAGGCAAAATTTTTATTCGATTTGTCTAAAATTTTGTACAAAAACTTCTTTCATGACCTGGTCAGTATCGATCTACAACCTGGTATAGCTCCATATAAACCGATCTCCTTATTTTACTTCTGGAGTCACTATCCGATTTGACTGATATTTTGAACAATGACTTCTACTATGTTTCCAAAATCCCGACCACGTATGACCCGAATCGGTCCATAACCTCATATAGCTCCAATAGCATAGAAATTCTTATCCATTACCCTTTGTTTGCTCATAAAGAGGTGTCGGGCAAAGAACTTGACCAATTTGATCCATGGTATAGGGTATTTTGGATTCGGTTTTTACTTGTCAACCTATTTTTCATCCGCTATTCTTCATTCACAATAACTTCAATTTCCTTTTTCCCATTTCATTCTCCAAGCTTTTTTTTCGTATTGTCCAAAGAACTGCACTCACGCCTTTGTTCCAGAAATTCTAAAACAAAAGAAAAAATAACCCATCCATGTTCATTCAATTGGTTTGTCGACTGTCTGTCTCATTTTGTCATTGTTCAATTTTATTGCTTGAATGCGAGTTGTAGTGGTTGACTATACTAAAAGTCGTACTTATAGTGGCCATTATACAACTTCTGCTATCCTTTACCCACTCTTACTGTGTCGCTTAGCACAAAAAAAGCTTTAAGGCTAGATTTTTTTTTTGCAACTTGAAACGGACTTGAATGATGAGTTACACAATGGATATGGCGATAGTATTTGGCATTTGTATGGTATTGTTATTTTGCTGTTTTTTTCGGCAAAAGAGCAAAGACACCAAAGCTGCCTGAAAAAAACATATACGCTGACTTTTTTTTGCTGCTGCTTTAACTACACAAAGAAACTTTTGCTAAAGTGTTCTATGTACGAGTATGTATGGCAGTTTTACGTGTTGGCGTCCTGCTGGCATATTGTCATCTACTCCTTGAAATGACAGACATTTTTCTACAAACATACACACACACACACACACACACACACACACACACACACACACACACACTTACTTATGCTGTCACAAAAATGCTGAAAAAATCGCTTTAACCATACAAAGCGAAAAAAAAACGCCAAACGTTTGTAAAAAGTGTATTGGATCCCTGTGCGTTTTTCTTTGAATAGGGTGATTTTAAGAGTGGTACAAGTTTAATTGGAAGACTTTTATATCAAACAAAAAAAGTTTCTTAACCACATTTCAGACAGGTGTTATGTTTTCACATCAGTAACTTGGGGACCTTTTACATGTATGTATTGGCTGCACGTCTGCACTGGCTCTACTGAATAATACAAAAATAATATAATACCCTCCACCATAGGATGGGGGGTATACTAATTTCGTCATTCCGCTTGTATACCTCGAAATATGCGTCTAAGACCAAATAGAGTATATATATTCTTTATCGTCATGACATTTTAAGACGATCTAGCTATGTCTTTCCGTCTGTCCGTCCGTCTGTCCTCCGTCTGGCCGTCTGTCCGTCCGTCCGTCTGTCCGTCTGTCCGTCCGTCCGTCTGTCTGTCCGTCCGTCCGTCCGTCTGTCCGTCCGTCCGTCCGTCCGTCTGTCTGTCTGTCCGTCCATCTGTCCGTCCGTCTGTCCGTCCGTCCGTCCGTTCGTCTGTCCGTCCGTCTGTCCGTTCGTCCGTCTGTCCGTCCGTATTTCCGTCTGTCCGTCCGTCTATCGAAAGCACTCTACCTTTCGAAGGAGTAGAGCTAGGCGCTTGAAATTTTTCACAAATACTTCTTATTAGTGCAGGTCGGTTGGGATTGTAAATGGGCCAAATCGGTCCATGTTTTGATATAGCTGCCATATAAACCGATCTTGGGTCTTGACTTTTTAAGGTTGTAGAGGGCTCAATTCTTATCCGAAATGAAATTTTGCACGTGGTGTTTTGGTATCACATCCGACAACTGTGCTACGTATGAAGTTTCAAAGCGATTGCATGACTTGAAGGGCTAGCCCTAGTTTTAGTTATAAATCAGAGTTTGAAAATCGTCTTAATACACTCTAAAATAACACCCTTAATTTGTTGCGAATATATATGTATGTATATGTGTGTTTTTCTGTGTGTGTGTGTGTGTATTAGTAGCAAGACTGTGTACACACCATAAATATTGTGTGGTGTCATGTCACGACAGTCATTCATTGCTGCAGTAGTTGTATAAAAAAAATAACAACAACTACCAACAACGATTACACTAGATACGCTACCAACAACAGCAGCAACAAAAACAATCATGGTCGTCATCGACGTCATTAAATAAAAACCTTGTATGAAAGCATGCATGTGTGTATGTGTGAGAGAGAGTGTTTGTATAAATGGGTGCAAAATACCAACACATACGGCCATCTAAACCATAACATTGTCACACATACTAAGAATAAATGACATTCACACATGCATACGTACATACATATTGTGCCATGTTAATGTATGTGCAATTTTTTACACACTCAAACACACACACACACACACACATTCATTGAGGATATGAAATACGTATAGCATTACTTGTTTTTTTATTTTTGTTTTTTGCATACTCAATTGTATGACATGTACCTGCACACATACACAATGTACGCCATGTCAAACAATCTAGAACGTCACACATTGCTATTTGATATTTATGTTCGTGTTTTTTGGCTCCTTTTTTGTACTTTGTAGTATTTTTTTTTTGTTTGTTTAGTTTTTTCTTGGAATACTTCTATTTTTATTTGTGAATACAAAAATAGTATGTAGTAATATATTTTTGTTCAAATGCACTTTGGCGAGTGCTGAGAGTTCAGCCATTACATTGGATATTCATAGGCAATTGCTTTTGAGGATATGTGTTGTGGACATTTAACAATGTTTTTGTGTGGCATACTTTTAGGGTAGCATTGTATTTAGATTTAAAGTTAGTGAGATATTGAAATTAAGATTTTGTTTAAGTTTTTAAATAGAAATGTCATAGGAAAACTTGCTGATAAGGTTTGTTTTTACCACTATGGAGTGAAAGGGTGTACGAATCTTATTATTCAAAAATTATGATTAATAAGTTCCCAAAATCTTTCCGGTTGAGATCGGTAATAGCGTGTTAAGTTATTCAAAGGATAATGGATAAGAATTGCTACGCTATTGGAGCTATATTAGGTTATGAACCGGTTCGAGCCATACCTGGCTAGGATGTTGGAGACCATACTAGATGTCATTGTACAAAATTTCCCCCAAAACGGATATGAATAGCTCCCTATATGGGCTTAAGAGGTAAAATCAGGAGATCGGTTTATATGGGACCTATATGAGTTATGGGCCAATTCAGACCATATTTAACACGTATGTTAGGTTAGGTAAGGTTAGGTAAGAGTGGCAGACTCACTTAGACAATTTTAAGTCCATTATGATACCGCAGCAGCGACAAACCAACGCTTCTGGCGGGAATCGAACCAACGACACCTGCCTAGCACGTAATTTAGAGGTCATAAGAAATGTCACTATGCGAAATTTCAGCCAAATTGGATAAGAACTACGCCCTATAGAGGCTCAAAAAGTATTGGGTTGCCCAAAAAGTAATTGCAAAAAGTATAGTCGGCGTTGACAAATTTTTTCACAGCTTGTGACTCTGTAATTGCATTCTTTCTTCTGTCAGTTATCAGCTGTAACTTTTAGCTTGCTTTAGAAAAAAAGTGTAAAAAAAGTATATTTGATTAAAGTTCATTCTAAGTTTTTAGTACTTTTTGGGCAATCCAATATAAAGGGGAGATCGGTTTATATGCAAGGTATATTTGATTTTGGGCCGATTCAGACAATACACGACACATCTGTGGAATGTTACAGAAAAAGTCAAATAGCAAAATTGCAGCCAAATCGGATAAGCATTGCGCTCACTAGAGGCTCAAGAAGTATAATCGAAAGATCGGCTTATATGGGAGTTATCTATTATATAAAAATTAAATTGTTGCGCTTTGTTTGTTTGTCTGTTCCGTATAGACTCAAAAACCGCTGAACCAATTTTCACGCAATGGCATCCGCTTATTTCTACCAGATTGGCCCGTTGATATTCTTCATTGGCAAGGGCTGCCACCTCAACGTACAAAACACTTCCACAACAACAACAACAAATTTTATCGAAATCGGGTATTGATTTAGCCTTCTATGGGCCCAACACCTTCAATCGGGATATAGGTCTACATGAAGCCTATATCTTAATATGGTCAAATCTGAACCATACTCGACACGAGTTTTGGGGGTCTAGTACAACTTACTCTACCAAACTTCAAAAGATTGATCCTTAGTTTGCACCAAAGGAAATCGGTCTATATGTCAGCTATATCCCAATATGGACCAGTCTGGACAAATCACTCCTGACCCGGATTTTGACAGGCCTAGCACAATTCACTGCCCCAATTTTATGCGAAATCGAGAAACAAATGCGTGTTTCATCAGCTCAAGACCCTAAATCCAGATATCGTTCCATATGACAGCTACGTATATCAAAATACGGCCAGTTTTGAACTCCCTCCTCCCTCCTTCCACGGATGTCGAGGGGTCTATCAGAACTTAATTTTTCAATTTTCACTGAAATCGGGTTATGATTGAGCCATATATGAGCTACAGACCCAAAATCGAGAGATCGGTCGATATGGCAGCTACATCCACATATGGTCAAACCTGGACCACATACGACACAAATATCGTAGAGTCTATTACAACTCACTGTTCCGAGTTTCAGCAAAACCGGATAATGATTTATCCTTATACGGACCCTAGATCGGTAGATCCAGGCGATATCCGACACTAATTTTAGGAATTCTAGCACGATTTACTGTTCCAAATATCAGCACAATCAGATAAAGATTGAACCTTGCATCAAACTAAGACGCTAAATCAGAAGATTTGTCTATATGGCAAATCTGGTCTGATATAGTCTGATTCTTGTGTACGGGACATAGTATGCTGAGGTTGCAATCATCGGGTATGCGTTTTTCTAGCGTGACGCCTCCGGTCTTAAATAGTTCCGCGGGTAACCCGTCGGCTCCTGCTGCCTTGTTGTTCTTTAGTCGGGTCACAGTCGGGTGAATGAAATGTTTCATTGAAATCGGTTAATGATAAAGCCTTCTATGGGCCCAAGACCTTAAATCGGGAAACCGTTTATATATAAATATGGGCAAATGTGGATCATACTTGAAACAAATCTTAAGGGGTCGAAGACGACACTCTAATAAATTTTACCGAAATTAGGGAATTATTGCGCCTTTTATAGGCTTCAATCCTAAATCAGGAAATACGTCTGTGTGACAGCTATATCCAAATATTGTCAAATCTGGACCATATTCGAAACAGATGTCGAGAAATCTAGCACAATTCACTGTTCCAAATTTCAACGAAATCGGGTAAAAATTTGTCTTTTATGGATTTAAATTTTCAAATCGTTGTTTAGGGAGGCAATATCATGATACAGTCCAATATAGCCCTTCTTCGAAGATTTTGGCTAAATATCTTAATTATTAACTATTGAAGAGTAGTTTCAAAAGACGGATGGATGGACGAAAGGACAGATGGACGGAAGACTCAGAATATATACCTTTTACAATTCTAAATCGATATTTCAATGCGTAGCAAATTGAAGGAATTCTAATCCTTTGGTGGCGGATTTGAAAATTGTAAACCTTTTTATTTTAAGGAATTCCTACAGTACCAATCTACTATATATTAAATCTTTTATGACAAAAGCAAATAATTATGATGTATAGAGCAAAGTAGAAGATATTTATCTACATCAGCGGAAAACTAGTTCCCTTTATTCATATATCGATAGTTTTTATAGAAAACATCCATTTTTACTTGCCTTTATTTGTTAAATAGCCCAGGGAGGACAACAGCCATTTCATAATAATTCGATAAAGAAATTTTATGAATCTAAAAATAAAGGCTACTCTCATTCTTAAAATGCCCTTCTGTGCTTACGCGCCTCCTCAGCTTGTCGCCTGCGGTATAAAATAGTTTAACTGACAACGCATGGGTACCTGCTGCCTCGTTGTACTTTAACAGGGTTACTGCCACGCTAACCCCATATAAGCGGTATAAATGGCCTATGGCTATCAACAATATATTTTTGGTTAACATAATCTCAGCTTGTTATTTCTGGATGTTGAAAATTGAATGACTAGTTCAGTATTCCCCTATTCCTATGGCGGTGGATATAAAAATACACGCCATGAAGCCACAACCTTCGGCATACTCATTTACCATCTTTTGTCACTATTTTTAGATTAAAGCAACAAATATTTCTTTTACAATTTCTTATGACATAAAATTTTTCCACTTTTCTATTCAACTCAATAGTTTTCCTTCCTTTGTGGCATATAATTTATAGCATACTTTCAGGCTCTCCATTTTCCTGTAACATTTTTATTGTCTACTTTTCGACACTATTAATTACAAGCAATAAAATGCGAAGAAAGCCATAAACTACGTTCATTCCATACCCTGCTCCATAAATAAAAGGGTATTTACCACTATAAATACCTTACTACGAACTGTTGATGGTTTAAGTCATACTACTCGTCGCTGTAGCTTTGATGTCGCTTTCTTTGTCTTTCTACTGCGGCTGCTTCTACACCTCCTCATTTATCAGATGGTTTCGAAGAACCTACAATTTAAGTTGTTTAACTTGCATATGAATACAAGAATGTTTAACCTATCCATTGACATCAATGTCATTGTACGCACACACACACATAAATGGATCCTTATAACTATAGAGGATTTTAGCCCCACCTTTGTGTGTTTGAGTATAAGCATAGCTTGTCCAGGCTCTCCACCTTTTGGTTTAGCCAAGGAGCATCAAATAGCGCCTAAAGCGTTGTGTATTGAATAGCAAACATTAGGGGGTATTGAAAATATATGTTTTTTGAAAAAATTCTTAAAAATTTCTAACTCCAAAAAAAATTAATAAAAACAATATGATAAAAAATTTTAAATTACAAAAAAAATATTTTTATAATTGTCAAAGTCAAAAAGCTTTCACATTTTCATTGCAAAATGTTTCAACTAGAGGTGTGCAAGTGAGCTGACGTGTTACGCGTGAGTCACGTTATTTGTGAGTGAAATCCAAATCCAACCATGTGATCGTGCGTTACCGTGATTGAAATAAAATTCTCCGTATGGGTGCGTGAGTGAGTGAAATCATGCTCACGACTCACGAGAAAATTTTGGGGGCTAATGAGACACTCATGACATACGGTATTTTAACGTTCGAATCTGTCTACAGATGGAAGAAAGGAAAATACTAAAACGTAATTGAGCAAAAACTACTCTGGTTTGCCGGGTGGAGGTCAATTTATTCATTCATTCAGTAGCTATTTATCGCATCTGCCACAGCGTCTACATGAATGTTGTCTAGACCCGCTTGATATGCCACTTGATCTCTAGATCATATCACTCAGCGAGTGCCTCATGAGTCGTGGTTGTCTCGTGAGAGCTCGAGAGTCGTGATTTTCTCTTGAATCGAGATTTTCTTGCGAGTGCCTCGTGAGTCGTGATTGTCTCGTGTGTCGTGGTTTTTCGTGTGAGTCGTGTGTGGCTAAAACTTTTGTCTCGTGAGCGTGCGTGAACGCGAATCGACAGCTAAAAGTCGTGCGTAAGCGTGCGTGAGTAACATTTTTTCTCGTCAGCGTGTGTGTAAAATCTCTCACAGTCACATCTCCAGCTTCAACATCCCAGCCGTAGATGTCTAAAAAATTTCAAAATTTCCAGCAAAATCCAATTTTTCATATTTTCATATATCTCCATTTCGGGAATTTTTTGTCTAGATTTTGGTAGTCCACATTAAACACTGGCCAGTCAGACTTCTTCAAAATGATAACGCCATGGCTAATATTATTATAAACAAAATAAGGATGACTTTTCAGACTTTGCAAATATTTCATCCACAATTTTACCTATATGAGACAAAAAAATAAAATTCCCAAAAAGATTGATAAAAATCCCCAAAATCCCCTAAAATCAATGCATCCTAAAAAAATTTAAATAAAACATGTTTCAAAAATTCCCAAGTCGCACAGCTAAAGACCCCGTCACAAACCTCTCAGAAATATCGAAAATATTAAAAAAATTCCGCCTTTTCAAAAATATTTCCCTAATCAGGAAATTTTGAAAATTATTTGCTTTTGGATTCCCAGTCCTTAGCATTTTTTATACCCTCCACCATAGGATGGGGGTTTACTTATTTCCTCATTCTGTTTGTAACTCCTCGAAGTATTCGTCTAAGATCCCATAAAGAATATATCTTCTTGATCGTCATGACATTTTAAGTTGATCTAGCCATGCCCGTCCGTCCGTCTGTCTGTCGTAAGCACGCTAACTTTCGAAGGAGTAAAACTAGCCGCTGGAAATTTTGCACAAATATTGGGTTGCCCAAAAAGTAATTGCGGATTTTTCATATAGTCGGCGTTGACAAATTTTTTCACAGCTTGTGACTCTGTAATTGCATTCTTTCTTCTGTCAGTTATAAGCTGTTACTTTTAGCTTGCTTTAGAAAAAAAGTGTAAAAAAAGTATATTTGATTAAAGTTCGTTCTAAGTTTTATTAAAAATGCATTTACTTTCTTTAAAAAAATCCGCATTTACTTTTTGGGCAACCCAATACTTTCTATTTGGACCATATCGGTTCATGTTTTTATATATCTCCCATACAAAGCGATCGTTCATCTAATCCTATTTGGCTGAAATTTTGCATAAGTTGTTTTATTATGATTTCCAAAAACTGCGCTAAGTATGGTTGAAATCAATCCGTAAACTGATATAGCTGTCATATGAACCGATCTGGGGTCTTGACTTCTTGAGCCTCTAGAGGGCGCAATTCTTATCCGATTTGGCTGAAGTAATTGTGTAAAATTTCAGCCAATTCGGATAAAAAATGCGTCCTATAGGGGTTCCAAAAGAAAAATCGGGAGATCGGTTTATATGAGAGCTGTATCAAGCTATAAATCGTTTCAAAAAACATCTAACACGTCTATTGAAGGTCACACTAGAAGCCGTTGTAAAAAATGTCAGCCAAATCGAATAAAAACTGCGCCCTCTAGAGGCTTAAGAAGTATGAGCGGGAGATCGGATTATATGGGAGCTGTATCAGTTTATATATACCGATTTGAACCATACTTGGCACAGTTGGTGGAAACCATAACAAAACACTTCGTGCTAAATTTCAGCCAAATCGGATAAGAATTGCGCCCTTTAGTGGCTCAAGAATTCAAGATCTCAGATGGCAGCTATATCAGGTTATTGACGGATTAAAACCATACTTGGCACAGATGTTGATAGTCATAGCGAAACACCTCACGCAAAATTTCAGCCAAATCAAATATAAATTGCGCCCTCTAGTGGCTAAAGAAAACAAGATCCCAGATCGGTTTATACTGCAGCTATATCAGGTTATTGACAGATTAAAACATACTTGGCATAGATGTTGATAGTCTTAGCGAAACACCTCACGCAAAATTTCAGCCAAATCAAATATGAATTGCGCCCTTTAGTGGCTGAAGAAGACAAGACCCCAGATCGGTTTATATTGCAGATATATCAAATTGTATACCGATTTCAAATATACTTGGCGCAGTTGTTGGAAGTCATAACAAAACACTTCATTTCAGCCAAATTAGATAAGAATTGCGCCATCTAGTGGCTCAAGAAGTCAAGATCCAAGATCGGTTTATATGGCAGCTATATCAAAACACGGACCGATATGGCCCATTGACAATCTCAACTGAGTGGTAAAAAACTGCAAAACTCGAATTACATTTCAAAATTTCTTTAAAAATTCCTATCCTAATGTTTTCCTTACAAATATACCCTTTGGACTTTCTTTCCACTCATACTCACTACATCCTATTGTTGCCTCCCTTTTGTATACCCTTTGCACTTTGTTTTTACCCTTTAATCCCTTTTTAATGATTCCTTTAGCTGTGGCGTTGCCTGCTGCTACAGACATTCATGTCTCATTTATTGCTGCTATTGTTCGCATCGCTGCTGTTGTTGGCATTTGTGTACGCGAAACTGCAAAAATAATAAAAAAAACAGAAACTATACTACCATCGTCACGCTATGCTAATTGTGAACATGCAAACGTCATAGTTCATTTTACTTGTTGGCATTTCCAAAAACGGAAAAGCCCAATGAAAATAAATGTAGGCTATTATTACAACAGTTGGATAATAATAGTCTAGCAGACAGGCAAATATGTCAAATACAATAAAACGATTTATAAAAAAAAATCTCAAATAAAAAATAAACAAAAAAAAATCAAAATTTTAAAAATTTGCAATTTTTGTTGGGTGGAATAGTTGACCTTTTATTCTTTATTCATCGCTGTTTGTCTGGCTCCACTGCGCCTTTTTGGGGGCCAAGACTTTAAATCGAGATATCGGTTTATATGGCAGCTATATGCAAATCTCGATCGATCAAAAATCGATCTTAACCAAATTTCAGAAGTATGTGGAGGGGCTTAACATAACTCTCTGTCCCAAATTTCGGCAATATCGGACAATAAATGCGCCTTTTATGGGCCCAAAAAATTATTTGGAGAGATCGGTCTATATGGCAGCTATATCCAAATCTGGACCGATCTGAGCCAAATTGAAGAAGGATGTCGAAGGACATAGCACAACATACTGTCCCAAATTGCGGCGACATCGAACAATAAATGCAATTATGGCCCCAAAACCTAAAACCGAGAAATCGGTCTATATGGCAGCTACATTTAAATCTGGAACGATCTGTACCATATTGCAGAAACATGTCAGGGGGCCTTATTTATTTCACTGTCCCGGCGACATTGGACAATAAATGCGCCTTTTATGGGCCCAAACCCTTAAATCGAGGGATCGGTATATATGGCCAAATCTGGACCGATCTAGGCCAAATTGAAGAAAGATGTCGAAGGGTCTAACACAACCCACTGTTCTAAATTTCAGCAAAATCGGATAATAAATATGGCTTTTATGGGTCTAAGACCCTAAATCGGAGGATCGGTATATATGGCAGCTATATCCAAATCTGGACCGATCTAGGCCAAATTGAGAAATATATCGAAGGGTCTAACTCAACCCACTGTTCCAAATTTCAGCAAATCGGATAATAAATGTGGCTTTTACGGGCCTAAGGCCCTAAATCGGAGGATCGGACTATATGGCAGCTATGTCCAAATCTGGACCGATTTGATCCAAATTGACGATGTCGAGGGGCCTAACACAACTCGCTGTCCCAAATTTTGGCAAAATCTACTAATAAATATGGCTTTTATTGGCCTAAGACCCCGAATCGGCGGATCGGTTTATATCGGAGCTATATCAAGATATAGTCCAATATAACCCATCTTTGAACTTAACCTGCGTATGGACCAAAAAAAAACGAATCTGTGCAAAGTTTCAGCTCAATATCTCTACTGTATCGTGATTTCAACAGACAGACGGACGGACATGTCTAAATCGTCTTAGATATTTTCGCTGATCAAGAATATATACTTTATAGGGTCAGAAATGGATATTTCGATGTGTTGCAAACGGACTGACAAAATGAATATTCCCCCATCCTTCGGTGGTGGGTATAAAAAGCCATACAGATAGGCGAGTATGGCAAACAGAATAGAAGTTAAAAAAAAATCAAAGAAGTAAAAGCTGCGTGCTAAGTTCGGCCGGGCCGAATCTTGGGAACCCACCACCATGGATTCTGCTAAAATGTGGGAGCTATATCTGGTTATACACCGATTTGGACCATACTTGGCACAGTTTTTGAGAGTCATAACGGAACATTATGTGCAAAATTTCAGCCAAGTCGGCTGAAAATTGATGCTTCCAGAGGCTCAAGAAGTCAAATTGGGAAATCGGTTTATATGGGAGCTATATCTGGATATAAACCGATTTGAACCGAACTTAACACAGTTGTTGCAAATCAGATCGGAACTCTATGTGCAAAATTTCGGCCAAAGCCGACAAAAATTGAGGCTTATATGGGAGCTATATCAGGTTATATACCGATTTGGACCATACTTGGCACAGTTTTTGAGAGTCATAACGGAACACTATGACATAAATTGAGGCTTCAAGGAGCTCAAGAAGTCAAATCTGGAGATCGGTTTATATGGGAAATTGAGGCTTCCAGGGGCTCAAGAAGTCAAATCGGGAGATCGGTTTATATGGGAGCTATATCAGATTATAGAACGATTTGGACCATACATGACAAAGTTATTGAGAGTAATAACTGAACATTATGTTCAAAATTTCAGCTTTATTGGACATAAATTGAGGCTTCCAGGAGCTCAAGAAGTAAAATCTGGAGATCGGTTTATATGGGAGCTATATCAGGTTTTAGACCGATTTGGACCGTACATGACAAAGTTGTTAAGAGTTAAGAGTAATAACTGAACACTATGTTCAAAATTTCTGCCAAGTTGGACATAAATTAAGGCTTTCAGGGGCTCAAGAAGTCAAATCGGGAGATCGGTATATATGGGAGCTATATCAGGTTATAAACCGATTTCGACCGTACATGACACAGTTGTTGAGAGCCAAAACCGAACACTACGGGAGGTCTATCCATATCTGATCCGATATGGCCCATTTGCAATCCCCAATGACCTGCATCCATATGAAATATCTGCGCAAAATTTCTAATGTCTAACTTTACGCGTTCGGCCGCTATCGTAATTTCGATAGACGGGCGGACGGACGGACATGATCAACCCAGGATGTCGAGACGATCAAGTATATATATACTTTATGGGGTCCTAGATCAATATTTCGAGCTGTTACAAACAGAATGACTAGATAAGTATATCCCCATCCTAAAGTGGTGGGTATAATTTTTTTTATTTTTTTTTTTCATTTGTAATAAAACAGGGAACTCTTCGTTCTGCAGCCGGACAATATACGATTTTAATAAAAGAACCGAAAAAATTTTTCTTTAAATTTAAAAATTTTCTTAAAAAAAAAAACATTGCAAACACAAAACTAAAATTTTTGAAAATTGTTTTTTTGTTTTTTAAAGCAATAGAGGTTTTAAAAAACAATCAAAACAACAAATTATTCGACATTTTTCAAAATTATCAATTTGCATATTCAAAAAAAAAAAAATTTTTTTTTGAATTTTCCATAAATTTCTTTCTTTTTTTTGTTAAATTTAAAAAACTGTAAATGATTTAAAATTTCTTCGGTTAGTTTCCCAGAATCTTTGAATTTTACACTTCATTTCATTTGGCCCTTGATAAAGGTAAACTCGCATTATTATTCTGTAAAATTAATCACCATCCTACTGCAGCGCTTGTATCCTCTTCTCATTTGCATGCTTTAATGGTCGGCTGGTTGGCCAGGCAAACAGGTATATTTGCATTGCAAGCCACCACTACTTGCTTCTGCGGTTGTCTGCAAAATTTTGCACTTTAAGTCTTTGTGAGATCTCATAAAAAATTGAGATACAAGTTTATGGCAAACCATGGCATGACCATATGATCCTTTCAATCCTTCCTGTGCAAGGGGCAGCAACAATCCATGTTGTCCAAGTGTAGGGGTAGGTGTATATGGGTGGTTTCTACTCTCTGGTCCATGTCGGTGCTGGGGCCCCGGTACGGTACTTAGATTACAAGTGGTGGTTAAGAGTTGTATTGGCAGTGGTCATGTGTGTTTACTTGTGGTAAACTTTAAGTAGCAAACAAATCTTTACAATGTTGCCTGCCCCAAATGCTCGTTCAGCCATGATGTCCATATAAAAGTTGAAATGTTCTGGGACCACCCCAGAGTGGTTGGGTAAACATATGTATGTATGCATGTGTGTATGTATATATATTTACACAATGCAATCGTTGCTTACCATATACGTTCTTGAAGGATTTTATAAAAAAGAAGAAGCGATAGGGAAGAAATATTAGGGTTAGAACAGATAACAAATAAATCAAAATTTGAAACGAGTACAAAATTTAAGACAAAAGACAAGAAAAGGACTAAATTAATATAACCCGATCATATAATGGTGGCTATAAAAATTAAAAAAAGTGATTTTTTTTGTTAATAAAAACTATGGGAAAGAGAACGAGATGTGTTGTGGCATTCTTCTGCAAATGACAATTTTCTCTCCTTTCTTTCTATAATCATAAATCAAGGGGTTGTCTCGGTTTTGCGGTATTCCTACAGTCCCATTCTACTATTTGTTTATTTCTTATCACAAACACATAAAAAGGCATTAAGTTCGGCCGGGCCGAACTTTGGATAACCACCACCTCGGGTGTATATGTAAACCCCCTTTTGCCACAATCTGGTGAATATTGGATAACTTATGCACCGAAATTCGGCACGGACATTGAGTGGTCTAATAAATATAAGCCACTGTTGAATTTTGTATTTAAAATTTCAGCAAAATCGGATAAAAATAAAGCTTTTATGGGCTTCAAACCCTTCATCGGCAGATCGGTCAATATGGAAGCTATATCTAAATATTGTCCGATGCAAACCGTATTTGGGACGGACGTCGGGAGACCTAAAACTACCCACTGTTTCAAATTTCAGCGAAATCGGGTAATAAATAGAGATTTTATGGGCTTCAGACCCTTTATCGGCAGATCGGTCAATATCGCAGCTATATCTGAATATAGTCCGATCTGAACCATATTTGGGTCCTATGTTGGAAGGCGTAAAATTACCGACTGTTTCAAATTTCAGCGAAATCGGTTAAAAAATAAAGCTTTTATGGGCTTTAGATCCTTTATCTGGAGACCGGTGTATATGGCAGCTATATCTAAATATAATCCGATCTGTACCACATTTGGGTCGGATGTTGAGTTGCTTAAATCTGCGCACTACTTTAATTTCAGCGAAATCGGATAAAAAATAAAGCTTTAATGGCCTCTAGACCCTTTATCGGGAGATCGGTCTATATGGCAGCTATATCTAAATATAGTCCGATCTGATCCATATTTGGTTCAGATGTCAGGAAGCCTCAAGCTACTCACTGTTTCAGATTTCAGCGAAATCGGGTAATAAATAAAGTTTTTATGATCTTCAGACCCTTTATCGGGAGATCGGTCTATATGGCAGCTATATCTAAATATTGACCGATCTAATCCATATTTAAGTCAGATGTCGGGGGGCTTAAAATAACTTATTTTTGCAAATTTCAGCGAAATAGGGTAATAAATAAAGCTTTTGTGGGCTTCAGACCCTTTATCGGGAGATCGAGAACTATATCTAAATATGGACCGATCTAATCCATATTCAAATCAGATATCGGGAGGCTTAAAATAACACACTTTTTCAAATTTCATTATGGCACAGAGCTCTGCCCGAAAGATCATGCACTCGCCAGGCAGTCTCACCGACGTACCGATATCTTGTATGTCGGAGTATGGCCCCAATACAATCCCTGTCTCCATATCGGAGCTATCAACAAGGTATCATTCTCTTCGAACACAGGATTCGAATCCCGAGAACACACAGGAAAGCGAATCCCGAGAACACCTCACCCATGAGGCATTCCCCTCATCGCCCGCCTTCTGACTACATTATCTTCAAAGTCCGCGTTGATAGACCTGCCACGTAGCATACAGTTACACAGGAAGAATCTCAGTTGAACCACCGTGCGGTTCAAGGCGGTGACTGCCGACCCACCTCCCCGCTACTATATGCCCTCTCAATATTTAGGAAGGCCACCATCGCGTACTCTTTCATTAGGAGAGACGTCTCGACTTCTCGCACCACTTCGTGGAGTTCCTCTCTTCCGATCTGCCCTTGCGGTATGATTGAAGTTTCCGATGTCAGACACTCAACTTCAACTTCAACTTCAAGTCTTTTTATACCCTACACCACTACTGTGGTTCAGGGATTTTAACTAAGTGCAGTTGTTTGTAACACCCAGAAGAAAGAGAGATATACCAATTGATAAGTATACCGATCGACTCAGAATCATTTTTTGATACGATTTAGCTATGTCCGTCTGTCTGCCCATTTTAATTTGTGTACAAAGTTCAGGTCGCAGTTTTCATCCGATCATCTTCAAAGTTGGTACAGGCATGTTTTTCGGCTTAGAGACGAAGCCTATTGAAATTGGAAAAAATCGGTTCAGATTTGGATATAGCTTCCATATATATGTACGTCCGATTTTCAGTAATAATGCATTAAAAAAGTCTTTTGTTAACCGATTCTCTCGAAATTTGATGGGAAAGATTTTCCTATGACTCTCGATATTACTGGTGAATTTTATGGAAATCGGTTCAGATTTCGATATACCTCTCATATGTATATCACCCGATTTTCACTCCTAGAGCCACTGCAAGCGCATTTATTGACCAATCTTCCTTAGATTTCGTACAACGATTTCTTCGACGACTTCCACAATGTCTATAAAGTATGCTCGAAATCGTTTCAGATTTAGATATAGCTTCCATATATATGTTCGTCCGATTTGCAGTAATATTGCAATAAAATGGTCATTGGTTAAACGATTCTTTCGAAATTAGGTGGGAAGGATTTTCTAATGACTCTCGACATTACTGGTAAATTTCATGGAAATCGGTTCAGATTAATATCCGATTTTGAGAAATATTGCAAGAAAGTGCTCATTTTTAAAACGATTCTTTGCAGGAGGGATTTTTTTATGATTCTTAAAATTATTGGCGAATTTCATAGAAATCGCATTGACAAATTTTTTCAACGGCTTGTGACTCTGTAATTTCATAGCCAGATTTTCACCCCAAGAGCCACTGCAAGCGCATTGATTGACCAATCTTGGCAAAATTTTGAACAACGTTTTCCTCGACGACTACCACATTATCTGAGAAGTTTGCTAGTTTTGTCAAGAAATTTTTTTACTTTATAAGGTCAAATGCTACGATTTATAATAAGCATAAATGCTTCTTTACATTTACGATACATTTATTCTACATTTACGAGAGCATAATCAGGTCTTTATATTAAAGACATGCATTATTTTAAATAATTTTGAAAATATATTTAAAAAGGCGCAATGGGAATGTTGTGAAAACTTAACTCGGCAAAAAAAAACCGAATTTTCCCATTTACAAATTTTATTTATTGTTTATATCCAAATATTTTTTTACCCTTATATCCATGTCATACATGCATACCTACATACCCTACATGTAAGTTTGTGTAAATATTTTCAACTACAAAGTACAAGTAAACATGCGAATGTGAATATTGCCATTGGCCAGAGTCTGACACAAGCAAAAACAAGTTACCTGCATCATACCCACCATTGACCACCACCACGTCAAAGAACCATTCACCAGTCAACATCATACTCAAACGCAATGGCCATCTTCTGTGTCATCATAGTGAGAGAGAGAGAGAGAGATTTGAGTAGGTGTAAAGGAAATAACGGATGCTTAAATATAGGCATTCCCCATAGCCTTAAGGCTATACAAATACAAACATAATGCTGTTTATATATGCCACATGACACTACATTGGATGTAAACTATCCTCTATGTACTACTATACGAGTTTATGTTGATAAGACTTTTTTTTATCAGTTGTCCGAAGAGCTTCATCATTCGGCCATCAATGATAATGACATTAAGTGTAAAATTACCAGAATTACATTAATTCGATTTGCCACAGTTCAGAAAATTGAATAATGCCTGCATGGAGGGCAGCAGTAATTTTATATGGTGAAATTATTGTCATAAGATTTCCTTTGGGGAATATGTGAATTTTGAGGCTGGGGAATTGTTTTGGATAATGCACTTTAAGAAACACAGGAATATAAGTTAAATCGAAAAACAACAAACAGATCCCAAACAGGTTCAATTTGGGACACCGAGGAACACAAATTCCAAACACAGAATTTATGGAAGCTTAACCAGATATTTTAAAATATGACAACTTTTAAAGTTGAAATACAAAAAGAGAATTCAGATGTACGAGTATAGGGTGCCCCATGACAAGATTGTAATTTTCTGGTAAAGGGTGGACCACAATTTCATTGATATGGCCATGGCAGTTTATCTGACCCAACTTATAAACATATATTTGAGACTTTGGAAATATAATTTAAGAAGCCAAAGACCAAATAAATTAATCTAGTCTGGCCACCTTATATTAATGAATGTATGAAAAAAACTTCAAAATACACAATCATCTCTTCTCATACATTTTGCTCAATGTATTCAAAATGCTTTGAGACATAATGGCACACAATTTTTTTAATTCCTCTGCAATTTTTTCATTTGTGATTAAATGAAATTACCTTTTAAATTAATTTTGTTGAGTAAAACGCAAAAGATTCGTTCGTATGCAAGTAGTAAATAAAACATGAAGATTTTAGTTGTTCTTTGTCGGATAAAGAGAATGTCGGTGATTTTATATTCGCTTTCAATATTCAATTTCACAACATTGCTATAAAATATTGACAACGGTTAAAACAAAAGTTATGCATACACCAAACTACACCAGAGTTATTAGAAAAAGGGGTCCCTACATTTGGATATAGTTAAGTGAATAAAAAAAAGACTTCTACTATTTAAAGTTTTTTAACTTTAAACTTTTAAAAGATAAAAAAAATTTAGGCAAAAAATAATAAGTGCAAAAGTAATAAAATAAGATAAAATAAAACAAATAAATTAAAAAAAAAAATAAAAATAAAATAAAATGGGCGGAATCGGTTATGAAAGAGAGGTCCTTAACCATTGTGCTTAAACTCGAAATTAAAATAAACAAAAAATAAATGAAAAATAAAATAAAATAAAATAAAATAAAATAAAATAAAATAAAATAAAATAAAATAAAATGATATAAAATGATATAAAAATAAACCAAAAAATAAAAAAAAATAAAAACAAGAAAAAAGACGTAAAGTTCGCCCGGGCCCAACTTCGGATACCCACCACCTCGGGAAAATATGTAAATCCCCCTTCGTCACAATCTTGTGATAAATACATAATTTATGCCCCCATAGCAGCTTTATCGAAATATGATCCGATTTGGACCAAATTCGACACGACTATTGAGTGGTACAAGTCACTGTCTCAATTTTCGGCACAATCGGAGAATAAATGCGCTTTTTATGGGCTCAAAATCTTAAATCGAGCAATGGGTCTATATGGCAGCTATATCCAAATCCGGAACGATCTGGGCCAAATTGTACAAAGTTGTCGAAGAGCATAACGCAACTCACTGTCCCAAAGATCGGCGAAATCGGACAATAAATGCGCCTTTTATGAGCCCAAAACCTTAAATCGAGCGATGGGTCTATACGGCAGCTATATCCAAATCCGAAACGATCTGGGCCAAATTGCACAAAGTTGTCGAAGAGCATAACGCAACTCACTGTCCCAAAGATCGGCGAAATCGGACAATAAATGCGCCTTTTATGAGTCCAAAACCTTAAATCGAGCGATCGGTCAATATGGCAGCTATATCCAAATCTGGTCCGATCGAAGCCAAATTGAAGTAGAATATTCAAGGGCCTAACACAACCCACTGTCCCAAATTTGGGCGAAATCGGACAATAAATGCGTCTTTTATGGGCCTAGGACCTTAAATCGTGAGATCGGTCTACATGCCAGCTATATCCAAATCTGAAGTGATCTGGGCCAAATTGAAGGAGGATGTCGACTGGCTAAACACAACTAACTGTCCCAATTTTCATCAAAATCGGATAATAAATGTGGCTCTTATGGGCCTAAGACCTTAAATCGAGAGAACGGTCTATATGGGAGTTAAATCCAAATCTGAACCGATCTGGGCCAAATTACATTAAGTTATCGAAGAGCATAACGCAACTCACTGTCTCAAATTTCGGCGACATCGAACGATAAATGTGTCTTTTATGGGCCTAAGAACTTAAAAGAAGAGATCAGTTTATATGACAGCTATATCCTAATCTGAACCGATCTGGGCCAAATTCCACAAAATTATCGAAGAGCATAACGCAACTTACTGTCCTAAATTTTGGCAAAATCGTACAAAAAGTGAGCCTTTTATGGGCCCAATACCTTATATCGTAAGATCGGTCTATATGTCAGCTATATCCAAATCTGAACCCATCTGGGCCAAATTGAAGAAGGATGTCGACTGGCTAACTCAACTTACTGTACCAAACTTCAGCAAAATCGGATAATAAATGTGGCTTTTATGGGCTTAAGACCCTACATCGGCGGATCGGTCTATATGGCAGCTATATCCAAATCTGAACCGATCTGGGCCAAATTAAAGAAGAATCTTGAAGGGCCTAACAAAACTGACTGTACCAAACTTCAGCAAAATCGGATAATAAATGTGGCTTTTATGGGCCTAAGACCCTAAATCGACGGATCGGTCTATATGACAGCTATATCCAGATATAGTCCGATATAGCCCATCTTCGAACTTAACCTGCTTATGGGCAAAAAAAGAATCTGTGCAAAGTTTCAGCTCAGTATCTCTATTTATGATATCTCTATTTATGATCTATTTATGATATAAGTTAGGCCGTGCCGAATTTTGTATACCCACCTACATGGTGGTACCCACACCATCCTCTTTTAAATCAACTCTACTACGTTATCTATAGTAATATGCAAATGGGAGAACTCTTAAACAGGTCACAGTTTCAGCGAAATTGGGCAACAAATCCGATTTTTATTGGATTAATACTCTTAATTGGAAGATTGATCTATAGGGCTGCTATATCTAGATAGTCTGATGTGGACCATATGCTGGTCAGATGACGGGAGGGGTAATACAGGTCTTAAGCTTAAGACCCTTAATTGGCAGATATCTTTATATGGCAGCTATATCTGAGTAAAGATCGATCTGTATTATATTTGAGTCGAATATCTGTAGACTTTAAACAACTCACTATTTAAAATTTTAGCGAAATCGGTTAATAATTACGAATTTTATGGACTTAAGACCCTAAATCAGCAGATCGGTCAATAAGACAGCTATATCTATATATGGTATGATCTGAACCATATTTGAGTCTGACATCGGGAGCCTTAAAACATCGCGCTGTTTCAAATTTTATTGGAATCGGATAATAAATGCGCCTGTTACGGGCTTAAGACACTAAACCGGCATATCGGTCTATAAGACAGCTATATGTAGATATGGTCCTTTATGGGCAATATTTGGTTTGAATATCGGGGCCCTAAAACCTTTTTTTTAGGTCGGCAAATCGGTCTGTATAGCAGCTATATCCAAATATAATCCGATTTGACCCATTCAAGAACTTTACCTGCGAATTGAAGAAATACGAGTCTGTGCAACATTTCAACTCAATATCTCAATTTTTAAAGACTGTAGGGTGATGACAACTGACGGACATACGGACGGACAGACACACAAATGCAAATTTACCCATGAACATTCCATTGAGGAACACGGGCAAACTTCTCACATATCAATAAGTGCTGTCCGATTTAAGTTTAAACTCAATGATAAGGGGCCTCCTTTCTATAGCCGAGTCCAAACGGCGTGCCGCAGTGCGACACCTCTTTGTGAAGAAGTTTTGACATGGCTGCCATACCAAATGGTACAGTACCTCCCAAATGTCGTCAAGATTAGGAGGGTACAACCACCGCTGAAAATTTTCTTAATGTTCTCGCCAGGATTAGAACCCAGGCGTTCAGCGTCATGCTAACCTCTGCGCTACGGCGGACATACACTCGGACATCGTTAAATCGTCTTAGACGATCAGAAATAAATATTTTGTGGGTTTGGAAATGGATATTACAATGTTTTGCAAACGGAATGACGAAATTAGTATACCCCCATCCTATGGTGGAGGCTATAATAATGTGAAATATATAAATCAAAATAGAATCGAATAAAATAGAAATACAGCTGCAAGAAAAGAAGTGCAGGAAGAGAAAACTTGCTTCTATATGGTAATGAGACAAGTGATTAGCACTCTACTACTCGAACCCATTTTATTTAATGTACGAATTGTTCCTTTCACATCAATTATACGCTCCCCTATTCAAAAGTTAATATAAATCATACGCATACTAGACCATAGCCAAATGTTTTCCTTAAAATAATATTTACGCAATTGAATAGCATTACAATGTCCGAAATTCTATCAGACTGTTAGAGCATGTTAATAAGTATGGTAATTATCAGATTCTGTTCCATATTTACCACTTACGTTGCTTGTGTGGTTTGGGTTTGAATAAACATTCAATTCATTCAATCAATTTGATTAAGTTTAAGTAAACATATCGCATAGACCTTGCGATATGATACCCTTTTCTTGCTGCCACACATATTCACTTCCACAAAAATCAAACCCAATGTGAGAGTGAGAGAGAAACAACAAAAGGAAGAAGAAACATATATTGCAGGAAGGAAACAAGACAGTATCGACACATTTCCGCCGCAGCAAAATCCTATATAGGGATTATAACCATTGAGTAGCATCATGCAAGAACTTCTTAGAAGGAAATAAAGGCAAATAAAAAAAAAAAACAAAGGAAAGACGTTTTTATGACTTAAAGCAAAGGCAGAATAAAATAAAGATATATATGTATGTATGTATCACATGTATTTATGTGTGTGAGAGTACGTTTGTGTTGGCTTAAAAACATATATACAACAAATACTATATGCAGAAAATCCAATCAGTTAGAAAAAAGGAGTCAAATGGATATCCAAATGGTAGTTTAACAATAGAAACCCCAAGGCAAAAAAGCTTGAAAGGTGCCTGAGTATACATATCACATGTATGCCGGCACATCATTCAGACTTATTTGCGTTTCATACTTGATTGTGATACAAAAAACCTCTGGTATGATTTTTCATGTGTTGTTGCTAACACTTCCGATGAAGTGGAACTTGGCAAACATATTTAAAGTGACAGGGAATTAAATGTGGTTTTCGAAAGCTGATTAAATTTTAACATTTGCTGAAGTTGAAAAGGGAAAAAACAGTGAAAAGCTTTGTTTATAGTTTCAATTACTGAAAAAAAATTTTAAAGGCAATTTAAGTCAAGAGAAAGCTTTTTGCTTATTAATATTAACAAAAGCAATACTTGCAAAATTTAAACCAAATCGAATAATAAAAGCGCCCTCTAAAGACTCAAGAAGTCAAATGGGGCGATCAGTTTGCTTTGCCGGTAGTGAAGCTTTATCAGGTTAGAAACCGATTTGGATCATACTTGGCAGAGTTATTGGAACACAACAATTTTTAATCAAATTGGTTAAAAATTGGTCCCTATATGGTCGAAAAATTGCTCTCATATGGTCGAAATATTTTTAACCTTTGGGTGTGTTTTGGGGAAGGGGTGATACCCTAAATACATGGTCCTACATTTGGATATCAAATTCGTTTTCTACTCCCAAGTTTCTTTATTTGAGCCCCATATTGCGATGATCAGTAAAAAAATTGCTGTTTGTGGGGTATTTGGGAAAGGGGCAGACCCCAGAAAATTGATCCCGAAAGTGGGTATCAATTCTTGCTCTGCCCCCCAAAACCTTTCATTTAAGCTCCATATTGACATGGTCGGTAAATATGCCCGATTTAGGTGTTTTTTGGGAAGTGGGGTGATTCCCCAAACACTAAGCACCGAAAATATATCAGCAACGTGCTCTATTCTCATATATCTGTATATCATTTATTTGAACCCCATATTGCCATTGGCCTTAAAATTGGATATAAAATTCGTTTTCTAATCTCAAATACCATTCATTTAAATCCCCTATTGCAAAAGCCAGCAAATATTGGGTTGCCCAAAAAGTAATTGCGGATTTTTCATATAGTCGGCGTTGACAAATTTTTTCACTCTGTAATTGCGTTCTTTCTTCTGTCAGTTATCAGCTGTTACTTTTAGCTTGCTTTAGAAAAAAAGTGTAAAAAAAGTATATTTGATTAAAGTTCATGCATTTACTTTCTTCTAAAAAATCCGCAATTACTTTTTGGGCAACCCAATATGTCCGAGCTCCACAGTATTGGAGACCAAAATTGTCTTGGTAAGCAAATACGTCTTATTTGTTGGTTGTTATGGTGGTGGGACGTCTCCTAGTCAGTTGGTCCCGAATTTTGATATCAGATTCATCGTCTACTCCCAAATACCTTTCATTTGAGCCCCATTTTTCCATAGTCGGCAAACATGACCGGTTTGGGAGATGTTTTGGGTCATGGGGCGGCCACTCAGTGACTTGGCTTTGAAAGTACATATCAGATTCGTGTTCTATTCTAAAAATCATATTTGGGTGCTGTTATGGGGGTGAGGTGGTCCCATAGACACTTTTCCCGAATATTGATATCAGATTCGTGCTTTATTTTCAAAGACTTTTCATTTGAGCCCTTATTGCTATGATCGTAAATTTGTCCGATTTTGGGGGTTGGGGTGGCCTCCCAAACACTTGGTCCAACAATTGGATATCAAGTTCGTTTTCTTATCGTAAATACCTTTCATTTGAGTCCCGTATTGCCATGGTCAGTAAATAAGTCCTGTTTAGGGGGTGTTTTGGGGAAAGGATGGACCCCCAGAAACGTGGTCCCACATTTGGATATCTGATTCGTATTTTACTCGGAAACATCTTCCATTTAAGCCACATATTGCCATGTCGGTATATATGTCCGATTTATGGGTGTTTTGGGGCTTGGAGTGATCCCCCTAGCACTTGGTCCGACAATTGGATATCAGATTCGTTTTCTTATTCAAAATAGCTTTTATTTGAGTCCCATATTGTCGTGATTGGTCTAAATATATGTTTGGTAGGTTTTAGGGTGTGGCAGCCCCCCTAGGTACACTTTCCGAAATTTGGATACCAAATTTTTGTGTGTAGGTTACTATAAGAGAGCGCACAAAATTTCCCTTAAATCGCACCACCCATCACCGAAATCTGGCGTTTCTGAAAATTAGGTTAAGGGGGAGGGTCCGCTCCCCTTTAGATATCAAAAAATTTAGTACCCTATTTTCACCACGGGGATCATTATGCACCATCAGTAAAAATTTTAAGAAAATGGGTTCAGCCATTTCTGAGTCTATAAGGAACACACAAACAAACCTACAAACAAACACAAGTGTATTTTTATATTGGATTGCCCAAAAAGTAATTGCGGATTTTTCATATATTCGGCGTTGACAAATTTTTTCACAGCTTGTGACTCTGTAATTGCTTTCTTTCTTCTTTCAGTTATCAGCTGTTATTTTTAACTTGCTTTAGAAAAAAAGTGTAAAAAAAGTATATTTCATTAAAGTTCATTCTAAGTTTTATTAAAAATGCATTTACTTTCTTTTAAAAAATCCGCAATTACTTTTTAGGCAACCCAATATATAAGAAGATAAGATTCATCCAGTTATATACCGTTGTTGGCCATAGTCAGCAAAATTATTAGAAGTCACAACAGAATTCATTGTCCAATATTTTTCCCAAATTGGTTAACAATTGCGCTCTCCAGGGGTTTAAAAAGTTAAATTGGAAATCTATGGGAGGTTTATCTAAACTTTGTCCATTGTCTAAAATTTTGGCCATTTACAGCTTCAATCGATCCATATCAATAAGAAGTATTTTTTTAAATATTTGAGTAACCAAAAAATAGCTTGCTTTCAACAGACATATGGATAAATAGACGGAGATGGTTAGATCGACTTAAAATATCATGGTGATCAAGAACAGATTGTGCGGACAAATATTTCGAGTTGTTACAAACGGTATGACGAGATTAGTATTCCCCAACTTATAGCAGAGAGCAACAAAAAAATTAAATTCTAATACGAACATTCTTTCCATTAAGGAACAGGGTCAAACTTCTCATATATCACTGAGTAATGTCCGATTCAAGTCTAAGCTCATTAAGTAAGGGCCTCATTTTTATAGCCATGTCCGAACGGTGTGCTGCAATGAGACATCACAGAGTAATGTCCGATTCAAGTCTAAGCTCAATTAGTAAGGGCCTCATTTTTATAGCCGTGTCCGAACGGCGTGCCGCAATGCGACATCTTTTTGGGGAGAATTTTTATATGGCATGATACCTCATAAATGACCCCATCATTAGGAAGCCGTAACTATAGCTGAAAATTTTATCTGATGTTCTCGCCAGGATTCGAACCCAGCCGTTTAGCTTCATAGGCGCACAAGCTAACCTCTGCACCTCCAAGTAAAAAGTAATGAACGTGGTCGCTCTTGCAATGCTTCTGGCTGATCTTCACTCCAATAGAGACAATTCTGCTTATTTACGTACTCATTGAGCAAAAAATGAGCTTCATCCATAATGTGGAAGAAACGCGCGATTAACTTTCTTAACAGAGCATGCATTTTTATAATAAAATTCAATTGTTTGTAAGCGTGGTTCGTCTATAAGACGATTCATGGTTAAATTATAGACCAAACTGAAAATGTTTGACAGTAAAACAAAACGCGAAACGTGCGTGAGTGGTTTAAAGCAGTGTTGGCAAAAAGATAATAGCTAAAAAGTCACCTCTAACATACCTTTCTCAATGAAAACCCCAAATTATTGTTTAGTTAGTTAAGACAAACGCAAATTAATAGCCTGTTTGATAATCCAAAAAAAAAAAACGTGGTAATGCTTAGTATTCACCTGCTGAAACACATGTTGGTTTGACAACTTACAGCTGTTCTACTGGACCATATCATTCAATGTACAATCGATTTTTAAGATCAGTGCAATGTATTTGGTCGTTTGAGGTAAAATTTTGCCTATCTTAAACAAGTGGAAAATTGAGTTTTGCGGCGATAAATCGGTCATTTCGCCTATAGCGCGGCGTGCCGCAATGTGACACCTTTTTGGGGAGAAGTTTTTAAATCGCAAAATACCTCACCCTAATACAGACGACATTTCGTCAGTATTAGGCTGGGATAACCACCTCTGAAACTTATTTCTGACGTTCTAGCCAGGACTCGAACCCAGGCGTTCAGCGTCATAGGCGGACCTGCTGACCCCTATGCTACGGTGACCTCATGTTCTCTTCCCACTTTAAGGCTCGATAACTTTATATATTTTCAATAAACCCTGTAATGCATTTGAAATTACGAATCGCCATTGCCATACGTATTTATAACAGTGGTTGCCGTGTCATATGAGTAACATTGAAATTATGATTATTCATACGCAACACTGTCCTATTATAATTAATATCAGTTATACGCATACTTGTACCAGGCTCCACATTTTGTGCAATGAAAATATTTTCTCATTTAAATTTTATAGTTTTCCCAACATCTACACATAATTTTTGAAAATATTTTCACTCTTTATTATAACCACCTTATTGTTAGATAACTCGAACTGTGACAAATGAACCATGTAATGCAACTGATTGCAATCAATTTGAACACTTAAACTTTAACGACAAATACATCCTTAACAAAATTGTACTACAATATGTTTTTACTTCCCATGTTAGTAGTACTCGAGTTGAGTTGACAATGTTGACGTCGCATTCTTATACGACTCTGTCATGGAAGGGTAAACCTTAAACAATGTCTTCTGTTGAATGTAACTTTAGTTGTAATTTATAATGTCAAATGCACCATACCTAGTAAAGATTCCACTTGGCGTTCTACTCACAGTATTGCAGACAACATTGTTGCAATTTGTCTATTTACTTTATTTGCAATTTAAGTGAAATATTAAAAGCATGGAGAAAAATTATACAATCTTATAGGAAAAAGTTAAGGGAAAAGGTTGATGATTAAACTGTTATATACATAATAAATTTGAATGGGCAAAATGTTACATATCAAAAATTTTGCTAAATATTTGTCATCTTTTCTGTTTAAACCCTACACCACCACTGTGGTACAGGGTATTATAACTAAGTGCATTTGTTTGTAACACCCAGAAGGAAGAGAGATAGACCCATTGAAAAGTATACCGATCGAATCAGAATCACTTTCTGATTGGATTTTGCTATATCCGTCTGTCTGTCTCCATGTTAATTTGTGTACAAAGTACAGATAGCAATTTTCATCCGATCGTCTTAAAATTTGGTACAGGCATAATTTTTGTCCTAGAAACGAAGCATATTGAAATTGCAAACAAGAAAGAGCGTGCTAAGTTCAGCCGGCCGAATCTTATATACCCTCCACCATGGATCGCATTTGTCGAGTTATATGCGCAGTATCTCTTTTTAGTCAAACAAAGAATATTGAGTAAGAACTGTTTTACTATATTGGAGCTATATCAAGTTATAGTCCGATTCGGACCATAAATGAATTGAATGATGAACATTGAAGAAGTCATTGTGTTATATTTCAGTTCATTCGGTTAATAATCGCGCCTTGTAGGGGCTCAAGAAGCAAAATCGGTAGATCGGTTTATATGGGAGCTGTATCAAGCTATTGATCGATTCAGACCATATTGAACAGGCATATTGAAGATCATAAGAAAAGCCATTGTACAAAATGTCTGCCATATCGGATGAGAATTGCGCCCTCTAGAGGCTCAAGATGTCAAGATTCCAGATCGGTTTATATGGCAGGTTATGTACTGATTTGCGCCATACCTAGCACAATTATTGGAAGTCATAACAAAACACCTCTTGCGAAATTTCATGCAAATCGGATGAGAATAGCGCGCTCTATTGGCTCAAGACGTCAAGATTCAAGATCGGTTTATATGACAGCCATACCAGATTATGACCCGATTTGAACCCTACTTAACACAGTTATTGGAGGTGATACCAAAACACTACGTGCAGAATTTCAGTAAAATCAGACGAGAATAGCGCCCTCTAGAGGCTCAAGAAGTCAAGATCCCAGATCGATTTAAATGGCAGCTATACCGATTTGAATCATACTTAGTACAGTTGTTGGAAGTGTTACCAAAATACCACGTGCAAAATTTCTTTCAAATCGGATGAGAATTGCGCCCTCTAGAGACTCAAGAAGTCAAGTCCGAAGATCAGTTTATATGACAGCCATACCAGATTATGAACCGATTTGAGTCATACTTAACACAGTTGTTGGAAGTAAAACCGAAACACCACGTGCAAAATTTCAGACAAGTCGGACGAGAATTGCGCCCTCTAGAGGCTCAAGAAGTCAAGATCCAAGAGCGGTTTATATGACAGCCATACCAGAACCGATTTGAATCATACTTAACACAGTTGTTGGAGGTGATACCAAAACACTACGTGCGGAATTTCAGTAAAATCGGACGAGAATTGCGCCCTCTAGAGGCTGAAGAAGTCAAGACCTAAGATCAGTTTATATGACAGCTATATCAGGTTATGCACCGATTTCAACCGTACTCAGCACAGTTGTTGGAAGTCATAATAAACTACTTCATGCAAAATTTCAGCCAAATCGGACGAGAATTACGCCCTCTATAGGCTCAAGAAGTCAAGACCCAAGATCGGTTTATATGGCAGCTATATCCAAACATGGACCGATTTGGCCCATTTACGGTCCCAACTGACCTACACTTATTAAAAGTATTTGTGCAAAATTTCAAGCGATAAATTTCAATTTCGACAGACAGACGGACGGACATGGCTAGATCGACTTAAAATGACATGACGATCCAGAATATATATACCTCATGGGGTCTCGAGGTGTTACAAACAGAATGACGAAATTAGTAAACCCCCATCCAATGGTGGGGGGTATGAAAATCGGTTCAGACTTGAATATAGCTCCCATGTATATGTTCATCCGATTTGCAGCAATAATGCAATAAAATTTTAATTTGGTAACCGATTCTCTCGAAATTTGCCAGGAAGGATATCCTTATGCCTCTTAATTTAACTGGTGATTTTAAAAGAAATCGGTTCAGATTTAAATATAGCTGTCATATATGTATATTGACCGATTTTCACTCCTAGAGCCACTGCAAGCGCATTTATTGACCAATCTTCTCAAAAATTTGCACAACGCTTTCTTCGAAGACTACCACAATGTCTCAGAAGTTTGCTAGAAATCGGTTCAGATCTATATATAGCTCCCATACATATATTTGTCAGATTTTGGGTAATTTCCAATAATGTTGTCATTTGTCAACCGTAATTATTAACGAGCAATAACGAGAGCCGTTGCCGTTGTGTAGCATTCGAAGCCACCCATACAACTTTCAACAGATGCACCGAATCATGTGAACCACGGGGGTAGTGTTAGGTTAGGTAAGAGTGACAGTCCTTTACAGACTCACTTAGACAATTTTAAGTCCATTGGGATACCATAGTAGCGATAGACCAAGGCTTCTGGCGGGAATCGAACCCACGACCCCTGCACTGGTAATCCAAACACTCTACCAACTCGGCTACCGGGGCGCCCATAGGAGTAGTGTAGTTGTCACAAAAAAAAAAGTCTGTAATTACACAAAAACACATGCATTGGGAAAAAGTACAGCTATTAGACAGGATTGTCGAGCGTGGTTAATGTGGTATTTGTATCATTGAGACATTTTCGCAATTAATACGATTCAAATACAACATACCAATGCGCGGCCCTTGAAGTCATCACACTTAATATGGTTGAATAGTCTTCTAACCAAAAGCGATACGCGTCCCATAGCGGTTGGTGTGTGTTGCAATCTCTGGCTTTCCTTTTGCATTTGCAAAGAAAAATCTACGATCATTGAGCCCGTCTCGAAAGAGAAACAAACAAAAATTGTTATTATTACAGTTTTAACATTTTCGCTGTGCTCGAAATTTGATGCGGATTCTTTAATAACCCATCTGAAAACATGCGCCGGGGTCCATCAAAATTGGTTCAGAATAAGAAGTAGTTTCACTTTGTACTTGTAGGTGTAGGGTATTATGCAGTAGGCACCTCTCCACTTTTGCCTTTCCTTACTGGTTTTTAATGAAAATGTATCTTAGGTAAATTTATAAAACGACTTTCTGGATAGATTCTTGTCAGTCAGATGCTCTTGATGTTCTGGGCTTGAAGATACAATGTGATGTCCGTTGGTCAAAACACGTATTCGAAGTGCCGAAAGAAGCATTTAAGCATGCAAGAAATATTTCACCTTTTCTTCTTATCTTCTCAATATCTATACTACCTTCATCAGGCCGAGGATGGAATATAACTCTCATATATGGGCAGGAGCTCCAAAATCATCCTTAGAGCTACTTGACCGGGTTCAACGGAGAGCGATGGTGTTGATTGGGGACAGACAGTAGGGTATCCAACTGTATTGCTTCTCTTGAACATCGTCAGAATGTGGGTAGCGTTGTATTCATGGCGTGTGTTCCAGGGATATTCGTCTTTTTTTATCCCTGATGTTAGGATATTCACCAGGAATATAAGACTTGCCAGGAACTCACACCCGTTTGTAATTGATTGGCCAGTCGACCAAACCATGCATTACCGAGAAAATTCATTTTTCGCCCGAACCATTCGTATGTGGAATCGACTTTCGGCTAATGTCTTTCCCACCGACATTGACGTTCAGAAATTTAAGACGAATATCAATAAACACTACTCCCTCTTTCCGCCCTCCAACCCTTAACTTTTCTAATTGCCAAAGCAATGCACTGCATATATAGGGGACATGCCCTGCGTGTTGGTTACGTGAAAAAAATAATTTAAAATAGCAAAAGTAATTTTTTTTTTTGTAAATATTTTTGATATAATCACACAAAATCAATGAAATGTCTTCTTAAGACATACAATAAAATCTACTAAAAAAATTTATTAAAAATCAAAAACTTGTATTGGGTTGCCCAAAAAGTAATTGCTGATTTTTCATATAGTAGGCGTTGAGAAATTTTTTCACAGCTTGTGACTGTAATTGCATTCTTTCTTCTGTCAGTTATCAGCTGTTACTTTTAGCTTGCTTTAGAAAAAAAGTGTAAAAAAAGTATATTTGATTAAAGTTCATTTTAAGTTTTATTAAAAATGCATTTACTTTCTTTTAAAAAATCCGCAATTACTTTTTGGGCAACCCAATAGTACAGGCAATTTTTCTATAATTTTTTTTTTACCATTCTTTTTTTTTTTTGATTTTTTTGTATGATACATTTTTCTTGACATGCTTTCTTCCATAAATCACAAAAATTGCGATTTCAATCATTTTCTCAGACATATTTTTACTCTGGCTGTAATTACTTGTCGAACATCGGCAGCAGTTTAATTAAAAATTGGTATTTCGGTGTTTTTGCTTTTTTCTCAATATCTATTCATCTTATGTGGTGTCAGATGAGACTGAGTAAAGATTCGATAGCACAATCATGGTGGATACTCACATTTTTTTTTTATCAAATGGGGAGGGTGTGAAAAATTACCAAAATTTCACTTGAGTGGGGGTTTCTTATTGTTTCATTATTTTTGAGATGGCAGGCAATCAATGATTAACATCAATTCGACAGCAATTAGCCATGTGCCACATGTGAAGAGAACAAGAAGTCGGCAAGATAGCGCCAGAGAAGAGTGAGAAAATTGGGTTTAAACTATTTTGCCAATTTTATTTCAAGGTTATTAAAATTCCTTATATAACCTTTGCAGTTTAATGATCTCTCTTCCAAAAACATGCACAAATTTTCAGTTTTTATTTAACACACCCCCTTTTTTAGAAAAATTCCCACTTTTCTTTGTAAGATTTATGTTTGGCTATTATACGGCCTGCTTCCTTGGAAACAAATTGGTTAGCAGCACTTTAGCCACCACCAAATAAAGGCTGACAATATCTGTGGCCTTGCCAAATAAACAAAACAAATATAAAATATTTCTGTTTTATTTGTGCGTCATTAAAGGTTTTGTTTTTATCACCTGCTTATCTGGCCGTGCCATTGGGTTGAGAAATGGGGGTGTTACTGGTTTCTTACAATAACAAATGATATTTGTGGGGTTTTTTCCGGTTATTATCAACATTTTTTTGTAGTCCATTGACCCAAAAAAAGTTAAGGGCAGCCAAAATATTTGATACATTCCAGATAGATTTTTGCATTGGAAGAATGCTAAAATTATGTTTATAGGTCATTGGTCTTGGTATAATAGTTTTGAGAAAAATTCTTTGGCAAGGTTATTGTGAAATAAATAATGTATCGACATTTATATAAATATAAATTCACAAAGATTCATATTAAAAAAAATACATACGCGTGTGAGCTTTGCAAAGAAACGTTTTCATGCATATGATAAATATGGACTTTATCAAAAATATTTCAAATACGAGTTATATCATCTTAAGGACCCATTTAGACCATACATATTGGAAGTTATAGAAAAAAATACATGCATTGGAGCTATATCAAGTTATAGTCCGATTCGGACCATAAATGAATGCTGAACATTGTAGAAGTCATTGTGTAATATTTCAATTCATTCGGATAAGAATTGCGCCTTGTAGGGGCTCAAGAAGCAAAATCGAGAGATCGGTTTATATGGGAGTTGCATCAAGCTATTGATCGATTCAGACTATATTAGACATGTATGTTGAAGGTCATGAGAGTAGGCGTTGTACAAAATTTCTTTCAAATCGGATGAGAATTGCACCCTCTAGAGGCTCAAGAAGTCAAGATCCCAGATCGGTTTATATGGCAGCTATATCAGGTAATGTACCGATTTGCTCCATACTTAGCACAGTTATTGGATGTCATAACAAAACACCTCATGCGAAATTTCAGCCAAATCGGATGAGAAATGCGTGCTCTATTGGCTCAAGAAGTCAAGATCCAAGATCGGTTTATATGACAGCCATACCAGATTATGAACTGATTTGAATCATACTTAACACAGTTGTTGGAGGTGATACCAAAACACTACGTGCAAAATTTCAGTCAAATCGGACGAGAATTGCGCCCTCTAGAGGCTCAAGAAGTCAAGATCCCAGATCGGTTTATATGGCAACTATATCAAACCATGGACCGATTTGAATTATATTTAACGCAGTTGTTGGTAGTGATACCAAAACACAACGTGCAAAATTTCAATCAAATCGGATAAGAATTGTGCCCTCTAGACGCTCAAGAAGTCAAGACCCAAGAAAGGGTTAAAAAATATTCCTTTTATGAGTCTAAAACTTTAAATCGAAAGATCAGTATATATGTCAGCTCTATTTTATATATTGAATAGAATTATCGAGAAGCCTAACTCAACTCGCTATATCAAATTTTTATGAAATCGGACAATAAAGCGCTTATTATGCAGCCAAGGATTTAAATCGAGAGATCGGTCAATGTGGCAGCTATACCCAAATGTGGACCGATCTGAGCCAAATTGAACTAGGATATCGAGGGGCCTTACATAACTAACTGTCCTAAATTTCAGCGAAATCGGAGAATAAATGCACCTTTAACGGGCCCAATACCTAAAAATCAAGAGGTCGGTCTAAATGGAACCGATATTTGAACCGATTATTCAACGATGTTGAAAGTCCTAACACAACTCGTTGTCCCAAATTTCAACGAAATCGAATAATAAATGTAGCTTTAATGGGCCTAAGACGTCAATTCGGCAGATCGGTCACCCACTTTGGCTAAGTCCTGGCTGCCATATAAACCGATCTCCCAATTTGATTTTCTTTAGACTCTAGAGGGCGCAGTTACTATACGATTTGGCTAATGAACGTGGTATATTTGTATGGCTTATAACTTCCATATCGGTCTTCAATTTAACATAGCTCCCATATATATGAAAAAATCATCCAAAGCACTTGTCAGATGACATCCATGGTAGTGTGTATATAATATTCGTCATTGCCGAACATAACGCTTTTACATGTTAAACTTTTTAATAAAAATTTTCTTTGGCAAAAGATTTTTTTACTTGATATTAGGCAATTTTGTTTTTAATGCTAGTACCTTTGCTTTCCGTCTTTTTATTAACGACAAAAATTTTTAACAAATGGTCAACATGTCAAAATAAAAGGGACTTCCTTTTTATTGCCGAGTTCGAACGACGTGCCACAGGGCGACACCTCTTGGGGAGAAGTTTTTCCATGAATAGTTTCCAGCCTTAGAAGGGGATAACTACCGCTGAAAACTTTTCTTATGTTTTCGCAAGGTTTCTGACATGCTTACATCTGAATCATGATGACCTCCACTGTCTATAATTATACGAGGGTTGCTATATAAGTTTCTGGCCAACGCAACCCTAAAGTTTTGCCAAGTACAATCTGAAGTTTCCAGTGTTACAAATGACAACATTATTGCAAATCACCCAAAATCTGACAAACATATATACGGAAGCTATATCTAACTCTGAACCGATTTCGAGCAAACTTCTCAGATATTGTAGTAGTTGTCGAGAAAAGAGTTATGCAAAATTTTTGCAAGATTGGTCAGTAAATGCGCTTGCAGTGGCTCTTTTGAGTTAAAATCGGGGGATATGCATGTATGACAGCTATATCTAAATCTGAACCGATTTCGATGAAAATCACCAGTAATGTTAAGAGTCATAAGGATATCCTTCCTGCCAAATTTCGAGAGAATCGGTTAACAAACGAGCACTTTATTGTAATATTTCAAAATCGGTCGAACATATACATGAGAGCTATATCTAAATCTGAACCGATTTCGACCAAACTTCATAGATATTTAAAAGTCGAGGAGAAAAGCGTTGTGCTCAATTTTGGCAAGATTGGTCAATAAATGCGTTTGCAGTGGCTCTTGGAGTGAAAATCGGAAAATCCTTCGTGCCGAATTTCGAAAGTATCGTTTAATAAATGGGCATATTGTTGCAATATTTGTCAACATTGGACGAATATATATATGGGAGCTATATCTAAATCTGAGCCGGTTTCGAGCAAACTTCTCAGATATTGTGGTAGTCATCGAGGAAAGTGTTGTGCAAAATTTTGGCAAGATTGGTAAATAAATGCGCTTGCTGTGACTCTAGAAGTTAAAATCGAGCGACAGATATATATTGGGTTGCCCAAAAAGTAATTGCGGATTTTTCATATAGTCGGCGTTGACAAATTTTTTCACAGCTTGTGACTCTGTAATTGCATTCTTTCGTCTGTCAGTTATCAGCTGTTACTTTTAGCTTGCTTTAGAAAAAAAGTGTAAAAAAAGTATATTTGATTAAAGTTCATTCTAAGTTTCATTAAAAAAGGATTTACTTTCTTTTAAAAAAACCGCAATTACTTTTTGGGCAACCCAATATATATATATATAAATGACAGCTATGTCTAAATCTGAACCGTTTTCCCTGAAATTCACCTGTAATGTCGAGTGTCATGAAAAAATCCTTCCTGCCAAATTTTGACAGAATCGTTTGACAAATGACCATTTTATTGCATTATTATTGCAAATCGGAAGAACATATGTATGGGAGCTATATCCAAATCTGAACCTATTTTTTCCAATTTCAATAGGCTTTGTCTCTAGGTGAAAACTGTGACCTGTAATTTGACAGACGGACAGACAGACAGACAGACAGACAGACAGACAGACAGACAGACAGACAGACAGACAGACAGACAGACAGATAGACAGATAGACAGATAGACAGACAGACAGACAGACAGATAGACGGACAGACAGACAGAGGGTCATAGCTTAATCCAATCAGAAAGCGATTCTGATTCGATCGGCAAACTTATCAATGGGTTTATATCTCTTCCTTCTGGGTGTTACAAAAACAATGACTAAGTTAAAATACCCTGTTCCACAGTAGTGGTGTATGGTATAAAAATTTGCTATCCGAGCCCCCACCTCAAAACCTCGCCAAATAGATATATGGACCTATCATAACAATATGGGATTTAAATGAAAGGTATTTGAAAGCAGAAAACGAATATGATATCCAAATGTGAGGAAAAGTCTTTGGGCCGCTCAACCCCAAAACATTCACCAAATCGGGCATATTTACTTACCATGGCAATATTGGTCTCAAGTGAAAGGTTTTTGCGAATAAAGCATAGAGTTGATATCTATCTTCAGGACCAAGTGTCTGGTTGCACTACCCACCATCAAGACAACCCCAAATTGGACATACTTACCGACCATGGCAAATGGAAAGTATTTGGGAGTAGAGCACAAATTTGAAATCTACATTTGGGATAAAGCAACTGAGTGACTGTCCCATCCCCAAAACACCCCCCAAACATGATCTATTTACCGACCATGGGATCAAATAATTTATTTTATAAATTATTTATAATTTATTAGAGAGTGAAAGACGGCGCAGCGCAACGGTCCGCTTCAGTTAGAAAGGGGCTAAAATCACAATTTATATTGACTTTTGAACCGTTTCGTCGAACTCTCTAATCTCTAAAGGGGTCAATTGTTTATTCTAACACATCATGAGTAATCAATCTCAAGTAAAAGTACGTATTTATGTACATGGGGGATGTCTGTCTAACAGATGTCTTACTAGCATTGGCACTCGTCTGGCCCATAGCCAAATGTGTTGCGGTTCCACCGTTTCGTTTTTTTTTCTCCCAAAGATATTATTGTGATCTTGATGCGAGTTAAGCCAACAAATTAAATAAACAATAACACAAAACCAAAATAAATAGAAAAAAAAAACAAAATGATTTAATCAAAAACTCTTGGCCCCACACAATTATGTATTGCTAAACGAGAGTTGAGAAAAAATTTTACCCATTCAAAAGGCATGCAGAAAATGCCATAAAATTGTAGAAAAGTAAGAAAACAAACAACTGCTTGGGAAATTTTCAAAGAGAAACCAAAAGGCACTCATCTCACCTCATACTAGTGGGTCAAATACACCACAACAAATTTCACACTCTAAATTGTTACCCTTTCAAATTTTTTTTGCAGTAAATCGCCGAAAATCTTAGAGAACTGAAACTAAACGAAACTTCCTACAACGAGAGTGAAATAAATTATAGAAAAAAATTTTTTTCCAAAAATTAGAAAAACATTTTTTAAACGCGCAAATTTAAAGCGAACGAATAGTGAGAAAAAAAAAGAAACGCTTAGAAGAATTTCAAAACGTTTGGCGTTTTGAGAATTTTTGATCAAACAACTTCCACCAAACAATGTAACAACGGCTATGATTGCAACGCTTTTCATAATATTTGCATTTATACGGGCGTTTCCCTGGAGAAGAAGGCGTGGCGGTGATTATCCAGCCATTGAAGCAGGAGCAGCAGCAGGTGCTGCCAACGCCGACAAAAGAAGACACCAGCGTGCTTATAAGGCAAACTCGAACCCACCGTCCCCGAATGGCAGACATCAGAAGCAATACCAAACGGATTTAGTGCCAAATAACCCCCAACAACAGCAACAACACCAACAACAACAGGAGTATGAACAATCAAGCCAGAGGGCCACCACAAGCACCACCTCATCCATATTAAGCCAAAATACAGGTGTTGAAGCGCCTTCACGAAAATATTCTACGACACGCAGAAAATCCTCCAAATACCATGAAGTGACATTTAGCGGCAGTGTTGGAGGTGGTGATTCCGATTCAGAACACACACCCACCAGCTCACGAGTGGCTCGCCTAGTAAGACAACCGCGTTCATTGAGCCCATCCAGAGCCCATTCGCCCGATAGTAATAGCTCGTTGACCTATTATCGTTCGGCCACACTGTCCTCGCGTTCCCATCCAAGCCGAGCTTCGTCGGATTACGAGACGGCTGCTAGTGATTTTTATACAGCCGCTCGTTCAAAGTCTTCGGCTGAAAGTGATATAAACGGTTCCTCTGTGCAAAATCGTGAACGTGAACGCGGTAGTGACCGTGAACGTGATCGGGATAGTGATCGTGGCTTGTCGTCGCTTTCAAACATTCATCGCAGTTCTAGCAACGGCTATCTAAGACACTCCGACACTTTGGTACCCTCGGATGAGGACGAACGTTTGACCACGACCAGGGAATCGAGTGATCCTCATTTTGGGGACAACGAAGTTGAGGCTGACGATTCTTACGATCGTGATACCGAAGAATTCTATAGCAACATACAAGACGCAGCTGGAACTTCGTCTAGTCGTAGCAAACGTTCGTCACTCTTTTCGCGTTCCGATTCATCGGCTACCACAACATCGTCAAGTGGCTGTACCTTTACCGGAGCTAAACGACGTTCCACGGCTTCGATTATATCGACGTCTATGTGTTCGGACATTATACCCATCGATCGTAGGCGTAGTTCAACCGCAACCGAATATAGTGTGCGTTCGGTATCGAATCAACAGCGTAGATCGAGTGGCCGCATCAGACGTCATATATCCAGAATGACAATTGCCGGGGCCAGACGACGCACCACCGGCAGGTATTGAACATTAATTGAACATGCATTTATACATTAACAATATAAACAAAGTATATATTTTTTTAAAATTTTTTATGAACATTTTGCAGAGACTGTTTAGCGACAATTCGTACTGTAAAATTGATCAGTCCTTAGTCTATGTACATAGCCATAGTATGATGTATTATCGGTAGTATGGTTTACTACAGGTAATATGGTGAATTATCGGTAATACGGTGATTTGTCGGTAATATGGTGAATTATCGGTACTGTGGTGAATTATCGGTACTGTGGTGAATTATCGGTAATATGGTGAACTATCGATAAAATGGTTAAATATCAGTAATTTGGTATGGTATGGTAAATCCAAATGCAACAAATAAATATTTCGGCGGGCTATGATGTCTAGGCATAAGCATGGGCTTTAAAAACCACTCCGGCCAGTGCGATGGAGATCATTGTGAACATCAGACCAAGTATAGTATAAGACTTTGGACTTACAACGATGGGACGAAATGAGAATGGAATGGAATGCTAATATATATATCGGACAGGATACCTGAGACGAAGATTGAGGTCGAGCGTAAGACTCGAATACTGCAAATGCAAGTTTGTCGTAGAACATTCCATAAAGGAATGTCCGAGATGTCAAGATTAAGCTGAATGATAAGGGGCCTCCTTTTCATAGCCGATTCCCAGCGGTGTGCAGCAGTGCGATACCTCTTTGTGGAGAAGTTTTTACATGGCTGCCATACCAAATGGTATAGTACCTCACAAATGGCGCCAGCATTAGGAGGGGATAACCACCGCTGAAAAATTTGCTGATGTTCTCGCCAGGATTTGAACGCACGTGTTCAGCGTCATAGACGGACATGCTTACCTCTGCACTACAGTGGCTACCGTACTAAGGGTGCTGTATGGGGCAGGATGGCCTACAGCACAAACACCACATAATGACTGTAGCCACAAAGATAACTCATATCTGAAGAAAAGTATGGACAGCGATGTCGACGCTGTAGATTTAAAACGGATCTCATCATTCGTTAGCCTGATAATGACACAGTCTTGCTGCGGGGAGATCAGCATAACGACTTCTGTAATTCTAAACACTCAAAGGTTAACTAAGTAAGGGGTATAAATCCGCAGACCGTAACAGAGACAGAGAATAGCGTTTATGGTAAAAAACTAAAGGGCGGATAGCCTGGTAATAAATGCCAGAGGGTTACTTACGATAAACTTTAAGAAGCCGAAGCTCTTTATAGCAACGCGATCAGAGTTAAAAACATTGGTGTGAGTTGAGCGCGTGACAAAACATAACGGAACAAAAAAGGTGTCGGAAAGGATACTATGGGGATCCTGCAACACTGCGAGCCGAATGCTTAGGAAGAATAGGAAGGAGATCAAAACGACTTTCGGCATAAACAAGACAGGGACAACGGCGAGATTTTGGAGGGCGTATATATGTTAATCCCGGGCAGATGACGGCGATGTCACCGCAGCGTAGAGGAGGTCACCATTGCGCAGAAGTTATCATATCCGCCTATGACTCTGAACGCCTGTGTTCGAATGCTGGCAAGAACATCAGAAAAATAATTTTCAGTTGTGGTTGTCCTCTCCTAATGCCGGCAACATTTGTGAGGTAATCTGTTATTTTAAAACCTCTCTCCAAAGAGGTGTCACTTCGCGGTACGCCGTTCGAACTCGGCTATAAAAAGGAGGTCTCCTATCATTGAGTTTAAACTTGAATCGGACAGCATTCATTGCTGCCTGGCACGGGATCAATATGAACATCGCACAGTCTGGAACTTTGAGCTCTGTGTGGTGTTTTTCGTTATGACGAGAAGTTTAGCCGGGAGCTACCGGACGCGTCTACGGGTAGAGAATAGTGGAATGCTACTTACGGAGTAGCTACAACTAGAGTCGCGGACAATCAGCGGTATGACACGGGCTCTTACTTAAATACTGAGTGCCTATGATGCCCGATACGGCTAGGAGAGATATTGGGGCCTTTAAATAACCAATGGCAATGATGTTCCCGTGGCGATCGGTCGTATATTTATTAAAATGTAAGCTGCACATGGAAAGATGAGATTTTTGTATGGCCGTCTAAAGTTCACAACGAGAAAAGGAATTCCATTAGTGCGCTAGGATTGGCTCACTGCTTCTTAGCTGGCAGATGGAGATACTATGCGGCTGAAGGCGCTTCTTTTCGAACGTCTTGATGATAAGATGAAAACCAGTCGAACGAACAGAGACAATGTTCGGGTGACTTACGAATTTACTCATGACGCGATATTCGTACGGTACCGCCCTGACTTTGGCTTCGGCTTTAGTCTCATTTTCATGCTGGCGGGACATGGTTTCTTCAATAAGGACTAGAGGTATACTAAAAATAAACTTTAAAGGCCGTAAACTCTTCGAGACAAAGCCGAAGAAGATCAATACTAACTTCGGTATCTACACTTACAGAATAAGAGAAAAACTTCTTGGAATTTGTAGGTTATAATTTTGATCCACCCAACCTATACAGGATAGGCACGTACGTTGTACGTTTTTTATACCCACTATTATAGGACGGGGGATGAACTAATCTGGTCATTCTATTTGTAACACCTCGAAATATTAACCTGCGACCCCTTAAAGTACATATGCTCTTGATCATCTTGACAGTCTAAGTTGGTCTAGCCATGCCCCTCTGCCCATCTGTCCGTTTGTCTGTGGAAATCACTATAGTGGCCGAACATATAAAGATATCCTCCTAAAATTTTGCAATCTTATAACCAAATTTTCATGTCAAGGTGGCGATCCTCGTCAAGCTCCTGTTGGTGAGCAAGCTCGTTCCGGTCCAAAGGACCGAACCCCGCGGGAACTGGGAACCATTGGTTATTTAAGGGCGCCAATATCTCGCTTTGTCATATCGAGCATCCCAGGCACTCAGTATGACACCGACGTCTCACTGAGACTCTCCGCTCGATACCGCTGATTGTCTGCGACTGCAGTTACAGCTACTCCTTAGTGGAGTGCTCCACTTTTCGCAACCTATGGACGCGACCGTTAGCTCGCAGCTAAGCTTCTTGTGACAGCAATGAACACCACACAGATCGGAACTCAATGTTCCAGCTTGTGTGGTGCTCCCATACATCCCGTGCCTGGTATTGATGTAAGTAATTGGGGATTGCAAATGGGCCATATCGGTTCATATTTTCCATATATTCCGATCTCTCGATTGGACATCTTCAGGCCCTAGAAGGCGCAACTATTATACGATGTGGCTAAAATTTTGCATTTGGTGTTTTTTCATGACTTGAAACATCCGTGGTGAGTATGGTTCAAATCGATGCATAACCTGATATAGCTCTCATGTAAGCCGATCTCCTGATTTGACCTCTTCATCACCTAGAAGCCTGGATTGTTATGTGATGTGAATGAAATTTTCAGTCTATAACCTGATATAGCTCCCATATAGGCCGATCTCATAATTGGTCTTGGAGGCCACCGTAGCGCAGAGGTTTGCATGTCCGCCTATGACGCTGAACGCCTGGATTCGAATCCTGGCAGGAACATCAACAAATTTTTCAGCCCTACTAATGCTGGGGACATTTGTGAGGTTTTTTGCCATGTATAAACTTCCCACCAAAGAGGTGCCGACCGCGTCACGCTGTTCGGACTTGGCTATAAAAAGGAGGTCCTTATCTTTGAGCTTAAAATAGAATAGGACAGCACTCATTGATTTGTGAGAAGTTGGCCCCATTTCCTTAATGGAATGTTCATGGGCAAACTTGCAGTTTTGCATGATCAGTCTTCTATGGTCCCAAGAAGCTTTAATATTTGGCTGTTTTGCCAGAAATTTTGTATATAAGGTACGGCCCGAACTTAGTATTACAAAATCTGTTAAGTATTACAAATCTTTATATTAAAGTCTACTTTGCCCACCAAATACTGCTGAAAAGCACTTTTTTCCTTTCTCCCTTTCCTCAGCATTATTAAGAATCCCAGTTTCGAAAAGACAAAAAACCAAGGATAAACATTCATTTTAAAATTCTTATTTTATTGGATTTTCTTGCTCTCAACATTTTGCTGCCTCAAACAGGAATTCCATTTTGTTGCCTTTTTTTGTTGTTTGTTCCTTACATTTTTTGTCCCATGTTGTTTTTTTTTTTTTGTTTTTGTGTGTTTCTCTAGTTTATGAGCCATGTTCCTTTTGCCATTTGCCATGCTTCTCCATCAGCAATAAACTCAAAGGTTTAATTTGTCTAAAAGCATTCTCCACTGGTATCTCCTCCGAGTTGGCCTTCTCACCTTTGAGCGTTGCCTTTGTTATCCTACGCACCGTCTGCATGGCAATCTCTTTGCAGGCCAAACGAATTTCATCGCCCGTGAAATTGAATGACAATTTCACCAGTGACGTCATTTGCTCCGTTGTCAGCCGCACATTGGGCGGCAATAATTTCCCAATCAATGTCGCCCGTTCTGCATCATTGGGCAATTGGACGAGTAGTTTCTTTTCGAAACGCCGCAAAAAGGCCTCATCTATTTCCCAGGGTAAATTGGTGCTGGCCAAAATGAAAACACCACCCTGCGATTGTTCCATGCCATCCATTAGCTGTAAAAGTTCATTTTTAAAGCGTTTAGAGGATTCATGATCATTGGAGCGATCACGTTTGGAGGTGAGACCCTCAATTTCATCCAGAAAGATAATGGAGGGTGCATGACGTTGGGCTAAGAAAAACAGGATTTTCAAAAGCTTCTCAGATTCGCCACGCCATTTGGAAATCACCACACTGGAGGTTATGTTAAAGAAGGTAACCTTGTCCCTGGTCTCGGCATACAGAACCTTGGCCAACAGAGTTTTGCCACTGCCTGGAGGGCCATGTAGCAGCACAGAACGCCAGGGTTTAAGGCCTTGATTGAATAACTGGGGATATTTTAGGGGAGTGAGAACAGCCTCTTTGATGATGTCTATGGCCTGAGTATTGCCACATATATCGGACCATCTTAGTTTGAGCTCCTCACTCAATATGGTGGATTTGACCAAATCGGCCAGATTTTGCCATTCTTGGGAACTCAGCAGCATATCACCGCCTGCAACACCCTGTGTACCATGTTGAACTTCTTGCAAACGTTTTAACATTTCACCGGATCGTCTTTGCTCCAAAGTATCCGTTTCCGCTTGATGACAATTGGTTTCCATTTTCCTTACCGTCACCTGCAGATTATTCATGTCCAGTAAAGCCTTGGTGGCAGAGGGCATTTCTTGAACATTTGCCTTAAACAACTGGGGCTGTAATTCATTTTGATGATTAACTGTTGGGTTAGTTTGAGATTTGGATTGTTTCTTGTTAGCCTTTCCCTTTTGGGCTGAGACCTCAAGTTTTACCAGGGGCTTGGCCTTCTTCAAAATCTTGGGATATTTGCCAAATTTCAGTTGATAATAGCTGGCATATTCCAAATATATGCCATCCAAGTCTACATTGTCACACAATTCGAATTCCTCACTCAAGCGGGCCTCAGAGGCCAATGCGGCAGCCGTATTGTAAAGACCATTATCGGAGAGATAGCGTTGCACCAGAAATAGTATATTGCGACGTCGCGTTTGTATATTTCGAATTTCTTCGTCTTTTGACATGTTTAGGAAATACTTTCTTGATTTCGAAAATAAATCAAAACAATTTTGAAGTTTGAGAAATCTTAGAGGAGAAACTTTTTCTTTCACCTGCAACTCCTTGTGGCAAACAATTAAACTGGCTCTGTTATGAAGGAGCGTTATTGGAAACTCCTTCTCTGAAGTTTTGGTTTTCTTGTGTTTTCCTGGTTGTCATGTCAAAGAAATTAACTAACTTTAGTATCGTATTGTTGTTGTTATTGTGCTGCCCTATCTGTTGGCCACAAATGGTTACTTTGGCAACTTTTCGCTTGTTTTTGTGTTTTTGTTTTTTGTTGGCCATGGCTTATTCCCAGGTTGCCTTGCTTTGCCTTGGGGGCTATTTGGTATGACGTTGTCAGGTTGTTTCTGCCAGCAGCTCGAGTAAGTCAGACAAGGATATACAAATATAAAGAGGGATGTTGTTATAGTTACTGGAAATTTATTACTTTTATTATACTTTTCCTATATGCCCCTGTGCACTTTGTTACAACTCCTCCCCTTACGCTTCTCACTCGCTGTGGTCCTTGATGCGGCAGGATTTCATCGTTATCTTATTATCCTTGTCAAGTGGTTTTCTGGAAGTCGTTTCTTCATTTTGCCCATTACAATTTCTTGTGCACAAATGAAAATGAATGAAAACAGTTACAAAAATTGTAGTCCAGATTTTATTGGATTTTGTGGTAGTTGAACGGGACCATCTTCTGCTGCTAACTTCCTTCCTTCCTTCAGACTTTTTTTTATTACAAAGGGGTTGGTATGAGCCGAGCAAAATAAGGATTTATTTCCTTGTCTGTCTGTCTGTCCACTTTCACTTTTTTTTGGAATAGGGAATAGAATGTGGTTAAATTTTGTCTTTTAGCAAACCCTATCTTCATTTTTCTGCCACCACAAGCCCCAGAGATTGTCACTTTTTCTTGCTGTTGTTGTTGTTTGATTTATTTGTACGTTATATTTCATGGACCATTTATTTTATGGGTAATCGAATAATGTTGCCTGTAATAGTCGTCAATAAATTTACTTTGTTCCCAACAGAGAAGTTTTCCCAAAACCAAACAGAGAAAAAGGGGAAAAAAAGGAAGACCGAAAAGTAGGCAACATTTTTGGGCAAATATTTGTCCCAATATTTGAGACTAATATTTGTATATCTTAAAAAAAATAGCTTTAATAAACGCATACAAATAAAATAAATTAAATAAAAATAAAATCAAAAAAAATTAAATAAAATAAAATAATAAAAAAATTAAATTAAATAAAATAAAAAAAAATTAAATTAAATATCTTATATATAACAAGAAAAAGCGTGCTAAGTTCGACCGTGCCGAATCTTATCTACCCCCAACAATGGATCGCATCTGTCAAGTTCTTTGAGACCAAGACCTCTAGAGGCACAAGAAGTCAAGACCCAAGATCAATTTATATGACAACTATAATCAAAACATGGACCGATTTGGACCATTTACAATACCAACCGACCTACACTAATAGAAAGTATTTGTAAAAAAGTTCAAGTGCCTAGCTTTACTCCAAGATTCACTAATAGAAGGTTAGGTCACTTGCGAAGACACAAAGTGGAAAGGCCCCATGAACATCATTAAGCATATTAAATCTGCCGATTGAAAATGTCATCATATATGAGAAAGCGTAAACAAATAATGAATGTTAAAAGAGAACAAAATTGACATACTCAATGCCAAGTACTGCCAACAATTCAAAAATTGCATGTTGGCTGATCGGTTGGCTTAACCTTATTCAGTGGATCCTGGCTTTACTCCTTCGAAAGTTTGCGTGCGTTTGATAGACGGACGGACGGACATGGCTAGATCGATTTAAAATGTCATGACGACCAAGAATTTATATACTTTATGCAGTTTTAGACGCATATTTCGAAGTGTTACAAACGGAATGACGAAATTAGTGTACCCCCCATCCTATGGTAGAGGGTATAAAAATCAAATTGTCTTTTTTTGTGTGTTTGTTTGTTTGACAGTTTGTTTGTTTGTCGATTTGTTTGTTTGTTCCGTATAGACTCAAAAACGGCTGATTACCTTGAATTTTTCACAGATTGTGTAGGTTGGTCTGGAAGGAAACATAGGCTTTATAATTTTTTTAATATGGCGAGGAGGGCGGACCCTCCCCCTTACCCCAAAAGTACTACCCAAAAATAAAAGTGTACCGATCTGGGCAATGTGGGACTCAAATGAAAGGTATTCAGGAGTAGATTACGAATTTCATATTAAAAATTGGGTCCAAGTAATTGGGGGGCCGCCCCAAACCTAAAACCCCCTATAAAAGGTTTATTGGACGATCAGCACATGAGACTCAAATGAGACACAAATGAAAGGTATTCGGGAGTAGATTGCGGATATGGGCAGGAGGGAGCAAAAGACCTCATGATTTGATGATATCGGAAGGGCGCGGACCCTCCTACCAAAAAACCACCCAAAATCATAAATGAAACGATATGGCAATATAGGTATCAAATGAAAGGTTTTAAAGCGTAGTTTGGGAATATGGTATTAAAAATTGTAACCAAGTACCCAGAAAGTCACCCTTACCCCAAAAATCCCTCAAGCAGACAAATTGATCGTTCATGTCAATGTCTCAAATAAAAGGTATTCGAGAGTAGAAGACGATCTAGCCATGTCCGCCAGTCTGTTGAAATCATGCTACAGTCTTTTTAGAAATAGAGATATTGAGCTGAAACTTTGCACATATTCTTTTTTGTCCATAGGCAGGTTAAGTTCAAAGATGGGCTATATCGGACTTTATTTTGATATAGCCCCCATATAGACCGATCCGCCGATTAAAGGACGTAGGTCTACAAAATCCACTTTATTATTCGATTTTATTCAAATTTAGGATAGTGAGTTTTATAAGGCCAGTCGACATCCTTCTTAAATTTGACTCAGATCGGTTCAGATTTGGATATAGCTGTCATATAGACCGATCTCTCGATTTAAGGTTTTGGGTCCATAAATAAGGTATTTATTATCCGATTTTGCCAAAATTTAGGACAGTGAGTTGTGTTGGGCCCTTCGATATCCCTCTTCAACTTGGCTCAAATCGGTTCAGATTTGGATGTACTACAATAGCTGCCATATGGACCGATCTCTCAATTTAAAGTCTTGACCCCATAAAAAGCGCATTTATTTTCCGATGTCGCCGATATTAGGGACAGTGAGTTGTGTTAGGCCCCTCGGCCCAGATCGGTCCAGATTTGGATATAGATGCCATATAGATCGATCTCTCGATTTAAGGTCTTAAGCCCATAAAAGCCACATTTATTGTCTGATTTTGCCAAAATTTAGGAGAGTGAGTTGTGTTCGTTGCTTCGATATCCCTCCTCAATTTGGCCCAGATTGGTTCAGTTTTGGATATAGCTGCCATATAGACCGATCTCTCGATTTAAGGTTTTGGGCCCGTAAAAGCCACATTTATTATCCGATCTTGCTGAAATTTAGGACAGTGAGCTGTGGTAATTTGGCCCAGATTGATCCTGATTTGAATATAACTGCCATATAGACCGATCTCTCGATTTAAAGATTTGGGTCCATAAAATGAGCATTTATTGTCCGATGTCGTCAAAATTGGGGACAGTGGGTTATGTTAAGCCCCACGACATTTTTCTGCAATTTGGCGCAGATCGGTCCAGATTTATATATAACTGCCATATAGACTGATCTCTCAATTTAAGGTTTTGGGTCCATAAAAAGCGCATTTATTATCCAATGTCGCCGAAATTTGGGACAGTGGGTTGTGTTAGGCCCCTCGATTCTTTCTGGAATTTGGCGTAGATCGGTCAAGATTTGGATATAGCTGCCATAGAGACCGTTCTCTCGATTTAAGGTTTTAGGTCCATAAAAACCGCATTTACTATCTAATGTCGCCGAAATTTGGGACAGTTGGTTGTGTTAGGCCCCTCGGCTTCTTTTTTCAATTTGGCCCCGATCGGTCCAAATTTGGATATAGCTGCCATATAGACCGATCTCTCGATTTAAGGTTTTGGGCCCATAAAAGGCGCATTTATTGTGCGATGTTGCCAAAATTCAGGATAGTGGGTTGTGTTGGGCCCATCGATATCTCTCTTCAGTTTGGCTTAGATCGGTTCAGATTTGGATATAGCTGTCATATAGACCGATCTCTCGATTTGAAGTTTTGACCCCATAAAAGGCGCAGTTATAATCCGATTTTGCAGAAATTTGTCACAGTAACTTAAGTTAGGCTTTTCGACATCCCTGTCGTATATGGTTCAAATCGGTCCAGATTTGGATATAGCCGCCATATAAACCGATCTCTTAATTAAAGACCTTAGACCCATAAAAGGCGCATTTTTTGACCGATTTCGCTGACATTCAGTACAGGGAGTTGGATATCCTTCTTGAAGATGGCCCAGATTAGTCCAGATTTAGATATAGCTGCCAATCTCTCGATTTATAGTCTTGGCCCCATAAAAGCCGCAGTTATAATCCGATTTCGCTGAAATTTTACGCAGTGACTTATGTTAGGCCTTTGGACATCCTTGTCGTTTATGGTCCAAATCGGTGTATATTTGGATATAGCTGCCAAAAAAGTTCAATATTTTGTTACAAAATTGAACAATGACTTGTACTTATTAGACTACTCAATGTCCGTGCAGAATTTGCTCCAAATCGGATCATTTTTCGATATAGCTGCTGTGGGGGCATACTTTTGTATTTTCACCGGTTTATGACGAAAGGTGGTTTACATATATACCCGAGGTGGTGGGTATCCAAAGTTCGGCCTGGGCGAAATTAACGACTTTTTACTTTTTTTTAAAAACATTGTTCTGTTTTCAAAATCGGCTACACTCTGCGGCCATTTTTCATGTGCATTTGATTCAAAATTGAAAAATAACCCCTCAATAACGCTTGGGATACCTTTTGTTTGAGATTAATCATTTTTAGATATATTTTTTGTCGTTTTTCATTTATTACCATGAAATTGTTGCGGTTTTCTGACATGCAACAAATTACACCATTTCCTACGAAAAATTAAATTTGTCTGAATATAAATTTTGGTTGCAATTATTAAATAAGAGAATAATAAAGAAATAAATTAACCTTAAAAAAAAATTCTAGAAAAAAAAACTAAATAAAAAATCCACAAAAAATAACTTTTTACAAAATCATGTGCACAAAAGACAATTTTTAATATCCATTGAATTGAAAAAATGTTTGTCTATAATTGTGGTGTAATTATGTAAATGATTCGCTATCAGCGAGTGGGTTCTAATTGTATGCAATTGTTACACATGACTGCTTATTTTTCAATTATCCATTATTGGCCTATGATTATTTTGGGCTTTTGTTATGGCATTTTGATTGCAGTTTACAACATAATAAGGGCTCTATTTTTAAATAACACATACATATACAATGGAATACTTACGTGGGCAGTTCAAATAACATAAAGATTAAATGTTAACAATGCACCAAGGAGAAATTATGTGAAATAATGCTGCAATTTATTATAGATTTTTGTTTTTCCATAGGCAAGCTAAGCTAGGCATTGTTCAAATATAACAATGATTGTTCAAATATAACAATATTCATTTATTTTCTATTTCAACACTTCCAGACTTGACTCGGTTATTATTCATTTGTTTAAAATTAAAATTTTCAAATATTTTTAGCTGCAATGGTCTTTAATTATGTAAACATCCATCCAATGTATTATTGAAATTCTTTGCCTTATCCAAATCCCTTCTTACTCTTAATGTAAGTAAATGGCATTCTCAACCATACCTTGTGCTTAACATATTTGATGAATTTCATTTTGTGAAATTTTATTACCTCTCAAGTGCCTACCGTTCAAGTTTCGGAGGTCAAAGGATGATTGTCTGCTACTGTAGTTCTTTGACGATTGCCCTAAAGGCAAGCATTTCTTAGCAACAAAAGAACCTTTGTAATGTCATAAATATGTTGTTATGCACATACATACATACATACATATGCTCAAATGCAAAGTAAATTAAATACAAAAATTTTCAAGAGCAAAAGACATTTAAGCAAATTTGTCCTTGAATATTCCTTTGCTGAACAGCAAGGGCACTTCTCTCATATCAATGAGTGATGTTTGATTCATGTTATAAGCGAGGATGCTTTGCTCATATCAATGAGTTCTGTGAAATTCAGGTTTTAAGCTGATAATGATAAGGGACCTCATTTTAATTATCGAGTCTAAACGGCGCGTCGCAAAATGACCACACTTTATAGAGAAGTTTTACACGGCTGAATACCTTCGAAATGTCACTAGCTTGTGTGAGGGAGATTAACCACTTCACAAAATGTTATTTGATTTTCTGCCCGGAATGGTCAGCATCAAAGATGGACATGCAAACCTTTGTGCCATTGTTATCTCTTCTCTTATAAGTGGTGTAGGTTTGCGAAATTCTGTTCACTCACAGAAGACGATCTCTTATCATTTCGAAAAGGTTACCCTACAAAAAGCGCAGATCCTTGCAATTTAGGAAGTGGTGGAATGGCGAAGATTTAATGACATTACGACGATTGGCATAAATATCTTCTCAGACAACCCTAAAATCCCTGGAGAACGTATTTCTGAACACAAAAACTGCCCTCGGCTGTCGCAGATCTCTCAACGACATGACTGACCAGTTCAAAATTCACCTGTTCTGGGTGCCGGGCCACATAGATATCCCCGGGAATTGAAAAGCAGACAAGCTTGCGAGACTAGGACTACCCTACACATTCCAGGGATACTGGAATCTGTGGGTATGCCTCTAGCGACATATAAGCTAAGTTTTCAGGACCAGACCCGAAGGGCAACGAATGATAGATGGTCACAAAGAGGGGGCTGTGAGCATTTCAAAACTATGTGGCCTAATGTAGACTTGAAGAGGTCTACCGCTTTGCTGTCATTGGCTAGAATATACATCTCAGTCATTGTGTCCGTCATAAGAGGTCACTGTCTAATCGGAAACATGCTGACAGACTGAAGGTTGCCAGCAACGACTTTTGCAGAAGCTCTGAAGACATCGAAGAAGAAGAGACTATAGAACATCATCTGTGTGTGTGTTCCGCACTAGCAGTCAGCAGAAGTGCCACTTAAGGTGGTTCTCATTTCTTTGAAAACCTGTCTGATTTAGCGGATGTGAACATTCGCAAGTTATTAGCCATTTTAAAGCGATCTGGATGGTTCAACAGTAGGAGCTAGAAGGCATCTTCCTTCTTCTGTTCCTGTGGTATTTCAATGGACGAAAACGTCTAAGTGAGTCTGATGGCAGACTGCCACTTAAACCTAACCTAACCAACATTAGGCTGCAATTTAAATTGGGCTCCACTCATTGATATGAGAAAAGTATGCCAGCTGTTCCCTATTGGAATGATAGTAAACCAATTTGCAATATCAAGCTCACAATGCTAACCAAACTTCATTGTCAACGAAAAGTTTACATACAAATTAACAAACTGACCAATTATCAGACATATCATTTTGTTGGCTTTCTCAATGGGATATTCACTTTCGCTTAAATCCTTTTGATTTAATTCATTTTGCTTTTCACCTCCCACCATAATCAAATGTATTTACACATGCATACATACACTTACATGTATACCTGCCAAGTACACTTACACATAATGAAAACCACATTAAACAAGAAAAGCAATTGAAGAAATATTCTTAACCCATGCCATTTTCTTTCGGTTTTCTTGGGCATAGAGAGTGAGCCAGAGAGAAAATGAAGCAATTATCCAAGACATAATAAGAATGTAAGAAAGAAAAACCATTACATAATAAGCTTTTCAATGGGGTAAAAAAGCATTCAGTATTCCTTGCGTATAACCTACCTACACAATCTTCTTATTACACACACACACGCACACACACACACATGTAAAGACATCAAATAAAACCACTATTTAAGCCATTGCAATCATTCAACTTGTCTGTGTGTTCGACATTACAAATCTTGAAATAAAGCTGGTTAAAATGTTTGAGATTAAAGAGAAAAGCTGGGTAAGAACTGGAATCCTTTGGGGATGTCTGTGGCAAAAACATTCATTCCAAGGCTTACTAATATAACTACGCACCTTAATACGAAAATATTTTTACACTAGAATGTAATGAAATTTGTAGAACTATGATTACCTTAATGTGTACAAGTGTTAGTGCTTGTACACAAGTAGTGATTAGAGATTTTATCATATCTCTTGAATATAAAAACTTTGATCATCCTTATAAAGATTTCATCTGTCTGCAACTATGTGTGTAAAATATTGTGATCTAATACTGAAATTGCCGATAGAAAGGTCAATATTTGAATATAACTATCATATGCATATACCGGTCTCCATATTTAAGGTCTTGGGACTTTAAATGGCACATTTGTTTCAGTACCCCTAACATCTATATTGAACTAGCTGACCCGGGCCCGCTCCGCTGCGCCTTCTTTTACTTTATATGGAACAAAAGTTTCCTTGGAATATTTTTTTTTCGACAATTAAAGATCTTTTAGTGAAATACCATGCAAACTTGACTAACAGTTTAACAATATAGGTGTCTTTATCTGAATCCCACATGATCTTTATTGGTCTACGAATTTAGGTTTGGATGTAAGGTGTACTCCATTCTTAAAATACTTCATTTCAGCTCGATATTCTCATGATGTCTGATTAAGTGGTGTTTTCGGGGTAGAGGTGGTCCCCCAGATACATGGCCCTGATTAAATATCAGCATCGTGCTCTTCTCTCAAATACCATTTATTTAAAACCCATATTGCCATTGGCTAAAGAGAAGTTTACAGGATAAGGCGTCCCCCAAACACATGGCCCCAAAATAGGTTATCAAATTCGTTTTCTAATCTCAAATACCTTTCATTTGAGCCACATATTGCCATGGTCGAAATTTTTTTTCCGTTTGAGGGTGTTTTGGTCCTACATTTGGATATCAAATTCGTATTCTACTCCCAAATACCCTTATTGAGCCCCATATTGCGGTGGTCACTAAAAAATTGCTGTTTGTGGAGTATTTTGGGAAAGAGGTTGACCCCAGAAAATTGGTCCCGAAAATGGGTATCAATTCAATTCTCTACCCCCCCCCAATTCCTTTCATTTAAGCTCCACATTGACATGGTCGGTAAATATGCCTGATTTAGGGTTGTTTTGGGGATTGGGGTGGTCCCCCAAACACTAAGCCCGGAAAATATATCAGCAACGTGCTCTTCTCTCAAATACCATTCATTTGAACCCTATATTGCCATTGGCCTCAAAATTGGATATCAAATACGTTTGCTAATCTCATTTAAACTCCTTATTGCAAAAGTCAGCAAATATGTCCGGTTTGGGGTATTGGCCCTAAAAACTATGAATATTTAATTCCACTCTCTTTAAGACACAAATTGTCTTGGTGAGCAAATATGTTCTATTTGGGGGTTGTTATGGGACGTCCGCTAGACAGTTAGTCCCTAATGTTGATATCAGACACGTGGTCTATTTTCATAGTCGGCAAACATGACCGGCTTGGGGGGTGTTTTTTGGGATGGGCGGTAACTCTGGAGTTGGCCTTGAAAATATATATCGGATTCGTGTTCCACTTTAAAAACCCTCTTTGTTGAGCCTCATATTGCAAGTCAGAAAATACTTACTATTTGGGTGGTGTTGTGGGGGTGAGGTGGCCCCATGGACAATTTTGTCGAATATTGATATCAAATTCGTGCTTTACTCCCAAAGACCTTTCATTTGAGCCCCATATTGGTATGGTCGTAAATTTGTCCCCTTTGGGGGATGTTTTTGGGGAGAGGCGGCCCACCAAACACTTGGTCCCATATTTGGATATCAGATTCGTATTCTACTCGCAAATACATTTCATTTGAGTCCCATATTGCCATGGTCAGTAAATAAGTCCTGTTTGGGGGGTGTTTTGAGAAAGGGGTGGGCCCCCAGATACGTGGCCCCACATTGGATATCAGATTCGTATTCTACTCGCAAATATCTTTCATTTGAGTCCCATATTGCCATGGTCGGTAAATATGTCCGAATTAGGGGTGTTATGGGGCTTGGGGTGGTCACCCTAGCACTTGGTCCGACAATTGGATATCAGATACGTTTTCTTATCCTAAATACCTATCATTTGAGTCCCCTATTGTCGTGATTTGTGTAAATATATGTTTGGTAGGTTTTAGGGTTAGCCCCCCCTAGGTACCCCATCCGAAATTTGGATACCAAATTTTTATTTTTAGGTTACTATATGAGAGCACACAAAATTTCGCTTAAATCACACCACACATCTCCGAGATCTGGCGCTTCTGAAAATTAGGGTAAGGGTCCGCCCCCCCCTTCAGATATCAAAAAATGTAGTACCCTATTTTCACCACGGGGTCATTAAGCACCATCTGTGAAAATTTTAAGAAAATCAGTTCAGCCGTTTCTGAGTCTATAAGGAACAAACAAACATATAAACAAACAAACCTACAAACAAACACAAATTGATTTTTAGATAAAAGATATGATCTACAAAATGCAAATGCAAATTTTGCCCATGAACATTCCACTAAGGAATAGGGGCAAACTTCTCACATATCAATGAGTGCAGTTCGATTTAAGTTTTAGTTCAATGATAAGGGGCCTCCTTTTTATAGCCAAGTCCGAATGGCGTGCCGCAGTGTGACACCGCTTTGGAGAGAAGCTTTTACATGGCATAGTACCTCACAAATGTTGCAGCATGAGGAGGGGAAAACCACCGTTGAAAATTGTTCTGATGGTCTCGCCAGGACTCGAACCCATGCATTCAGCATCATAAGCGGACATGCTAACCTCTGCACTCTGCATCTACATCGGATAATATCTTGCTATAGCCCCTATATAGACCGATATCCCGTGTTAGGGTCTAAGGCCCATCAAACCGCGTTTAACCTCCCATTTTGCAAACAATATCTTGATATAGCCCCCCCTATAGACCCATTTCCCGATGTAAGGTTTAAGGCCCATAGAAATTTGACTCTGTGAACTGTGTTAGGCCTTTCGTCGTCCGTGCAGAATAAACAAACAAAATTAAGTCCATGTAATCTTTAGAAAAAATTTCATTTGTATACATAACAATTTTGGGAGAGGGCTCGGGCCTGATAGCCCCCACACCCTGGGTACTTCCCTAAAGGCAATGTTCTGGAATTTCTGAGTTGCGCTGCTATTGACGGCTTTTCTTTTAGCATTGTTTGAGGCTTCATGTTCCAATGAAGTTTATTAAGAATTTTTTCCCATATATTTTAGATTTAATTTTCTTTTGGTTAATAACATAACCATGAACTCCATATTTTCCTATTAGGGAAAAAGAGCAGCACTGGTAATGTGGTGGAATAAAGACTAATAGCATTATTGCCGTTGTTTTCGAAAGTAGTGGAGCATGTTTTAAAGAAACAGCTTATGACCTACATTGAACGCAGTTTGCTTTTGTATGATTGTCAACGCGCATTCAGGAAGGGAAGAGGGACATTCATGTTGATTTTAGGTTCTTACCGACCAGATTCGGAACTTTGTGGGAAAACACAATATTTGTATTTTACTCTCCTTAGGTCTAGAGAAGGTCTTCGATCGGTTGGATTACTGCATCTCGATTAAAAAACTGTCCATATTTTACGGCCTTAGCGGTCTTTCCTATTTGTTTGATAGAAAGCAATTTGTTCAGAGAGGTGATGTAACTTCATCTACATTGCCGGTTAAAAGTGAGGCTCCTCAGGGATATGTACTCAATCCCTTTTATTTGAGTCCATAGGGAGTTGCTTTTCCCCATATGCACATGCGGCCGTTGTCAAGATGGTGTTTATTGGTAACCATCACTCTTTGATCGTTCTTCAATCGAAGATTGATATGGTTTGGGCTGTCTTGGCTTCTTTGACTTCATTGATGACTTTTTCGGCCTAGAACAAAGTCTATTGAAATTCGAAGAGTTCGCTTTAGATTTAAATGTACAGTCCTTTATACATACTCGTCTTTTATTTTCCACTGACTTCATTCAAACTACTTCAAAGTAATATTCATTGTGATGTGTGATAACCAAAGGTCAACTTTGCCCCACATTTGTCCATACTCATAGTAGTTTTTATTTATTAAATTTAAAATATTTATCCTTATATTATTTAAACAATTACGATTTGACACAAAACTATACTTTGAAGTAAATTTAGTCAACATCATTCGATACTGAATAGTTTTAAAGCATTCTTTGTAACCATTGCAAAGTATTTTTGTCCCTTTTCATATTGTATTCAACAATGAATGAATGAATGAAATTCCTCAGCATGTGGGTGTATGTGTTTTAGGAATTACAAAAATTCCCCAGGGCCTATTTAAGAGTAAATAAATAGCAAATTATATAAATAAATACATTCGAACCTACATATACACACATACATACGTACAATACATACATTCCTGGATTCTCTATTGGCACTTTACTTCAAAACAAGGACAAATTTAAGTTACTTTTGTTATAGGAAGGAAGGTAAGCACATAAATGAAAATTTTTAAAAATTCCAACACAAAATGAAAGTTGAGACTGTTGAAATACCCTCACACACACACATCCATGCATCTCAATACATATAAACTGAAAGCTGCTGCTGCTGTCGATGACGATGCCAATGGTACTGAGGGTTCTGGTGCTGGGTTTCTTCGTCAATGGCAATGTTTGAGCTTCAAAGCATTTTGGTATTTGTTTAGCTCTCTGTGGTCTCCAAGACTCCCCGTGAGTGCCAAACTGCCACATTCGGCTGTCTTTAAATATGGACAGACGTAGGGAGACGTGCATACGAATGTGTATTTTCACTTTTCTGTTAATATAAATATGTAATTACTTAAACAAATACACTGGGTAAATAAATTTAATTTCATCAGAGTTGCCGAAGCAAAACCTTCCCACCTACCTACCTACCTACAGTAATTTCCATTTCTGTGTTTAAATGAAAACTCATAATTATGGAAATGTAAATTCATGAAAGCCTACATTAATTAATAATCTCGGAAAGAAATGTCATGGTATGTGAGTGTGAGAGAGTGTGTGTGGGTTGGGGTAGAGTATTTGCAAATAGGGAGGTACAGCTTACATTAAGGGTCCTTTTGTATGCTCTCCATAAGGACATCTGAAGGATGAAGAATGTTGTTTTGCATATCTCCAAGGGCTTCTCCTAATGCTTGTTTTTGAAGAGCAGCTTTTAGGCGAAGTCATCATAGTTTTTTGAGCGGAAAATTTTAATTCATACTAATTTAATGTTAAGTAAATATCTTTGTATACACAAGGGGGACCAGCTTTGTATGCAGGAGGCCTTTCTTAATGTGTATTGAATTAGTTAGTTAGTTGTGTTGTGTGATTACCAACTAAGGGTTAATTAAGATATTTATTTGTAATTAAGTTTAATGATTGATTAATATTTTAAATGGTTTAAAGTTAGCACAAGCATAAACCCGGTCTACTTCGCTACTCCTGTACCCTCGTTTTAATTACATACTTCCGAAAACCCCAGAAATCGCACAGTTTCATGAAATTTTGTCATATCTGAGAACATAATTTGGAGGCCAACGTATCGCAGAAGTTAGTATGTCTGCCTATGACGCTGACCGCCTAGATTCGAATCCTGGCAAGAACATCAGAAAAAAATTTCAGCGGTGGTTTACCCCTCCTAATGCTGGCAACATTCGAGAGGTACTATGCCATGTAAAACTTCTCTCCAAAGAGGTGTCGCACTGCGGCACGCCGTTCGGACTCGTCTATTAAAGGGAGGCAACTTATCATTGAACTTAAACTTGAATCGGACTGCACTCATTGATATGTGAGAAGTTTGCCCCTGTTCCTTAGTGGAATGTTCATGGGCAAAATTTGCATTTTGAGAATAAAAGTTTAGGAATCTGTTGCATTTCGTAAATATTGGGTTGCCCAAAGAGTAATTGCGGATGTTTTAAAGAAAGTAAATGTAATAAAACTTAGAATGAACTTTAATCAAATATACTTTTTCTACACTTTTTTTCTAAAGCAAGCTGAAAGTAACAGCTGATAACTGGCGGAAGAAAGAATGCAATTACAGAGTCACAAGCTGTGAAAAATTTGTCAACGCCGACTATATGAAAAATACGCAATTACTTTTTGGGCAACCCAATAGTATCAAATCGTAATAAAAGTTGTTGTTGTAGCCACATTTTCATGTGGAGGTGGCGTTCCCAAGGACTGATCGTCGCGGGAATAACGTGGACATTGTTTGTTTAAAGGCGCCAATAACCCGCCTTGTCATATCAAGCATCATACTGAGTGCCTACAGAATTTTTGCAAGAGCCGGTGCCTCCCAGCCTCTCTCTGAGACTCTCCCCACGGCGACTGCCGTGTCAGCTACTCCGTATGGATTATTCCATTATCCGCAATCTGTGGACCCGCCCTGTAGCTCGCAGCTAAGCTTCTCGTGCCAGCAATGAACACCACATAGATGGGACCTCAATGTTTTAGCCTATGTGGTGCTCAGAGCTATGCCGTGCCGGGAAAGTGATAAGTAAAACACGTTAAGTTCGGCGGGACGAATCTTTTATACCATCCAATGTGGATCGCATGTGACAAGCTCTTTGAAAGTCTTTTTCAAATATATTTGTGTGAGAGGCTTATCAAGTTATATGCCAACAGGGATTGTACTTGTCATGGCTGTAAGAAATAAAAAAAAAATTACCGACACCAAGCCAAATCGGATAGGAATTACGGTCTCTACCAAATGGTACCAATTTCGGTACTAAAGTACATTTTCTTACGTTTCGGGAATTGTTTGTCAACATTTTTTCTTTGCACCCCCATTTTTACGCCACAACAACATTTAAGCCAACTTTTCAACTTCTAGCTCTATCCGTTACCCTGTGGAAAGTTTGTCTATTTCGTACTTTTTTGGTACCTAAATGTTCAAAGTTTTGGTACCTAAATGTTCAAAATCAATTTAGGTTGTCATAGCGTAATTCTAACTGTGGCCGTTCGCTGTAGACAGAGATTAGCTAATTCGTACTGTGTAAAAACTAGAAAAAAATCATGCTGTCACTCAAAATATGTATTATCTATTTGAAACTTTGTGGAAAATTGCAGGGCTCTAGTTCAATCCGTAAAGTGAGTACCAAGTGGTACCAATTTCAGTACTAAACGAACGTTTTCTTCCGTTTCGAGAACTAATTATGAAAAATATTTTTTTTCTACCTCCATTTTTACGCAACATAATTTTAACCAAATTTCGAAGTTCTAGCCCAACCCTTCCGCGTCGTGCAAAGTTCGCCACTTTCTTAAATTTTTGGTACTCTTTAGTATCTAAATTTTCAAAAGTCTAAAAACTCTTTTGCTCAATCAATTAAGGTTGCCATAGCTTAATTCTAACAATGGCCGTTCGCTGTAAACAGAGATAAGCCATTTTGAACTTTTTGGTACTAAAAGGTACGAATTTCGAAAAAATCATGCTGCCACTCAAAATTTATCGCTTAGTTGTACCTACATGCCAAATTTCAGGGCTTTAGCTCAACCTGTAAAAATAGAACCAAATAGTACCAATTTCGGTATTAAATATGCCAATGTAAAGTTTGTCTATTTCGTACGCTTTTGGTACTTTTTTAGTACCCAAGTATTGAAAAGTCCAAAAACTCTTTTACTCAGTCGATTTAGGTTGACATAGTGTAACTAAATTCAGAGCTCGTGCTCAATTTGCAAATATAGGACCAAAAAGTACCAATTACTGCACTAAACGTACTATTTCTCCCACTTAAGGCATGATTTTGCAAAATAGTTTTTTCAAAACCCTACACCAAAACAAAATACAATCAATTTAGGTTGCCATAATGTAATCGTAACTGCGACCGTTCGCTGTAGATAGAGATAAGCTATTTTGCACCTTTTGGTACAAAAAGGTACGAATTTTGAAAAAAATATTCCCTACTCAAAATATATTCCCTAGTTGAACCTACGTGCCAAAATTCAGGATGCTAGCTCAATCCATAAAAAAAGTACCAAATGGTATCAATTTTGGTACTAAACGTACATTTTCTTCCGTTTCGGGAGCAAAATATCGACAAATTTTCTTTGCATCCCGTTTTTAGGCAACAACACCATTTAATCCGAATTTCGCAGGTGTAAAGTTTTTCTATTTCGTACATTTTTGGTACTCTTATTCTTTTGTACTAAACCTTTCTTTTTTCCAAAAACTTTTTTATTCAATCGATTTGGTTTGCCAAAGTGTAAACAAGTTTCGAAATTTAGATCTCTTGCTAAATTTACAAAGAAAGTACCAATTGCGGTACTAAACGTACTATTTCTCCCACTTTAGGTACGATTTTGCAAAATGTTTTTCTCAAATCGATATTTTTTCAAATCGCACTTTCATGTGTGGCCAATTTCATAATTGTAGCCATATATGTTCCCCTGGGTAAACATTCATCATTTCGTACTATTTGGTACATTTTAGTACCTAAACGTACGAATATTAATGAAACCCCGTCTTATTTCGTGCCTACAATAAAGGACCAACATTCGTGCCAAATTTCAAATTTCAAGTCATTAGTGGTGTTTTGTTTTAATTTCTAATACAGAAACCAAGTTTGGTCCAAATCGATCACCTTATATGGCTGTCATATAAACCCATCTCCCGTTTTGACTTCTTGAGCCTCTGTTATCCATTTTGGCTAAAATTTTGCTCGTAGTGTTTTATTATGATTTCCGATTTAAAACCGGCCCACAATTTGATTCAAACCGGTTCATAATTTGCTATAGCTCACGCCCATCTCTTTATTTAATTTTTGAGCCCCTAGAAGGCGCAATTATTATTCGATTTGGTTTAAATTTTGCACATAGTGTTTTATTATGGTATACAAAAGGCGTGTAAAGCCGAATTGGTCCAAATCGGTGTACAACCTGATATAGCTCTCTATAAACCGGTCTGTCCATTTAACATCCAGGCTCTCTAGAAGGAGCAATAATAATCCGATTTGGCTGAAATGGTATTCTGTTACAACATACAACTGGCGCAAGCAAAATCCAAATCGGTATGTAGCCTCATATAGCTCCCATATGAACCCATCTCCCGATTAGAATTCTTGACAGCGCCATTTTTGTCGGACTTGACTAAAATTTTGCCCTTTGTGGTTTTTTATGCATTTTAATCAGTGTGCTGAGTTATGTCCAAATTCCTCAATACCCTGAAAAAGCTCCCATATAAATCGATCTGCCAATTTCATCGCATGAGCCACTAGAGGGCGCCATTATAACCCCATTTGGCTGAAACTTTTCACGTGGTGATTTGCTAAAATTTTCAATAACTTTTAATGAGTGTGCTGAGTTATATCCAAATCCCTCAATATCTAGAAATAGCTCCCGATCAACCAATTTCATCGCATGAGCCACTAGGGGGCGCCATTATAATCCCATTTGGCTGAAACTTTTCTCGTGATGATTTGTTTTGATTTTCCATAACCAAGTACGGTCTAAGCCGGTCCACAACCTATGTATAGCTCTCATATAAACAGATAAGCCGATTTGAATTTTAGCGCCTCTAGAAGGCGTTATCATTGTCTAAAATGGCAGAAACCTTGGACATGATATTTTATAACGATTTCCAACATCTGTGCTAAGTATGACCCAAATTGGCACATATCCTGATGTAGATTCCTATAAAATCAATCTTCCATTTTGACTTCTTAAGTCTCTAGATGGCGCATTTATTATTTGATTAGTCTGAAATTTTGCACGTATTCTGATACGACATCACAAACAACAAGACCCGTATGGTCAAAATTGGTGCATTATCTGATATAGCTCCCATATAAAACAATCTTCCATTTTTACATTTTGAGCCTCTAGAGGGCACAATTTTATTCCGATGTGGCCGAAATTTGGCACTTTGGACTCCTTTAGTTTATTTGGACTCCTAACGGGAGCTCTATCCGGACCGATCTGTCGATATGACTTATTGGGCCGCTAGAGGGCGTAATTGATGTACAATTTGGTTGACATTTTGCACGTGATGATTGGTTATTACTGTCAACAATAGTTTCAAATAATATTCGAATTATCCAGAATCTGATATAGCTTCCATATAAACCGATCTACCGGCTTGATTTATTGCCCCGCTAGAGGGCGTATTTGTTAACCGATTTGTTTGAATATTTTGCTTCGCTGTGACTTCTAACTTTCGTTATCTGAACGATCGATATTGGCCCATAACTTCATAATACTCCTACATAGAAAGCCATGGTGAATTGCAATCCTTAAAATTGGTCTGGCCTCTTACTCATTTTTCTTCCTCTTATTTAAGCTTTAATATCCTGCCCACTCATAATCAGGCACTCCTTTCCAACTTTTCAGTTTGACACATCCTAGTATCCCTAGAGCATAGGCAATCGCACTGCTTCATACATTTGCTACAATACAATCTAAGTCTAGTGAGGGTTCTCTACAAACTAAACAAAAGAATGTTTCTTTGTGGGCCGTTACATCACTTACCAGACTCTGCCTTTACCTACACCGTCTATGTCTCTGTGTTGGTGTGTGTGTGTGTGTGTTTGCGTTAGTAACAACAGATCCTGGAACTTTGCTCCAAGGAAATGTACAAAGAAAACATTTTCTCATTAAGAAAACAACAGGAGTCTCACTTTGTTATGAACAACTCTGACTTGTTTCGTTTCGTTTGTGTTGAAAACGCTTTTGTTCCTGATGGTTCTTCATCAGCGGCGTTTTGTTGTACATGGTAGCATTGAGCCAGCATTCATGTCTAGTTTATGGCAGCATTGCCTAGGTCCTGGTGATGCGAATTAAGTTCAGGTGTGAAACAAAAAGTTTTGCTGCTTTGTTTTTCTTTGCCACTGAATACTGTTACTTTGGTTTAGAACCAATGTTGCTGCTGCAGGACGTGAGTGCAATTGGATAAACAACAAAGGCAAGTAGCAAGGATGGATGTCTGCTCTATGTTTTCCATCAAGTGTAAACGGAAAAGTTTTGTTGTAGATAATTTCCGCGAATTTTTATATCCTGCATCTATACCATCGAAGAATGAAAAGAAACTTTTCTTGTTTATGTTCAGCAAGCGTGATTTTATAATGTCAAAATGGATGAGAAGAAATGCCTCAAAGCTTTTCTCGTTCTTTCAACATTAATGCTAAAGCTATGAAGGGAAAAAGAGCAAATGGTTAGAAAATCTAAGGAGTGGAAAAATTACAATACACTGTTCAGCAAAAAAACCTCCACGATAGGTTGGTGAAACCCATAAAGTTTATACTATGTAATAAAAAGGTTTTTTTTAAACTTCTCCCCAAAGAGGTGGGTGGATATGCCATTGAGCTTAAACTTAAATCAGCACTCATTGATAGGTGAGAAGTTTGCCCCTTGTTTCTTAATGGAATATTCATGGGCAAATTTGCATTTGCATGGTTAAATATTAAAAGCTGAATTTGATTTCAATAACTTTAACGCATTGTTCAACTGTGTCTCTTTCTATGCTTAAAATTGAGTTAATCTGAAATTGAGAAATGTCAAACAAAATGCAAAAAAAAATCATGTTTAGGTGAGATTCACATTCAACATCGTCCCTTAAAATATAACCACCCTTTTTTACCGTCTTAACAATTTTAAGCCATCTAAACATATCCGTCCCTCTGACTCTCCGTTGAAAGGACACTAACAAGAACGAGAAAAGCCAACCGCTCGAAATTTAGAACGAATTTTTCAATCGATGTAGGTAGGTATATGGGCTATATCGATCCATGTTAAGGTATGGCTCCCATATTAACCCCTCTCCTGATTTCACTTCATTAGCCTCTAGAGGACGCAATTCTTATCCGATTGGGCTCAAATTTTGCACGATTACTTCTACTGTAACCTCTAACATCTGTGTTAAGCATGGTCCAAGTCGTTTCATAATCAAATATAGCTCCCATATAAACAGATCTCCCCATTTGCCTTTTTTAGCTCCTAGGGGGCGCAATTTTTATCCGATTAGGCTGCGCGATTATTTTCCCTATGACCACCAACATCTATACCAAGTTTGGTTTGAATTAGGACGATCCCCCGTTTTGACTTCTTGAGCCTCTAAAGAGCAGGCGCAGTTTATATCCCATCTGGTTGAGACTTGGCACCTGATACCTAACACGTGTGGCGTTTTGTCATGACTTCCAATATACTTGCTCCAAATCGGTTCATAACCTGAAATAGCATCTATATAAACCGATCTCCTGCTCGAAGAATTTTTATCGGATTTGACACATGGTGTTTCATTGCGACTTCGACTAAGTGTGCCAGTTCAGGTCAAACTCGGTTTATTACATGATATATCTCCCATATAATCTTGGCTCCCGATTTGAGCTATTTAGCCTCAATTGGGCGCAAGTTTTACCCGTTCAGCTCAAATTTGAACGTTATGTTTTGTTACGACTTCCAACATCCATGCTAAGTATGGAATTAATCGACTCATAACCCGATATAGCTTCCTTGTAAACCGATCTCCTGATTTGACATAATAAGCTTCTAGAGCTCGCAATTCTTATCCGATTTGGTTGAAATTTTGCGTGATGGTTGCTGCTATGGCTTCAAATATCTAAGCCATAAATGATCCTTATAATAGCTCCCATATAAACCCATGTCGCGATTTCACACCTGAGCCTCTAAAGGGCGCAATTCTTATCCAATTGGAATACAATTTCGCGCAATAATTTCTCTTGTGATCCAAAGCGGCAATACCAAATATGGTATAAATCTATTCTTAATCTAATATAGTAGCTCCCATACTCGTGTAAACCGATTTCCCGATTTGACTTCATAAACTTCTAGAGCGCGCAAATACCATCCGATCTGACTGAGAGCTTTAATAATGACTTTTGCAAAGACCCTCAATAAAAAATTTGTTTCTAAATCGATTATATCCCTATATCACCCACCAATTTCCCGATTTTCTTCTTGAGCCTCAAAAGGGTGCAATTTTTATCCGATTTGGCTGAATCGGAATTCAATGAATACCATACAGTGCATGATAATGTTCAGTATATGGTGCTATACAGTTCATGGTACTGTTCAGTTAATGGCATTGTACAGTACATGGTACTGTGCAGTACAGGGTATTGTGCAGTACATGGTACTGTGCAGTACATGGTACTGTGCAGTACATGGTATTGTGCAGTACATGGTACTGTGCAGTACATGGTTCTGTGCAGTACATGGTACTGTGCAGTATATGGTACTATGCAGTACATGGTACTGTGAGGTAACCTGTACTTGAAATTTCACTTCACTTTAAGGGTAAGGTACATGGTACTGTACAGTACATGGTACTGTGAGGTAACCTGTACTTTAAGTTTCACTTCACTTTAAGGTTAAGGTGCATGGTACTGTGCAGTACATGGTACTGTATGGTGTCCAGTACTGTAAGGTATACTGTATACTTGGATAAAAAGTGAGGGTTACTTTACAGTACCCAATACTGTAAAGTACTATACAGTACATGGTACTATATAGTACCATGCACTCTACAGTACCCTACAACATACAGTACTTTATACTGTTAGGTAGTCTGTACTGTATATTTGGATCATTGCTTACTGTGCTCAATAACTTAAATCGAGAGAGTAGAAAGTACCTTACAGTTTAAGTGTATCTTAAGTACAGGGTACCTCAAAGTATAGTCTACCTTACAGTACAGTACAGGGTACAATTCAGTACAGAGGTCCTTATAGAAACGTGCACATAAAATACAGATTGCCTTAAAGTTCTCTCTTTTCAACTTAACCTAACCTTCCATAAAGTTTGGGGTACTGTATAGAGCAGTGTACTTTACAATAAAGAATTTAAAGTTCAGGAAACTTAACAGTAAAATGTACTTTACGGTACAAGAAAATTTACAGCGCATGGTTACAACGTTACAGTACAGGATACTTTTACAGTACAGGGTATTATACAGTGCAGGGTACGAATAACATAGGGTTCTTTGCAATAAATAATACCTTACAGTAAAACGTATCTTATTGTACAGTATACCTTAAAGTAAAGTGTACCTTACAGTACATGTTGCTATACAGTACAGGGTTTATTTCAGTACAGTACATTGTATATGTCAGTACAGGGGTCCTTACAGCAATGTGTACCCTAAAGTACAGGTTACCTTACAGTTCATGGGACTGTATAGTGCATGGTACTTTACAGTTCAAGATACTTAACAGTACAAGATACATAACATAATATTTTACAGTTCCGAATACTTTACAGTCCCATGTACTTAACCGTACAAGATTATTTACAGTACATGTTTCTTTCAAGTGCCGGATATCTGTAATATATCCTTTATTATATACATTATACGTTACAGTACAGGATATTTTTACAGTATAGGGTATCATACAGTGCAGGTAGGAACAACATAGGGTACTTTACAGTACAGGGTGCCTTACGGTACTAGTCACCCCACAGTACAGTTGGAATATTTTACTGAATGCTTACAAATAGTTCTAAAAGGGATGAATTACCCTTCCCTTTGTGTACCCACCACCAAAGGATGGGGTATATTAATTTTGTTATTCCGTTTGCAACACATCGAAATATCCATTTCCGATCCTATTAAGTACATATATTTTTGATCGAAGTAAAAATAGAAGACGAAGTCCGTCTGCCAGTTGAAATCTACAGTCTTTAAAAATCGAGCTATTGAGCAGAAACTTTGCAGTTTGAAGATGGGCTATATCGGACTATATTTTGATTGGTCTGTTGACATCCTTATTCTATACTGACCAGATCGGTCGAGATTTGTATATATCTTTCATACCGACCGATCTCTCGATTTAAGATCTCCGGCCCATAAAAGGCGCATTTGTTGTCCGATTTCGTTAAAATTTGGGACCGCAAATTATGTTACGTCCCTCGACATCCTTGTTTGATTTGGTCCAGATCGGTCTAGGTTTGGGTGTAGCTGCCATATAAACCGATCTCCAGATTTAGGGTCTTGGGCGGATTTATTGTTCTATTTTGCTGAAATTTAAGATGGCGAGTTGTGTCAGGCTCATCGATATTCCTGTTCAGAACCATCCAGACTTGGATATAGCTGCCATATATATCGATCTCCCGATTTAAGATTTTAAGCCCATAAAAAGTGAATTTATTAACAGATTTTGCTAAAATTAGGCACATTGAGTTATGTTAGGCCCCTCGACATTCGTACCGACTATGGTTAAGATCGGTCTATATTTCTCTCATTTCAATCAAGGTATTGGGCCCATATTAGACGCATTTATGTTTCGATTTCACTGAAATTTGGGACAGCGAGTTTCGGTGTAACATTTGACGTCCCAGTTTAATACGGCCCAGGTCGATCTTGATTTGGAAGTTGCTGCCATACAAACCGATTTCCTGATTTGGGGTTTAAGACTCATAAAGGATGAATTTACCAACCGATTTCGCTGAAATTTAGCACAATGAGTTGCGTTAGATTCTTCGTACCAAGTATGGTTAAGATCGGATTACATTTGGATATAGTTGCCATATATACCGATCTCCCGACTTAAGTTTTTTGGGGCCATAAAGGTAAGTTTATAAGTTGACTTTGCTGAAATTTTACACAATAGGCTGTGTTAGGCTTCTCGAACTTTGTTCCTAATACGGCCCAGAATAGTATATATTTAGATATAGCTGCCACATAGATCGATCTACCGATTTAAGGTCTTGGACCTATACAAGTCGCATTTATTAACCAATTTCGATGAAATTTGACAAACTAAGCCCTGTTAAGCTCTATGATATCCGTACCCTATACGGTTGAGATAGGTCTATATTTGGATAAAGCTGTTATATACATATGCCGATATTTTGATTTAAGTTCTTAGGCCCATATAAGGTGAATTTTTTAACTGATGAATTTGTTACAATGAGTTGTGTTAGATCCTTTTATAGTTTTTCTGAATATGGTAGATATAGGAATATATTTAGATATAGCTGCTATGGGTTAATAAATGATGCATTCTTCGCAGTATTATGACGAAAGGTGGTTAATACATATGTCCGAGGTGATGGGTATTAAAAGTTCGGCACGGCAGAGATTAATGCCCTTTTACTTGTTGATTATCCGACGGTTATAAGTTTTAAACTTTTATATCTAGCTTTTCTATTGTAATTGTAAAATTTGTCAAAAATTAACAAATAAAATATTTTTTACTATATTTCTAAATTTTCAAACTTTTCGTTTTTCTTCTCTCTTTCTCTCTGTTTACAGTTTCGATGTAGAAAATGGCCAAAGTGCTCGATCTCCGCTTGAGGGCGGCTCACCCAGCGCCGGTTTGGTTTTACAAAATCTTCCACAGCGTCGTGAATCGTTCTTATATCGTTCGGATTCCGATTTTGAAATGTCACCCAAATCAATGTCCCGCAACTCAAGCATTGCTAGTGAAAGGTAAGTTTTAATCTCTACACAGAAAATTATATATATACAAATTTTTACTCTAGTTTTTAGAAGAAATATTCGCTTTAATACGCATTAGCTGTAATTATTTGTTTTAGTTTGGTGATTTTATTTTCATTGATTTATTTTATATTTTATTTATATAGTGTATTATATTTATATGTATTTTTTTATTTTAGTTTTTTATTATTATATAATTTTAAAATTTTGTATTTGTCTTTAATTTATTTTTAAGCTATCATCCCTACCACTTTTGTCATACATTAATGTTGCATTTCTATGGCATTATGTTAAATTTGTTTTGTCCGTGTCTTGTTTATGTTTGTCCCTTGTGTTGAGATCTTCAAGCATCATATGACCCATCATCTGTTTTAATCCTTACTGAGCACAAATTGTTTTGTATAACATTTATAATAACACATAAACAAACATCAAGAGTACACAAACCACATTTTAGTTATCTTAAATAGAGACTTCATTTTAATTTTTCAAAATTAGAATACTCAATTATGGAATAAAGTAGAAGTTCTCTCCGCAATACCTAATCCATAGTTAGAACCTACTACCTAAAAGGCGACTCTGAATAACCTCAAAATGACACTTTATGCAGAGCAGCTTTTTGTGGCTGGAATGCCATCATATGTCGCCACTTTAAGTGTAGTCGAATGACCACTGCTGAAATGATTTTACCCACAAATCCATAATTTTTAAAAATTGCTTTCAAAATAGCCCAGCAGCTAATAATCAAAATATATACTAGAAACTATTCGCATCAGCAAAACGTAGGCACACCAAATGCAGCTGCATATATGCCCCAAAAATTGCATCTTATTAAGCAAAACAAATCCTTCCCCCAAACAAAACAAAAAAAACTAGAAACAACCACATCACAGATCTAACAGCCAAAGAACATTAGAACATCACCGTTTCGCACTTAAATTTATTACCATTTTGGCAAAGGCCACCAAAAACCAAAAGCTCATTAGCAATAAATATGTATTGTAGATTTTACGTACATGCAGTTGTAGCTGTTGTTTAATTCAAAAATGAGCTCCTAAAAATTGTAACAATATAAGAGAAATATCTACACATATCCTAAACATGGCCAATCATATGCACAAACAAGAATAAATTTAGCAAACATGTACTGTTGGACATATTCGAGTTTTTGCAACATGGATAGGGGTTTATAGTAGGAGAAGGAAATTAAAGTGCTAATTTTAATTTAATCTGTGCTGTGGTATTTTTATTGGATATTCTAAAAATGATGCTAGTACTCGATTTGCCACAAACGAGCATTTCATTGCAACACAGTGCTAATTTAGGTACCAAATTTAGGAATCCCATTTTGCATTCCACATTTATGCATCCTACATTGCTACCAGCAAGTTTTTTTAGCATCCTAAAGAAAAATGATTTTTATATCCCAGGTTTAGGCAGTCAGTTAATCCAAAATACTTAGATACAAAATTTAGTATACCACGTCTTTTGTCCTACTTTTGGATACTAAATTTTGTACCCAAAATACTCTTGTGCTAAAACTTTGAATACTAAATTTAGGCACTAAATTATGTACCCTAGTTTTGTTAAAAAATTTAGATATAAACCTTACATTCCGTATAGAAGTAAAAAAACTTTTATACTAAAAGTTTAGTACTAATTTTTCAAATTTAATTTTGGTGCTAATTGTTTGTTTTTTTTTTCATTTTTGTACGAATTTGTGTTACCACATCTTGAGCTCTAACTTTTCATACTTAATTTTGTCACGTGTACTGTACTGAATTGTTTACCCTACACTTAGGTACTTATATTTTCCAACCTTTTTTGAAACAAAAGTCTGTTACTACATTTTTTTAAACTTGAAGTTTGGTACTTGAATTTTGAATTACAAATGTTGGTACAAAAATTTGGTTCAGAATTTAAGTACTACCAGCCTATTCACAAAACTTAAAGTAGTTTTGAAATAGGTTTATTTGGCAATTCTATTAAGGAAATCTGTCGAATATACCTATTTTAAATCTACATTAAGTTTTGTGATTAAGACCGTAAGTTTTGTATCCCAAATTTAGCTACTACTTTTTTACTTTTACTTTTTGTGTTTAATTTTGGTACTAATTTCGAACCTTAAATTTTGTTACTAAGTATTAGTACCAACTTTTGGTACTTAAATTTTAGTTTGCATTCTAAAGGCTGGGACTATTTTGTTACTAAATTTTAGTACAGCATTTTGTAACTAAATTTTAGTACAGAATTTTGTTACTAAATTTTAGTACAGAATTTTGTTACCAAATTTTAGCACTCAATTTTGTTACTAAATTTTAGTACAGCATTTTGTAATTAAATTTTAGTACATAGTTTTAGTACAGAATTTTGGTACTAAATTTTTATACAGAACTTTAGTACAGAATTTTATTAAAAAATTTTAGTACAGAATTTTGGTACAAAATGTGAACCCAAAACTTTGTCACTTAGATTGGTACTAATAATTAATATGAATGAATAAACTCTATATCCAAAGTTTGGGTATTTTTGGTACTAAATTTTACTTCAGAATTTCGATCCTAAAATTTAGTACAGAACCTTGGAACCTAATTTTAATGCAGAATTTTGGTATTTAATTTTAGTACAAAATTTTGATAAAAATTTCTAACCCAAAATTTTAGTACTTAGAACTAATAACGATAAGGGTACTAAATTATATATATATATCCTAAATTTTGGTACTATTTCTGGTACTTAATTTTGTTCCTTAACGTTTTGTTCCAAATTCCAGTACAAAATTTTGTTACTAAAATTAAATACAGAATTTAACTGCTAAATTTTAGTACAGAATTTTGGTACAAATTTTGCACCTAAAATTTGGGTACTTAGATTGGTACTTATAATGTACAGGAATGAATAAATTCCATATCCTCTATATTCTGGTACTAAATGTTGGTATTAAGTTCTGTTCTTCAACTTTTAGTACAGAATTTCGGTACTAAATTTAAGTACAGAATTTAAGTACAAAATTTAAGTACAGAATTTAAGTACAAAATATTAACCCAAAACCTTGGTACTTAGAATTTTGCTAATAATGAATATGAATGAATAAATTCTATATCCAAAATTTTGGTACTAATTCCTTTTACTTAATTTTTGTACTAAATTTGTATATAGAAGTTTGGTCATAAATTTTAGTTAAAAATTTTGGAAATAAATTTTATAAAATTTTTTTTTTTTTTATTTTATTTTAGTACAAAATTTTGATACAAACTTCGAACCCAACATTTTGGAACTAATAATGATTTAGGTACTAAATTATATATCCTAAATTTTGGTACTATTTTTTGGTACTTAATTCTGTATTCTATATATTGGTATTAAGTTCTGTTCCTAAATTCTAGTACGAAAATTTTGGTATTAACTTTAAGTACAGTATTTATGTACTGAATTTTACTACAGAATTTGGTACAAATTTTTAACTCAATGTTTGGTACTTAGATGGGTACTAATAATGAAAATGGATAAATGAATTCCATATCCTAAATTTTGGTAAAACTTTCTGGTACTTAATTTTGTATCCTATATATTGGTATTAAATTCTGTTTCTTAACTTTTGGAACTAAATTTTAGTACAGAAATTTGGTCTTAATTTGTAGTACAGAAATTTGAAAAAAAATTTTTGTACAGAATTTTGAAACAAAATTTTTGTACAGAATTTTGAAACAAAATTTTTGTACAGAATTTTGAAACAAAATTTTTGTACAGAATTTTGGTACTTAATTTTATGCAGAATATTGATACAAATTTCGAACCCCAAATTTTAGTACCTATATTGGAACTAAAAATGATTTAGGTCCAATCCTATATCCTTAATTTTGGTATAAGTCTCTGGTGCTTAATTTTGTGTACGATATGTTGGTACTTAATTCCGATCCTTAACTTTTTTTACTAAGTTTTAGTACATGTTGGTACTAAATTTATTTATTAAATTTTAGTAAAGAATTTTAATTTTTATATTTAGTACAGGATTTTGGTACTAAATTTTAGCACAGAATTTTGGTACAAAATTTGAACCCAAAACTTTTTTACTTAAATTGGTACTAATAGTGAATATCATTCATATTCATTATTAAATTCTATATCCCTATTTTTGGTACTAGTTTCCGGTACTTGATATCGTACTAAATTTTTGTACGGAAATTTGGTCCTAATTTTTAGTACAAAATTTTGGAATTAAATTTTACTACAGTATTTTGGTCACCGTAGCACATATCCACCAATGACGCTAAACGCCTGGGTTCGAATCCTGGCGAGACCATCTGAAAAAAATTTTCAGTGGTGGTTTACCCCTGCTAATGCTGGCAACATTTGTGAGGTACAATGCCATGTGAAACTTCTCTCCAGAGAGGTGTCGCACTGCGACACGCAGTTCAGGCTCGGCTTTAAAAAGGAGGCCCCTTATCATTGAGCTTAAAACCTGAATCGGACTGCACTCATTGAAATGAGAGAAGTTTGCCCCTGTTCCTTAGTGGAATGTTCATGGGCAAAATTTGCTTTTTTGCATTTATAGTATTTTGGTAACTAATATAAATACAGAATTTTGCTACTAAAGTTTAGTACAGAATTTTGATACTAATGTAAGTACAGGATTTGGGTACTAAATTTCAGTATAAATTGAACTCAACATTTTGGTACTTAGATTGCTACTAATAATGAATATGAATGAATAAATTCTAGATCCTAAATTTTAGTAATAATTTCAGGTACATAATTTGTACCCTATATGTTAATAAATATTAGTACATAACTTTGGTTGGTATGGTTTTTATTAGAGAAGTTTTTCATGTCTGAATACCTCATAAATGTGCCATCTCTAAGAGAGATAACCATCACTCCATTTTTTTGTCGGATTTGAACAGCGTCAAGTCGGACATGCTAACCTCTGCGCTACGGTGACCTCCCTAAATTTTGTATACTAAATATTGACGCTTAATTTTTTTCTTTACTGTTGGTCCTTATTTCAAGTACTAAATTTTTTGAACTCTACGTTTTGGTATTAAAACTTTTATCCTATGTACAAATTCGTGTACCTTTGCTTTTAGTATACATTTTCGTACTAAATTCTATGACCTAAATTTTCGTACTAAATCTTGTACCTTTACTTTTAGTACTAAATCATAGTAAAATTGTTGGTGCTAAATTCTGTATACTAAATGTTCGCAAATACATACACAAGATACAATACTTTTGTAACTATGTTTTTTAACTAAATGTTGACACTGATTTTGATACTAATTTTTGTGCCCACTATTTTTGTACTTAATAGTCTTTTATACTTAATAGTCTACCTCTGCTTTTAGTACTAAATTTAATAAAAATGTTAGTACTAAATTCTGCATTTTAAATGTTTGCCCTAAATTTGTCACCTATAATTTAGGAACTAAGTTCTGAAGTAAAATTTTGTTTGTACTAATTTTGAACCCCATATTTTGGTACTTAATCTTTTATCCCAAATTTTGAACTACCTATTCTAGCTTTGGTTAGGTAAGAATGACAGTCCATTTCTAAACAGACTCACTTAGACAATATTCCATAGTGTTACCACAATAGTGACAGACCAGGCCTTTGGTGGGAATAGAACCTACGACAACCGCACTTGTAATCCGACTATGCTACAAACACGGCTGCCGGGGTGACCTTAGCTTTTGTTACTAAATTTAAGTACTAAAGTTGTTGCTCGGTTTTGTACCCTAGGGTAGGTAGTAAGTTTTGCTACTTCAACTTTTGATAAAAATTTTGTCTTTTTCTTTAAATTATCAAGATTTTATGGCACTAGATTTTGTATCCTAAACTTTGGTACTACAGTTTGTATCTTAAATATTGCTATTTAATTTAAGTATAAAATAATAGCAATTCTTCTAGGAATCAATTCCAAGACCTCTATTCATTAGAGCTCCTTTTTTCATTAAAAAAATTACACCCACCAGTTAACCAATCATCATGGAAATCATAGAAAATTAATTTCGTTAGCTTACAAAATCATGTCCAATTTCCACTTACAATATAACCTTCCCCATAAGAAGACTTCTTTTTTTTATTCCCGTGTTGGGTTTCTTAAAAAAAAAAATTTTTAATTTTATTTGTACTGACTGAAAAAACAATTCCCAATTATAATTTCCATTGATTGCAAACGAAACCCAACAAAAGATTTTTCCAATTTCCTTACTTTAAACAAATGCTAGAACCAGTATACACATGTATGTCGTTTTAATTTTTGAGTATTGTAGGTTCTTAATTCTGGGTATGCATATATGTGTGTGCGTATGAGTGTATTTCTTGTAAAATTTCCTTTTCCTATTCAAAAATTCTATTCATTTGCATTTGATTGTCATTTCTTTTATTTGTTTTTACATTTATTCGGAGTAAAAAATATAAACAAATAAAATACGATATGACCCATAGTGCTTGCTAACAAAGGCAATAACAAAGTGTGATTATATTGTTGTATTGTTATGACATTGGTTTACATTTACAACAACAATAAGAACAATAACAATAGAAGTAAATTATATTACCACAGGCCGTTAAGCAGTGATTCGTGGTTATTTTATAGCTGAATGTGCTTCCAATTTTAGAAAAGCATTTAAACACAGAAAACAACAAAAACTATTTGTAAATGAATATAGTCGAGGAATGCAAAATTTAAAATTGATGTGCACCAAAAAAAAAGATTGTACACAAAATTATGATGTGTTAAGAACTCATATTCAAATTTTTATAATAATGTTTAAAAAACAATATAAAATGAAATGAAATAAAATGAAATAAAATGAAATGGAATGAAATGAAATGATAAAAAATAAAATAAAATAAAATAAAATAAAATAAAATAAAATAAAATAAAATAAAATAAAATAAAATAAAATAAAATAAAATAAAATAAAATGAAATATAATAAAATGACATGAAATGAAATGAGATGAGATGAAATGAAATAAAATGAAATGAAATGAAATGAAATGAAATGAAATGAAACGAAATGAAATGAAATAAAATGAAACGAAATGAAATGAAATGAGATGAAATGAAGTGAAATGAAAAGAAATGAAATGAAACGAAATGAAATGGAATGAAAGGGAATGGAGTGCAGTGGAGTGGAGTGGAATGAAATGAAATGAAATGAAATGAAATGAAATGAAATGAAATGAAATGAAATGAAATGAAATGATATGGAATGGAATGGAATGAAATGAAATGAAATAATAATCTGTATGAAAATCAAAATGTTTTAAAAATTATTTCTGACAGTTTTCTTCGAAGTTATGAGCAATAATGTTTTCTCATTTAGACGATATTTGTCTAAGCTAATAACACTGATGATTGACTGGGTAATTCGTCAAAGACAGCCGCTAATGAAGGGATGGAGTCCCAGAAGCTGTAGTCCGGTTTATCTTTCGACCAAATTTTTGAATTTATTTGATTTAAAACCAAATGATAATTTTATTAATAAATAAAATCGCCCACGGTTTTTAACTAATAAATAAGTTACACAACCATTGGTTTGGTAGTTACCCCTGTGGTAAACGTCAGCCAAAAATAACTGATCTTGAACGTAAGACTCCAGCTCACTGTTTCAAATTTCAGCAAAATAGGAGAATAAATTCGCATTTATGGTCTTCAGGCCCTAAAGTTGAACATGGCAGCTATATTTAAATATTACCCGGTCTGGACCATTTTTGGGACAGATGTAGGGAGTCTTAATACAACTCACTATTCCAATTGGAGACCACCGTAGCGCAGAGGTTAGCATCTCCGCCTATGACGCTGAACGCCTGCGTTCGAATCCTGGCGAGACGATTAGAAAAAATTTTCAGCCGTGGTTTTCCCCTCCTTATGCTGGCAACATTTGTGTGGTACTATGCCATGTAAAACTTCTCTCCAAAAGAGGTGTCGCACTGCGGCACTCCGTTCAGACTCGGCTATAAAAAGGAGGCCCCTTATCATTGAGCTTAAACTTGAACCGGACTGCACTCATTGATATGTGAGAAGTTTGTCCCTGTTCCTTAGTGCAATGTTCATGGGCAAAATTTGGATTTGTTCCAATTTTTAGCGAAGTTGGGTAATTAATGGGCCTGTTAGAAGCCTAAGACCCAAAATCGGCCGATCGGTCTATAAGACAGCTTTAGCCAAATATGTTCCGATCTGGACCGTTTTTGGTTCGTATATCGACTGGTCTAATAAAACTCACTTTTCTGAGTTTCAGCAAAATCGGGTAATAATTGCACCTTTTATTGGCCTAAGACCCTAAAATGGCATATCGGTCTTTATGGCAGCTATATGTAAATATGGTCCCATATACACCATATTCGGGTCGAATATCGTGCGCCCTTGTGCAACTCACTGTTCAGCAAGATTAGGGAAAAAATGAGACTTTTATGTCTTTAAAATCGTCAGATCGATCTGTATGGCAGCAATATCTCAATATGTTCCGATCAGGACCATTTTTAGTTCGTATATCGATGGGTTTATTAAAACTCACTACGACAAATTTCAGCGAAATGGGGTAATAAATGTGCCTGTTATAAGCCTAAGACCCTAAATCGCCAGATCGCTCTATATGGCAGCTATATTCAAATATAGTCCGATGTGGCAAATTGAAGAACTTAACATGCGTATGGAAGAAGTACGAGTCTGTGCAAAATGTCAACTCAATAACTCAATTTTTCTCAATTACAACCGAAGGACACACGGACGGCAAGACACACGAACGTAATTAAATCGTCTTGGAAATTTACAACGAGCCGAAGGGTAGGAAATTGATATTTCGATGTGTTACAAACGGAATGACTGAATGAATATACCCCTATCCTATGGTGGTGGGTATAAAATTAAAAAACAAAAAATTTTGATGAATAATTAAGCTTGAGGTCATCAATAATTTATTAAACTGTTACCAATAAAATGTCGAATAAAACCAATTAATATAAATAAAAAACAAGTAACAAGAACCCACCACCATGTATACATTAACCATCTTCTTTTATAACAACTCCACTACCATATCCATATTAATTTTCAATTGGGGGCTGGTCTGGATCATATTTGATTTAGGCACCGAGAACTCATATGCAGGTCACAGTTTCAGCGAAATCAGGCAACATATCCGTTTTTTATGGGATTAAAACCCTTAATTGGAAGATAGATCTATATGGCAGCTATATATAAATATGGTCTGATTTGGACCATATATCAGTGGGATGACGGAAGGCTGAAAAATTTCAAGTTTCAGCGGGTTGTTAATGAAAATTTTATGGGCTCAAGACCTTTAATCGATAGGTCGCTCTATATGGCAGCTATATCTGAATAAATATGGATCTGAACCATATTTGTTTTCGAGAGGCTTAAAACTACTCACTGTGAAAAATTTTAGTGAAATTGGACAATAATTAAGGCTTTAATAGACTCAAGGCCCTTAATCGGCAGTCGCTCTATATGGCAGCTATATCTGAATAAGGACAGATCTTAACCATATTTGAGTCGGACATTGGAAGGCTTAAATCACTGTTATCCAACGAAATTTGATAATAATTGGGACTTTTATGGGCTTAATACCCTCTATCAACAGATAGGTCTATATGACAGCTATATCTAATTGTGGGTCGATCTGAACCATATTTGAGTCGGATGTCGAGAGGTTTGAAACAGCTCATTGTTTCTAATTTCATCGAAATCGAATAACAAATGCGCCTTTTACGGGCGAAAGACCCTAAACTGGCAAAAAAAAATATTACCCCTTCCTATGGTGTGGGTGATATTAACAAAAATTTATTATAATTGAAAATCTAATGATACCATTTATGATAATGATACCATTTCATGATCATATTCGAAAGCCAGAAATCGGAAATTGAGTTGTTGGTTCAGGTTTTATGAATTTACCTTTTTCGTTTTCCATTTTCCAAAACTAGTTTAAAATTTGAGTGAATTTCTGTTCTTTTTTTATCATCACATACATACTTTACCTCAAATGTTTGCATAATCTAAAAAAAAATATACGAAAACTAAAATAAAATAATCCTCTTTTCTTGCATCAAGACCAATTTTGCCACTTCATCATGGTCGTAATCGCTTCTTGGCAACACAACAAAAAGACCATAGAAATCTTTATTAGCATTCTAAGGAGGAAAATGAAAGGAAAAAGTCTTGAAAATACTCACATGTTGTTATATGGCAGAGTGACCTCCTACAACTCACATGTGTTCGAGTATATGAATGAATTTAAGCATTTTGGTGTGGGTGTGTGTGTTGGTTTGTGTTTTGTTTACCCACTCTTCTGGCATGGTCGGTTCCAAGACATAAAAATGTAACGAACACATTGACCTCCAGTCAACCACTGTGTAACCATGTTTTATAACCTTCCACTTCTCATTCTGAGTCTTAGTCTTCACTCTACATTCACAAAAACATGGCAATGCCCCTCTGTATACAAATATGCGTTTGTGTGTGAGCGTGTGTATATATATGTTTGAGTATACAAAAGTGTCATTTGTGTTTGTTCTCTGTAATAGTTGGCATACAATAGAGTTTGTTGCACACAAACACTAGCCCACACACACGCTTACATTGAATGAATAGTATTACAAGACTACTATGGTAGAGCTGTTATAGATATGCCTGTCGACTGTCACTGCTGTCAGACTCATACACAAACACAAGCTCATTCATTCGGATGGATGCCACTACAAAAACAGCCTTTGGCATCACAACATTTTAGTTGGCAGGTCACCCATATGTTTGTTTATTTGTCTGTTTGCCTTCATTACACACTCACACTGGTGCATATTCACACCATGCCGCCTTGTGCATGGGTTTTTGGCAAATAAACCAAACGTCATACGTCTGCATACATCGAAATTCTTGTTTGAGTTTTAGAACATTTCCATAGTTGTCGCCTTAAACACACACACATACATACACAAACACTCATGTCCTCCCTGTACATTGCATTATTATGCTTCTCAAGGCGCCACTCAAGCGTTCATAGGCTTTTGTGTTGCCATTTGACACCATTTTCTTGTACAGAGAATCTTGTTGTAATAAATATGTGCACAAACATACGCAGTCACACACACACACACACATAGATATGAGTATACAAAATTCGCTGAGAGTGCTTAACGAGGGTTAGGTTCAAGAGTTAAGCATGTGTTGTTATTGTGCATTGATCGGGCCAACACTTCAGTTGCTTGCAAGTATTCCACTATCGGAAAAATCGGCTTTCATAGGAAATTTTTTTTTGTTTTAACAAACTTGTGAAAAACTGAATTCTCAAAATTCACACAACTTAAATAGAATATGCACTTTCACTCATTGACATTTATCACTTTGTTTAACAAACCACACTTGAAGTTTTTATTCAGAAATATTTTTTTATGTCGAAAATATACTAAAAGAAGTAAAACCAGTAAGGAAGGGCAAAAGTCGGGCGTTGCCGACTGTATAATAGCCTACACCTACCCTTTAAGTACAATGTGGGGGCTATATCCAATTCTAAACCAATTTTGATGGACCTCGACGGATGTTTTCAGATGGATGACATAACAATCCGTATCACATTTCGAGCCTATGTTCAAACTTAAATAACAAGGGTTAACAAATGACAACATTATTGCAAATTACCCAAATTCTGACGAACATATATATGGGAGCTATATCTAAATCTGAACCGATTTCGAGATATTCTGCTAGTTGTCGAGGAAAGCGTTGTGCAAAATTTTGGCAAGATTGGTTAATAAATGCGCTTGCAGTGGCTCTTGGAGTGAAAATCTGGCGATATACATATATGACAGCTATATCTAAATCTTGGTCGATTTCTTTGATATCTACCATAAATGTCGAGAGTCAAGAAAAAATCCTTTCCGCCAAGTTTCGGGAGAATCGGTTAACAAATGAGCACTTTATTGAAATATTTCTCAAAATCGGACGAACATATATATGGGAGCTATATCTAAATCTAAACCGATTTTGAGCAAACATCTCAGATATCAGGATAGACATCAAGGAAAGCGTTGCGGAAAAAATTTTGGCAAGATTGGCCAATAAATGAGCCTGTTGTGACCCTAGAAGTGAAAATCGGACGATATATATATATGTATGAGAGCTATATCCAAATCTGAACCGATTTTCATGAAAATGGCCAGTAGTATTGAGAGTCAAGAAAAAATCCTTACTGCTAAAATTCGTGAGAATCGGTTAACAAATGACCATTTTATTGCATTATTACTGAAAATCTAACGAACAACGATTTTTTTCGAATTTCAATAGGCTTTGTCTCTAGGCCTGTACCAAATTTTAAAGCGATTGGATGAAGTGACCTGCACTTTGTACACAAATAAACATGGCCAGACGGACATAGCTAAATCGAATCAGAAAGTGATTCTGAGTCGATCGGCATACTTATCAATGGAGGGAATCTCTCTTCCTACTGGGTGTTACAAACAAATGCACTGAGTTATAATACCCTGTACTACAGTAGTTGTGTAGGGTATAAACATCATAAGTTCGCCCTGCCGAATATAAGTACCCACCACCATGGACTCTTCTAAAAATGTACCCAAATGAACATAGTTCAAGAGCGTATTTGTTATTCACGTACGACATTTTATACAAATCATACAAAAATTCAAGCTTCTAGGGACCGAGACTAGTAGATTAATGGGGAGACTGGTTCCTATGGGAGCTATATTAGCTTATAGACCGATTTAGAGGCAAACTTACCACGAAATTTTGAAGTCGAAGCAGAACGCCACGACAACGAGATAGGACAACAAGATAGAATAGCGAGATAGGACAACAATTGCGGCTTCTTGAAGCTCAAATTTAAAATCAGGAGACCAGTTTACATGATAGCTATATCAGTTTATAGACCGATTTGGATGGTCCTTGAAAGTCTTAATAGAACACCATTTGTAAAATTTCTACCAGACGGTTAGCAATTGCGGCTTCCTGGCTCCTAAATTCCAAATCTGAAGCGATTCGACCCATTTGTAATCTCAAAAGATTTACATCAACAATTATCGGTGTAAAATTTCATAGGGATATCCTTATTCGTTCGATAGACATCGTGATTTCCACAGACGAACAGACTGATATACTTGGCTGGATTGACCTACCAATATTTCAAGATGCTACAAACGGAATGACTGGATTAGTATACCCCCATCCTATGATGGTGAGTATAACAATTAATAACGCAAAAAGTTTGGCCTAGGCGAACTTTGGATATCCACCGCCATGGTGGATATCATATACCTTCGGTATTGGTCTGTTTTGGCAGCTATATCTAAATATAAAGCAATTTAGACAACACTAAGCATGGATGTTGGGAGGCCTAGCACAACCCACTGTGCTAAATTTCACCAAAATCGGGCAAAATATGTCCCTTATGTGGGGCCAAGACCTTAAAAAAAAATGATTGGTTTATATGGCAGCATACAGGATATGGATATGACATGGACCATACATGAAAATAATTTTAAGAGGACTTGCACAACTCACTGTGCCAAATGGCAGCGAAATTAAATAAAATATGGTCATTTTATGCACCAATATTATAGTATGGTACGATTTGTACCATACTTCGCAAGAATACCCAGGAGCCTAAAACAATTTACTATCCCACATTTCAGAGAAATCAGATGAAAAGTAAACCACAAAAAGTCTTATTGGATGGAGCCCATTATTGAACTTAACCCATCGACGCCTGACCCTGACCATCCCTTGTCCGATTTTGATGAAATTTCATGCTTTTATTAGAGTATTTATATTGACGTAGATATTTTGAGGCCACCGTAGCGCAGAGGTTAGCATGTCCGCCTGGTTTCGAATCCTGGCAAGGCCATCAGAAAAAATTTTCAGCGGTGGTTTTCCCTTGTGAGGTACTATGCCATTTAAAACTTCTCTCCAAAAGAGGTGTCTCACTGCGGCACGTCGTTCGGACTCGACTACAAAAAGAAAATATATATAAAATCTTGATCGTCTCGACATCCTAAGTTGATCTAGACACGTCCGTCGGACGTCTGTCAAAATCACGATAGCGGTCGAACTCGTAAAGCTACCCGATTGAAATGTTGCACAGATACTTCATGTTGATGTAGGTCGTTAGGGTTTGCAAATGGGTCATATCGGCTCAGAGTTGTATATAAGCCCCATATAAACCGATCTCCCAATTAGACTTCTTGAGCACGTGGGAGCCTCAATTTTTGTTCGATTTGGCTGAATTTTTGGACATAGTGTTCTGTTATGGCTTCCAACAACTGTGTAAAGTACCGTCTAAAACGGTCAATAAACTGATATAGCTCCCATAAAAACCGATTTTCCAAACTCCTGAAAGCGGCAATTTTTGTTCAATTTGGCTGAAATTTTGCACATAGGGTTCTGTTATGACTTTCAAAGACTATGCCAAGTAAAATCCAAATCGTTCAAGAACATGATATAGCTTCCATATAAACCGATGTCCCGATTTGACTTCTTGAGTACGTGGGTCCGATTTGGCTATACATAGCGTTCTGTTATGACTTCCAACAACTGCACCAAGTACGGTGGAAATCGGTCTATAACCTGATATAGCTCCCATATAAACAGATCTCTCGATATGACTTCTTGAGCCCCTGGAAGACGAAATTTTTGTTCAAGTTGGCTACAATTTTGGGCATAGTGTTCTGTTATGACTCTCAAACACTATGCCAAGTAAAATCCAAATAGTTCAAGAACATGATATAGCTTCCATATAAACCGATCTCCCGATTTGATTTCTTGAACCCTTACAAGCCAGATATAGCTCCCATATTATAGAAAAATCCATGGTAATGATTTCCCAAGATTGGGCTCGGCCGAAGTTAGCACACTCTTACATGTTTTTAATATTTTTTATAAAAAATTTAAAAAATGTTCTTTCTATTTTCCAAGCCGCTATGTTAAAAAAATCATTATCTTAATATTTTATGATCATGTAGCAAGATATATTTATCTGAGACCCAACATATATTTTTTTTAAAAAACATAGTGGCTTGGAAAACCAATATCTCGATTATACTTCTTGATACTCTAGAGAGTCTAATTCTTATTCGATTTAGCTAAAATTTTCTACAATGTCTTCCCCTATTATCTCCAACTACGTGCCAAGTATGGCATTTATCGGTCTAAAACCTGATAAACTTTCCTTATGGAGCGATCTCCCGATTGTAACTCTTGCTCCCTAGCCGGTGCAGTTTTTGTTTGATTTGGCTGAAATTTTGCAGGACCACTTGTCCTATGGCATTCCATATCTTACATCTGAATCGGTCCATAACCTGATATAGCTCCCATATAAACCGATCTTTCGATTTTATTTCTTGAGCAATTCTTATTGAATTTAGCTGAAATTTGCACAATAACTTCTACTATGGTCTTCTACATTCAAACCAAGTATGGCCCAAATCGGTCCATAACCTGATATAGCTCCAATAGCAAAGCACTTATTTTCCATTATCCTTTGTTTGCCTAAAACAAAATACCATGCGAAGAACTTGACAAACGAAATCCATGGTGGAGGGTATATAAGATTCGGCGCGACAGAACTTAGCACACTTTTACTTGTTAAACCCTACACCACTACTGTTGCATAGAGAATTATAATTTAGTGCATTTGTTACAACATTTTCAATTTAGCTAAGTCCGTGTGTCTGTCTGTCTGTGTGTCCATCTACCTGTGCAACTATCCGTCTGTTTGTCCATGTACAGGTCGCAATTTTCTGATAGTCTTTAAAATCCGATAGTCTTTAAATGAAGACCACCAGAGCGCAGGGGTTAACATGTCCGCCTATGACGTTGAACGGCTGAGGTCGAATCTCTTTTCTCTTTCTCCTATCAAAAAGATGTTGCTCTGCGGCACGCCATTCGGACTCGGCTATAAAAGGAACACCCCTTATTATATCCTTATTTGCAAACTTCAAATACGGCACTGTCATCTTTTTTGACTTAGATACAAAGCCTATGAAATTTTAAAAGATCGGTTCAGATTTGGATATGTGTTCGTCCGATTTAAACTAGCAGCAATAGTTTAGTGATTTGTTAAACGATCCCCACGAAATTTGACTCTTCTCATCACAGGCTGAATTTCTTAGAAATCAGTTCAAATATAGATATAGCTCTGCTATAGACATATGTATGTAACTTCCAATTTTCTCTTTTTGGAACTTTGGAAACGGATTTATCCAACGATGTTCTCCACATATTGTCCATCGTTTTCCTTTATGCCTCTCACGGATTTTGGTCGAAATTGTGCATTTCAAATTTAAGAAAAGTTTAATTCGACGACTTCGCCTGCATACCCAATACGGTGCAAGGTATCAAAGGTTGGCTTTGCCCGACTTTAGCCCATCCTTACTTGTTTTACAATTAGCCAATGGATATCTCTATTATCAAAGTCAACATACAATTTGCCAAAATGTGTGTTTGTAATGAATAGACACTATTAGCCCAACTCTAAATTACCATGTCATTTAATGCTGCCCTATTGTCCCTATGATGACCTTCCGTGTATGACCTTAAATGAACTCTCAACACGATCCCCTCGTACAAATTTATTTTTAGATTTAAGTGTAAGTTACAACATTACATGTTGTTTTTCAACATCATTGTCAGCGTTGTTGTCCCCGTCATGCCCTCTCTCATACTCATGTTCATTCTCATTTTCGTCCTCGACATCTTCATTATCAACATTATGAGAGTATCTTAACTAAAAACTCTTGATAGCAGTTCACATGCTGCTACCACAAAAAAAAAGTTGTGAAATCAACTATGCCCAAGATGCAGGATGTGGGTGTGAGAAAGTGTAGGCATGTATGTGTGATGTCTGTGTTTTTCCCCCCTATAGCAAGGCGAAGAGTAGATTGCAACACCCTCAACAACTCTCTTAAGCTCTCATTCTCAACTCACTTGCTCACACTTAAATTGAGAACAAATACCCTTTGGTGTTTATTTAGTAGATTTTTCATGCATTAACATTGGTTAGCTGGCTTTTGGTGTTTGTTTAGATTTAATGCATGACAAAAACAACAACACACCATAACGATGACGAGCATTATGTTGATGATGACAATGGCTCCCCCAAGCGCCTAGCATAGTGAATTTCTGTGTGCCAACAGAATATTAAGATTAGGAATGGTTGTGCTATTATTCGTTTGTTTGTTTAGTATTAAGGGACTCCTTCTCTTCAAACTCTCACGCTCACATACTGTTATACTCTCTAAGCTTATTTACTTAAGAGGGTGTTAATGTGAATTATTTGACTTGCTCTCAGGCTCTGGGTTTCTAATAATACCACTATGGCAGTTAGTCGCATCCCACATAACTGAAATCTCTTCGTTTTACTCTCTCTCTCTCTCTGTTGGGGCAGTATTCTCAACTAAAGCTATATCCTCCAGACCAGAGAACCATTTTTGAAAGATCAAATTGTGGTCATATTTATGCCCTGTGAAAGTTTAAACTTCTCCCCCAAAAGAGGTGTCGCATTGCGGCACCCTGTTCGGACTCGGCTATAAAAACGAGCTTTATCATTGAGCTTAAACATGAATAGGACAGCACTCATTGATATGTGAGAAGTTGGCCTCTGTTCCTTAATGGAATGGTGATGGACAAATTTGCATTTGAAAGGCTAAAGACATTCCATTTCGAAAATGGGTTAATGTTGGTTGTACAGGTAAATGAAATACCCAAAATAGTTTCTCACAACTAAGGGAAGATGAGATGAAAACCATTTGGAAAATTAATGTTAATTCTCAGCAACAAAAAGGCTTTAGACTAATCCCAAAGACAAACAAATTTATAAAATTATAACAAGTAGGGCTTGTCATTTAAAATTTAATGAACATTAAAATTTATTATTTATGACTATAACTAGAAACAAAATTATATGAAGAAAGTGAATTATTAAAGTTTTTATTAGATTTTCTTGATTGCGCAGAAGATTTAAAAACAAACAAGTAAGAGCGTGCCAAGTTCGGCCGAGCCGAATCTTATATACCCTCCACCATAGATCGGATTTGTCGAGTTCTATGCGCGGTATCTCTTTTTATGCAAACAAAGAATATTGAATAAGAACTGTTATTGCAGCTATATCAAGGTATAGTCCGATTCCGATTAGTCCATAAATGAATGCTGAACATTGTAGAAGTCATTGTGTAATATTTCACTTCATTCGGATAAGAATTGCGCCTTGTAGGGGCTCAAGAAGCAAAATCGGGAGAGAGGTTTATATGGGAGCTGTATCAAGCTATAGATCGATTTAGTCCATATTGAACACGTATGTTGAAGGTCATGAGATAAGCCGTTGTACGAAATTTTGCCAAATCGGATGAGAATTGCGCCCTCTAGAGGCTCTAGAAGTCAAGATCTCAGATCGGTTTATATGGCAGCTTTATCAGGTTATGTACCGATTTGCGCCATACTAAGCACAGTTGTTGGAAGTCGTAACAAAATGCAACATTTCAGCCAAATAGGATAAGAATAGTGCCCTCTAGAGGCTAAAGAAGTCAAGATCCAAGATCGGTGTATATGGCAGCTATACCAAATTATGAACCGATTTGAGCCATACTCAGCACAGTTGTTGGAAGTAATACCAAAACACCACGTGCAAAATTTCAGCCAAGTTGGACGAGAATTACGCCCTCTAAAGGCTCAAGAAGTCAAGCTTCAAGACCGATTTATATGGCAGCTAATCAAAACACTACGGAAAAAATTACAGCCAAATCGTATAAGAATTGCGTCCTCTAAAAGCTGATGAAGTCAAGATCCAAATCGATCGGTTTATATGGCAGCTATATTAGGTTGTGAACCGATTGGAACCATACTCATCGCAGTTGTTGGAAGTGCTACCAAAACACCACGTGCAAAATTTCGGCCAAAGCGGACGAGAATTGCGCCCTCTAGAGGCTCAATAATTCAAGATTCAAGACCGGTTTATATGGCAGCTATATTAAAACATGGACCGATTTGGCCCATTTACAATCCCAACCAACCTACACGAATAAAAGGTATTTGTGCAAAATTTCAAGTGCCTAGCTTTACTCCTCCGATAGTTTCGACAGACAGACGGACGGACGGTCATGGCGAGATTGACTTAAAATGCCATGCCATGCCAAGAATATATATACTTTATGGGGTCTTACACGCATATTTCGAAGTGTTACAAACAGAATGACGAAATTAGTGTACCACCATCCTATGGTGGAGGGTATAAAAATACAAATCTTAATTGGAAGTTTCTTACTAAACACTTTAATAAGCTAAAAACTGCAGACCAGACACCTTCAGGCCAGACACCAAATACAAAATAAGAACTTAGACTATTACAATATAAACTAAAAACAAACAAAAATAATTAAAAACCAGTAAGGAAAGGCAAAAGTCGAACGGTCCGACGGACCGTACCATATGTTCTACTCTCAATACATGGAACCTATGCTGTAATCTAGTCAGATTTTTTTTTTGCATACTTATTAAAATATTGAATATAACCACAGCCTTAAAAGGTCATATCTTATGAAAGATATATTGGGTTGCCCAGAAAGTAATTGCGGATTTTTCATATAGTCGGCGTTGACAATTTTTTTCACAGCTTGTGACTCTGTAATTGCATTCTTTCTTCTGTCAGTTATCAGCTGTTACTTTGAGCTTGCTTTAGAAAAAAAGTGTAAAAAAAGTATATTTGATTAAAGTTCATTCTAAGTTTGTTTTATTAAAAATGTATTTACTTTCTTTTGAAAAATCCGCAATTACTTTTTGGGCATCTCATGCTTTACTTTAATTGGCTATGACAGAATATTTGTTCCACTAGCCGAACGTAGAATAGCGTTTCAAGCGCCTCGATCTTCTGCGCTCATTCTAAAATCTCTGACATCAAGTTTCAAGGTGTCTCCCACAACTTGATCTTTCCATCGGGCTTTTGGTGTTCCCGGTTTGCGTGTACCACCGTGTTTGCCTTCAAAAGACTTCTTTGCTGGAGCCTTTTCATCCATTCTGACAACATGACCTAGCCAACGCAGCCGTTGTATTTTGATGCGTGTAACTATGCTATCGTCGTCATACAGCTCGTGATTCATACGTTGCCTCTATTCTCCATTAACGCAAACTGAACCATATATTTTACGAAGAATCTTGCTCTCAAATACTCCAAGCACTGCCTCATCTGCTTTCACAAGTATCCATGCTTCAGAACCATATAACAGCACGGGTAGTATCAGTGTCTTGTATAATGCAATCTTTGTCTGCCACAAACATCTCATGCTAACTTTTGTAAAAACTGGACAAAAACTGTAGATTCTACAGCCTTAAAAGGCCTTATCGGATGAGAGATAGATATGGAAGCTATATCTAAATCTGATCCGATTGTAATAAAATTTTGCACACGTATTAGGACGTCAAATAAAATATCTCGTAAATGTTGTAAAGATCGGATCACAACTGTGGCTTCTCCAGCCTTAAATGCCATATCGGCTGAAGGATATAAATGGGAACTATATCTAAATCTAAACCGATTTTAATGAAATTTTCAAAACGTACTGGGACGTTAAATAAAACGTATCGTGCTAAATTTTGTAGAGATCGAAACAAAATTGTGCCAACTACAGCCTTAAAAGTCCAAATCGTAACTTGATCACGATAATACATGGACAGAAAGACGGACATAGCTAAATCGAATCAGGAAGTGATTATAAGCGGTATACTAGGTCTAGCTCTTCTCCTTCTAAGCAAATGCACAAAGTTATTATAGCTAAATCGAATCAGGAAGTGATTCTAAGCCAATAGGTATACTTATCAATGGGTCTAGCTACTTTTCCTTCTATGCGTTACAAACAAATGCACAAAGTTATAATACCCTGTACCACAGTGGTAGTGTAGGGTATAATTAAAATTAAAAGTAAAGTATATATATAAAATATTGAACAATGTTTGTTAGTCATTTTGGCTTTTCTCATTACCCTATTTTAATATAATACACTTTGTTTCAAATATTCTTTTCATTCAAGTTTAAGTCTATTTTTCAATGACCTAGGCATTCCTCTCCATCTGTCACAAAGTGTATCCAAGATTTAGACCGAATATATATTTTCTCTCGCTGACATCTTTATGCGGTCATTTATTAATACCTTGGCCAAGCACATATTTCACATACACGTGCAATTCTTTTAAGTAGACTTTTTTTCCTAAAATTAGATTTTCACTTTGTTTTTGTTTCTTTTTAAAAAAAAAATGTCGTTAAGGAATTTTGCGAAACATATGCTAACAATCTATTCTGGTAGAGGGCATTTGAACTATAATTAATTGGGAATTTTAGTTCAAACATAACAAGTTGTCATGAGATAAATGAAATATTGAATGAGAATACAATCATACTTGACAAAGATTTAGATACAAATTCAGTTTAAAATAAAATATTGCGTTGCCCAAAAAGTAATTGCGGATTTTTCATATAGTCGGCGTTGACAAATTTGTTCACAGCTTGTGACTCTGTAATTGCATTCTTTCTTCTGTCAGTTATCAGCTGTTACTTTTAGGTTGCTTTAGAAAAAAAAGTGTAAAAAAAGTATATTTGATTAAAGTTCATTCCAAGTTTTATTAAAAATGCATTTTCTTTCTTTTAAAAAATTCGCAATTACTTTTTGGGCAACCTAATAAAACCAGCAAATATGTTCAATCTGTAATAACTACGGTTCACAAATGACAACCTTATTGCAAATTACCCAGAATCTGACGAACATATATTTATGAGCTTTATGTAATTCTGAAGCGATTTCGAGCAAACTTCTCATAAAGGGTGATTTTTTTGAGGTTAGGATTTTCATGCATTAGTATTTGACAGATCACGTGGGATTTCAGACATGGTGTCAAAGAGAAAGATGCTCAGTATGCTTTGACATTTCATCATGAAAAGACTTACTAACGAGCAACGCTTGCAAATCATTGAATTTTATTACCAAAATCAGTGTTCGGTTCGAAATGTGTTCAAATTTTGACAAATTTTGTTCAGCGATGAGGCTCATTTCTGGTTGAATGGCTACGTAAATAAGCAAAATTGCCGCATTTGGAGTGAAGAGCAACCAGAAGCCGTTCAAGAACTGCCCATGCATCCCGAAAAATGCACTGTTTGGTGTGGTTTGTACGCTGGTGGAATCATTGGACCGTATTTTTTCAAAGATGCTGTTGGACGCAACGTTACGGTGAATGAACACATTTCGAACCGAACACTGATTTTGGTAATAAAATTCAATGATTTGCAAGCGTTGCTCGTTAGTAAGTCTATTCATGATGAAATGTCAAAGCATACTGAGCATCTTTCTCTTTGACACCATGTCTGAAATCCCACGTGATCTGTCAAATACTAATGCATGAAAATCCTAACCTCAAAAAAATCACCCTTTATAATGTGGTACTCGTCGAGCAAAGCGTTGTGCAAAATTTTGGCAAGATTGGTTAAACAATGCGCTCGCAGTGGCTCTTGGAGTGAAATTTTGGGCGATACACATAGCTATATCTTAATCTGGGCTGATATCTGTGAAATTCAGCAGTAATGTCGACAGTCATAAGAAAATTCTTCATGCCAAATTTCGGCGGAATCGGTTAAAAAATAAGCATTTAACTGCAATATTTCTCAAAATCGAACGAATATATATATGGGAGCTATATCTAAATCTGAATCAGTTTCGAGCAAACTTCTCAGATACTGTGGCAGTCATCGAAGAAAGCGTTTTGAAAAATGTAGGCAAGATGGGTCAATAAATACGCTTGCTGTGTGAGAGACGTGACAAGCATGCAGCTTCTAAGGACTCAATAAGTCAAATCGGGAGATCGGTTTTCATGGGAGCTATATCAGGTTATAGACCGATTTGGACTGTACTTGGCACAGTTGTTGCAATACATAACAGAACATCATCTGCAAAATTTCCAAAGCCAAATCAAACAAAAATTGCGGCTTATAATGGATACAGAAAATCAAATCGGGAGATCGGTTTATATGGGAGCTTTATCAGGTTATAGACCGATTCGGACCGTACTTGACATAGTTGTTAAAAGTCATAACAGAACACCATCTGCAAAATTTTAGCCCAATTGTACAAAAATTACGGCTTTCAGGGGCTCAAGAAGTCAAAAATCGGGAGATCGGTTTGTATGGGGGCTATATCAGGTTTAAGACCGATTCAGATCGTACTACACACAGTTGTTGGAAGTCATAACAGAACGCTTCATTCAAAATTTCAGCAAAATCGGACAAAAATTGTGGCTTCTAGGGGCTTAAGAAGTCAAATCGGAAGATCGGTTTATGTGAGAGCTATGTTTGTTATAGACCGATGTGAACCATACTTGGCACAGTTGTGGGAAGTCATAATAGAACACCATCTGCAAAATTTTAGCCAAAATTGCAGCTTTCAGGGGCTCAAGAATTCAAATCGGGAGATCTGTTTATATGGAAGCTATACCTAAATCTGAGCCGATATGGCCCATTTGCCATCCCCAAAGACCTATATCAATATTAAGTATCTGTGCAAAATTTCAAGCGGCTAGCTTTCCGTGTTCGACTGCTGTGGTGATTTCGTCAGACTGACGGACGGACGAAATGGCTAGATCGACTTAGAGCGTCCAGACGATCAAGAATACTTTATGGGGTCTTGGATGAATATTTCAAAATGTCACAAACGGAATGACTAGATTAGTATACCGCCATCCTATGGTGGTGGGTACAAAAAGAATAAAAAAATTAAAATTAAAAAAAAATAAATAAAATATTTTAAGTAAATTGTTTGTGAAGGCTACAAATATTGTTTGATGAAAAAATGTTTTGCATGAGTTTAGAGGACATATGGAGTAAGAAAACTATTAAGAAATGTGGTTCAGATTTGATTATAATTGAATAAAAGTGCCATATAGCCTGGAGGCCACCGTAGCGTAGAGGATACCACTGCAAGCACATTTTTTGACCAATCTTGTTAAAAATTCAAAATTTCAGGCAAATCGAACGAAAATTGAGGCTTAAAAGAGATGAAGCAATCAAATTCTCGGATCGGTTTATATGGGGGCTATATCTGTTTATAGCGATCCGGTGCACGACGAAGGAGACAGTGGAGTATGTACCGGCAGCGTAATCGGGCGAAAGTGCAGAATGCTGGAAGGGATAGAACTGACATACCAAGCACTTCTACTGAAGTTGGAAAAAGAATCAGATGTCCCGAAGAGCATAACATTACTAAAATACTTAAGAAGAAAAAGAGCTCCCAGGCTTTCAAGTACTCTGGGAAAAACCAAGCCAGCCGTCCTGCAATGGAGACTCCAGACAGTGTCCTGCCGATGTAGACAAAGTTGGAGCAGAAGCGAAGGAAGCGCGCACGGCCCCTGAGTCTACATGGAGGACTATGACTTCCAAAAGGAGGCCACAGCCATCACGGAAGGGGAAGATGGTCACTGAGAATGGTAAGGAGCCGCCCTCTTACGCCAGAGTGGCAAGGACGCACAACAGAGATGAGCTGACTTATGCAGTCATCAATAACGGCTGTGCATCCGGTAGGATTCCACCAGATCATCAGTCCCAAGTGGAGGATCTGGTTAACGATAGGATTTTTGAACATGTGTGGAACTCGATATAGCCCATTTGCAATCACCAACGACCTACATCAATAGAAATATCTATGCAAAATTTCAAGCGGCTAGCTTTACGCGTTCGACCGCTATCGTAATTTCGACAGACGGACGGACATGGCTAGTTCGATTCAGAATGTCGAGACTATCCAGGATTTATATACTTAGTAGATCGCAGATCAATATTTCGAGGTATTACAAACGAAATGTCTAGAATTGCAACCAAATCGGATATGAAATGCGCCCTATGGCTCAAGAAATAAAATTGGGAGATCTGTTAATATGGCAGCTATATCAGGTTGTGAACCGGTGTGAAATCGGATAATAATTGCGCCCTCTAGAGGCTCCCACATAATCCGATCTCATGATCAGGTTATGGATCGATTTGAACCATACTTGGCGCAATTGTTGGAAATCATAACAAAAAACTTCATGGCAAATTTTAGTCAAATCGGATGTGAATTGCGCCCTCTAGTGGTTCATGAAGTCATGATCCAAAATCGGCTTATATTGCAGATATATCAGGTTATGGGCTGATTTCGACCATACTGAGCACAGTTGTTGGAAATCATAAGAAAACACTTCATGCATAATTCCAGCTAATTCGGATGAGAATTGCGCCCTCTAGCGGCTCAAGAAGTCAATACCGAGATCGGATTATATGGGAGCTATATCAGATTACAAATCGATTTGAACCATACTTGGTGCAGTTGTTAGAAGTTAGAACAAAACACTTCATGCACAATTTCAGCCAAATCGGATTATAATTGCGCCCTCTAGGGGCTCACGAAATCTAGATCCGAGATCGGTTTACGTGGGAGCTATATAAGGATATAAATATATTTGAACCATATTTGGCACAGTCAAGAAATCAAGATCCGAGATCGGATTATGTGAGCCCTATATCAGGTTATAAATCGATTTGAACCATACTTGGCACAGTTGTTAGAAGTTGGAACAAAACACTTCATGCATAATTTTAACCAAATCGGATTATAATTGCGCCCTCTAGGGGCTCACGAAATCTAGATCCGAGATCGGTTTACGTGGGAGCTATATAAGGATATAAATATATTTGAACCATATTTGGCACAGTTGTTAGAAGATAGAACAAAACACTTCATGCAAAATTTCAAACAAATCTTATAATAATTGCGCCCTCTAGCGGCTCACGAAATCAAGATCCGAGATCGGATTATAAGGGAGCTACATCAGGATATAAATAAATTTGAACCATATTTGGCACAGTTGTGAGAAGTTACAACAAAACGATTCATGCAAAATTTCTGCCAAATCGGATAATAATTGCGCCCTCTAGCGGCGCAAGTCAATATCCGAAATTGGTTTATATGGAAGCTATATCAGGTTATTAACCGATTTGAACCATACTTGACACAGTTGTTAGAAGTCGTAATAAAACATTTGATGCAAAGTTTCAGCCAAATCTGATAAGAACTGCGTGCTCTAGAGGCTCAGACGTCAAGATCCGATATCGTTTTATATGGCAGCTATACCAAAACATGGACCGATTTGGCCCATTTGCAATTCCAACCGACCTGCACTAATAAGTAGTAAATGCAAATTTGCCCATGGACATTCCACTGAGGAACAGGGGCAAACTTCTCACATATTAATGAGTCCAGTCCAATTCAAATTTAAGCTCAATGATAAGGGGACTCCTTTTCATAGCCGAGTCCGAACGGTGTGCCGTAGTGCGGCTCTCTCTCTCTCTCTTTGGAGAGAAGTTTTACATAGCATAGTACCTCACAAATTTTGCCAGCATTAGGAGGGGAAAACCACCGCTGAAAATTTATTCTGATGGTCTCGCCAGGATTCGAACAGCGTCATAGGCGGACATGACAACCTCTGCGCTACGGTGGCTTCCACTAATAAGTAGTATTTATGCAAAATTTTTAAATTTACTCCTTCGGAAATTGGCGTGCTTTCGATAGACAGACGACGGATGGATGAACGAACAGACGAACAAACAGACTGACAGACGGACGGACATGTCTAAGAATGTCAAGACGATCAAGAATTTACTACATCGAAAATTAGCGTGCTTTCGACAGACGGACGGATGAATGAACGGGCGGACAAACATACTGATGAACGGACGGACATATCTCAGAATATCAAGACGATCAAGAATATATATACTTTGTTGGGTCTCAGGTCAATATTTCGATGTGTTACAAATGGAATGGCCCATTCTCTGGTGATGGGTATAAAAATACATATCGGTGCCTAAGTTCACCCCAATGTTTTAATTTTTGAATGCTGTATCATAATAACAACTGACGGACGACCAGTCAGACAATGACACAGACATCGTTCGTTTTTTTTTTTTTGTAATTTAAAGATAATCAAGAATATATATATATATATATTCCTTGTAAATTTCGGAAAATGGTTCTTCCATATTTTGGAACGAAAGGAAAAAGCAAATATTTCCCCTTAATATTTTTTTATACTTGAAATATGTATTTTAATGACGATGTCTTTTTATGATACAAAACTACTACTCACCTATATTTGTTTCATTTTATATCTCAATGTCTATTTTTGTGTTTGTATCTATGTTTTTCACCCCATCCTATGCCTCAAATACTCAAAAACCCATTTTGTGTATAATTTACAAGTGAACATTAACATTTATTATCCGTCCCTATATGCCAGATATCCGTTTTCCGTTTCCTGTTACATATGCAATGATTCATAATAATCAGCTTGATTTGTTTTACAGTTATAGTGTTTGTTGTTTTTTGTTTTTATTAATGTTTGTGTTGTTCTTGGATATGTTTTTCTTTTATTTTGGTTTATCTCCTCTATATTATGTTCTTCTTTTTTTGTGGTATATAATTTATGTTATTGTTTTTGTCTTTTTAAAACAAATTTAATGCTTCCAGCTGTAGATTTTAAAAAAGGCGACGCGTTGCTTTAGAAATTTTAAAATGATACAAAAAAAATGCCTTTGTTGAAAAAAAAAAATTAAAAATAAAAAATTTAAATTTATTTAGTTTGCCTAATCTTTGCCTAATTTAAAGATAACTACAAAAAAAAAAACAATTTTGAAATTTTTTTAAACTTTATCGAAACCTCTTCATTGTGTATTGTTTGTTGTAACCCTTACAGGTTTAAAGAACAGGAGGCCTCCATCCTGATTGACAGATCGTACGTATTTTTTAAATGTGATACTTTTTCTCTTGTAGCAACTTTTACAAAAAAAAAAAACCTTTAAGAAATCATATCAAAAATTCACAACAATTTTTTTTTAGAAAACAAACATAAACAAAAAATTAAAAATAAAAATAAAATTCATAAACATAGAAAGCACAATAACCCACAACAAACAATTGAATAAAAAACAAGTTTTCAAAAAAAAAAAAAAACAACAACAATAGCCAAAAATACAAATATATGTCCATGATATTTTCTGCTTTTGCATACTCGCACCACCTACCGCCTGCCTTGATGGGAGGAAAATAAACTACGCTGTTTAATTTATTTCTGTTGTTTTAAAAATTCTTTTGGGATAAAATTAAAACGCAAAATATGCATATTTAGAAAATTCACAAGCAAATATACACACATTTACACACCTATACACATATGCTGTCACACTCTCCCTCTCTCTCTCTCTCTGTCAGACACACCTTTTTAATCAAATGTATTGTATGAAAAAAATTGCCTTTTAATTTGTGCTATTTGTTTAAACATGATTTTTTTAGGTGTTTTATGTTTTATTTTAATTTAATTTAATTTAATTTCATTTTTTTATGATTATACGAAAGTATGCCAAATGCTGTTATTTAATAATCGCGTTTATTATTATGAGAATTAAAATTAAGAAAAAAACTGCTTTGCCTATAAAATACCAAGAAATTGAGCTTTCTTCACCATAGGTGTTCCCCACAATTATTTTCACTTTTAATTTGGTGTTGATGGGAGCAGAGCCAATTTTCAAGGTAAAGAAATGATAACTAAAAAAAGATGTTTAAAATCAAACACAACTTGCAAATTTTACTCATCACAATACTTTGAACTAAATCTTGTATTTTATAGGCGTTCCTACCATATTTTCTTAATGAGTAAAGAATTCGTTATGCCATAGCAACAGAACTACCATTTTCTTTTCTTTTTTTTTCATTAAAAAAAAAAATATTTTAATCTTTTTTCAAATGGTTGATTTTCTGCTGCTTGAATTATCTCTTTACAAGCCTCTATGTGTTGGTAGCTATGGTTGTACCAGGTGCCGTATGATTAAGATTAATTGGATTTTAGTTATATTTATAACAAGTATACGCCACAGAGACCCCAATTAGTTGTAACCATCAAACTCAATAAGAAATGAAACGAAGGCTAATTAAGATTGACAGTTTTGCTTTTAAAACAAAAATATCGCTCTTCCAAAAAATTAAAAACAAGCTAAAGTATTTCGAGTATATTTTTAGAAAGATCAGAATGTAAAGTATATTACATAATTTACAAAATTATCTTCTCGACAGGCAGTGATTTTTTTGAAAAAGAAAAAAATTCATAAAAATTCTAGCACATGGGAAATTAATTTGTAAAATATTATTTCCATAAATATGTATGGACCAAAGTCAACCAAACATATGGACAAATGCATATAGGCATGGTAGTGTTGGACGAAGAAAAGAACATTGTGCCAAATTATGGTTATGGTCTTGCAGAAGCTATGAGGACATCGAAGAAGAAGAGAATCTAAATATCTTCAGTGTATGTGTCCCGCACTAGCAGCAGCAGAAGGAGTTCCACTTTATGTTATTATTTTCTGTCTGATGTAGCGAATGTGAACATTCGCAAGTTGTTGGGCTTTTTGATGTGATGTGGATGGTTCAACGGTAGGAACTAGAAGGCATCTCCCTACTTCTGTTCCTATGGTATCACAATAGAAGAAAACCATGGCAGACTGTCACTTAAACCAAACCTAAACCATGGTTATGTTTGTTGACAATGGTGTTTTGCCAACTTTCAACCAAATCAGATAAAAACAAGAAGTAAAATAGAGAGATTGATTTATATGGCAGCTGTATC